>NC_040083.1:16615214-16917750 GCF_003369695.1 Bos indicus x Bos taurus | reverse complement strand
CAGTCTCAGTTTGGAACCTGGTCCAACCCAGCATCATCATTTCTAGATCATTTTGCTTTCTCAGTCTCTCCTGTTACAGATAAGGAAGCAAGATAACTGAAGTTGTTGTGTATGTAACCTACTTCACTACTTGATTAGGAATCTTTGGGTGATCCTAGAGGTAATTTCTGTCAATGAAAGTAAATACCCAGAACATAATCTTGTTTTAAAAAAAGGTCAGTAACAATAGTAACATAAATAGAGCCTCATAGAGTTAGATTCTCTGCCCTGAGAACCCACAGAAACAACCTCAGAATCTTTAATATTTTTTTTTGATTACTGGAAAAGCCTGGATCTATTTTATTCAGTAAAACATTAACACAATCAAAATAATTTCTTACGTCATATTTGTTCTTGGAAGAAAGGAAATGATATGCAGACAAGACAAATTATGTTATTTTTGGAATATTTGCTGTCCATGGAAAGTAAATAATAAGTAAAAAAACAAACCATGTTGCTAAGATTCAGAAGAGTCACTGATTCTAATTTTTATTTTTTAAATAAGACACAGCACGCAACATCAGTCCATTGAAATATCTCTTGTTCTAAGTCACTGATGCCTCTTCACTGTCATATTGACTGACTGGTATCCTCAAAATGGAAAATTGCAAGTAGGTAAATTGAGCAGTGTCTTTAATCATAATATTAAAAAAGATACAGAGATACAGATTTCCTTCAGTGTTTGTAGGGAATTGGTTCTAGGACCTCTTTGGATACCAAACTCCACGGATGCTCATGTCCCTTTTATAAAATGGTGTAGTATTTGTGTACAACCTACGCACATCCTCCTGTATACTTTAAATCATCTCTAGATTACTTAAACAATAGCCACCCCCCCATCTGTGGTTTCACTTTCCACGGTTTCAGTTACCCATGGTCAAATGAAGCTCAAAACACTAAATGGAAAATTCCAGAAATAAACAATATGTAATTTTTAAATTGTGTACTATTCTGAGTAGCGTGATGAAATCTCACACTGTTCCACTCCATCCTGCCTGGGATGTGGGTCTTCCCTTCATCCCATGTATACCACTCATTAGTCACTTAGACATCTACGTTATCGTTTCCTCTGTCATGGTATCAAAATGCTCATGTTCAAGTAACCTTTATTGTATTTAACAATGTGATGCTAGCAATTTGAATATTCCCTTACTTTGCCTAACTTATAAGTTAAACTTTACCTCTGGTATGTGTGTATGGGAGAAAAAAATGGTGTATGTAGAATTTGGTACTGTCTGCAGTTTCAGACATCCACTGGGGTCTTGGAAAGTATCCCCTGCAGATAAGGTGGATTATTGTAACACCATATACAATGTAAATGCTATGTAAATTGTTGTTAACTATAATATAAATATTTTGTAAATAGTTGCTGGCACATGGAAAATTTCAAGTTTTGCCTTGTAGAACTTTCTGGAGTTTGTTTGTTTTTTTTTCCCTTTCTGAATATTGATCTGCCCTTGGTTGAATCTGCAGATGCAGAACCTGTATATAGAAGGTTGACTATACTAGACTTTCCTCCCAGAATACAAACTAGAGCAACCACTTTGGAAAATTGGCAATATATGCTAAAACTAAGCATACACCTACCCTGTGATGACATTCTACAGCTAAGTTTATGCTCAAAAGATTGCATTTGTTAAACAGTGTTCAAGAATGTTCTGAGGAGTTTTATTCCTAATAGTCCAAATATCCATCAGCATTAGAAAGAATAAGTAGAGTGTGTTATATTCATATGTAATAGGTTTCTAGGGCTGTGGTAGCAGAGTACTCTAGACTGAGCGGCTTAAACAACAGAAATTAATTTTCTCAGTGTTCTGGAGGCTAGGTGATCAGCGTAATCTTACGTTGATCTGAGATCAAGGTGTTAGCAGAGTTACTTTCTTCTGAGGCTTTGCTTCTTGGCTTGTAGATAGCTATATTCTCCCTGTATCTACTCAGGGTCTTCCCTGTGTGTGTGTGTGTGTGTGGTAATTTGATCTTCTTATGAGGGCCTCCCTGGTAGCTCAGATGGTAAAGAATCCACCAGCAACTCAGGAGACCAGGATTCAATGCCTGGGTCGGGAAGAGCCCCTGGAGAAGGGTATGGCTACCCACTCCAGTATTCATGCCTGGAGAATTCCATGGACAGAGAAGCCTAACTGGCTATAGTACATGAGGTCATGAAGAGTCAGACACGACTGAGTAACACGTTAATGAGGACAGCCGTCATACGGGATTAGTGATGACTATAGCCCTCACTGTAACTGAATTGCCTCTTTAAAGACCCCCATCTCCAAATACTGCAATGCTCCCCTCATACAGCAAGGGTGATGTGCAGGGCTGGCTTCATGGGCTTATGACCTGTCCACACAGGGACCTACACTTGGTTTAAGTTTCTGCTGTCTTCAACTTGAAATTTTACCTTTGAATTTCATAAGTGAAGTCCAGTGACACCATGGAGCTTGTGCATGAATAGAAGAGACCGATTCACAGTCTGTCTCCTTTCTTGGCCACCCCATTCCCCCATACATGTTCTCCATGCCCCAGGAGTCTAATGGACCTCTTAACTCACGGGAGTTCAGTAAGACTCAAAGCAAGTTGAATAAGTTGAGCTACTTCTATAATTGAGTAAACAGGATACTGACAGCCTGTCAAGACATCCTTTCCTTTCAAACCAGAACTTGCTTCGTATGGTAAACATACTGTATATCTGTTTATTTACCATGCCCCTTATGGGGGCTAAGAACCATTGAAATATCTAAGAATGTTTTCTCTCATCCAGAACCAATTTTTACCTTGTTGGGGGTACTATTTCAGTCCCATTGAGAATACCTGGTCTTTGAGGTGGGGAGGTTATTCTGGATTATATAGGTGTGTTCAGTTCCTTAGTCATGACCGACTCTTCGTGACCTCATGGACTGTAGCCTGCCAGACTCCTCTGTCCATGGGATTCTCCAGGCAAGAATACAGGAGTGGGTAGCCATTCCCTTCTCCAGGGGATCTTCCTGACCCAGCAATCAAACCCGGGGCTTCTGCATTGCAGGCAGATTCTTTACCATTTGAGCCACCTGATTATCAAATGGTAAAGAATCTTTAAAGACTGTCAGAAAGAGGTATCACAACAGAAGAAAGGTCAGAGAGACATGAGTTTGTTGTCTTTGAAGATGGATAAAGGGACCATGAGTCAAGGAATACAGGTGTTTTTTAAGAAGCTGAAAAGAAGAAAACAAATTATCCCCTACAGCCTCTAGAAAGGAACACAGCCCTGTTAACACGTTGATCTTAGCCCAGTGAGACTAACTACTGACCCCCAGAGACCTCTGATTTCTGACCTCCAGAGCTGTAAGATAATAAATTTACGTTGCTCTAAGCAGAGAGAGACAGACAGACAGACATAACCTGGTGGTCTAGTAGGATGATTGATATTAAATAATCACACAAAGAATAATGAATTCTGAAAATTGCAGTGAAGGAGAAGATCTGTGGAAGTGTGTGGCATGTGAGACTAACAAAGGTTCAGGGATAGACACTGTGAGGAAGTCACATCAGAGCTGAGAGTTGAATGATGTAAGCGATAACTGCAGAATTGTGGGGGGTCTGGTGCATTCCTTGCAGGAGAATAGTATCAGCCAAGAATCTGAGACAGAAAGGAGCCTGGTGCATTGTTAGGTGAATGAACTGAAAGGTCACTGGGACTGGAGAGTGTTGGATGAGAGGATGAGGGAGCTAAAGAGGCGGCAGGGGTGCTATTGTGCAAGGCCTGGCAGGTCATGGTATGAATTTCAGATTTTATTCGAAATGTAATGGGAACACATGGAAAACTCTTGATCAGAGGAGTGCTCATTCTTTAAGAAAGTACTCTGTGGGTGGCAGGGGGGAGGGGTGAGAGCAAAGCCAGGAGATCACAGAGCGGGTAAGTGCGTTGAATCTGATCAGAGAACTCAAAGCGGGCTTTGTCAGGAATGTGAAGGCACTCACCCACTACCCCTATCTCAGAACAGCGGTAAAAACCCCAAGTGTAAGGACTGATCTGATTCTTGACATTTTATTTAGTTCTTCCAAAGCCCTTGAATGCCCCAAAGGTGATCGACACTGGACACAACTTTGCTGTCATCAACATCAGCTCTGAGCCTTACTTTGGGGATGGACCAATCAAATCCAAGAAGCTTCTGTACAAACCTGTTAATCACTATGAGGCTTGGCGGCATATTCAAGGTAAGATTTGGCAGGGAAATGCTCCAGCAAGAGATGGGACACCAGGAAAAGAAATTTGTCCCCAAATGTAGAAATCCTCTCTCTCAATCTCAACCCTCTACCCCAAGGTAGGGGCTGTGGCAGAGGATTCTACTTTGGAGTATTCAGGAGAGAGTGGCGGGGTGATGGCTCCTCTGAGTTGTGGGTCTACCTTTCTGAAAGGCATGGTGTAAAATGGGGCACAGAACCAGCCTGTGTCAGGAGTCACTATCTTCATCAATGCTTCCTGTCCAGGTTCCTCTGGATCTCCAGTCCCATTTTTACTCTGTCTTGCTTGGTCATGGTAAAGGACACGTGTTTATGCTATGAATACAGTAACAGGGAAGTCCAGGGCCCACTGGAAAGGCAGGGACTTAATCTGCTTACATCTGAGGGGTGATTTTTGCTACTGTTGTTGTTCAGTCGCCAAGCTGTGCCCAACCCCTCATGACCCCATGGACTGCAGCACACCAGGCTTCCCTGTCCCTCACCATCTCCCAGAGTTTGCTCAAGTTCATGTCCATTGAATCAGGGATGCCATCCAACCATCTCATCTTCTGTCAACCCTCGTCTTCTTCTGCCTTCACTCTTTCCCACCATCAAGGGTCTTTTCCAATGAGTCAGCTGTTGCTACTGAACCACGTTTTCTTTTTTTTTTTTTCTTATTTGAGTTTGCCCTGTCTGCATTCTCCTAACTCACAGAAATTTGGGAAGGAATTTGGGCTGTGGCTGACTGAACTGGGGTAGGGGGAGGTGGGGCTACAGGCCCATCCCCAACTTTTTGAAAGCAAAAGCCCCAAATGTAATAAAATGTCAAACGTTCATGAAAACAGTTAAATTTATTTAAGTTAAATTTACTTTGAAACAAATTACAGTCCTGCTTATTGCATGATGATGTAATAGCATTTTTTTTTTAAAAGCTGAGCACCATCTATTGACCCAGCTGCTTAAATTGTGCCATCTTATCGTGAGACATGCCACAGTCACACTTGTAGGGAACATACACACCTCCATCAATACTCTAGTCTCACTATGCCCATGAATTCCTAAAAGGGCCCTCTACCCGTGACTGCAATGAAGGAGACACCGAGACACTAGTTCCATCCCTGGGTCTGGAAGATCCCCTGGAGATGGAAATGGCAACCCACTCCAGTGTTCTTGCCTGGGAAATCCCATGGGCAGAGGCGCCTCACAGGCTACAGTCCAAAGGGTCGCAGAGAGTCAGACACAACTGAGCGACTAAGGGCATATAATCAAGGAAGTTACCAAAAAAGAAAACGAAGGTTTGGGGCTTAAAAACACTAGCTGACCTGAGTACGTTGAATAAAATCATGGTGGTATTACGGAGCTCTTCACATTCTTTTGAACACTCATCCAAAATTCAGAATCCCAGGAGCATAAGTCTAATTTGCTGGATTGTTGTTTCTATTGACAATGGCTAGGTCTTTTGAAAAAGCAGCTTAAAAAAAAAAGGATATTGATAATGCATTGTCTCTTTATGGACATCCACAAAGAGGTTTTCTAAAAACCCTTGAACACAGTCCAGTATTTTTCCTTACTGACTTTATCATGTGTAAGGCAAAAATCTACCTTTGCAATACTCATGCAAATAGCTCAGAAGAAAAGAAGCATATGTCATTTGTTTCTGGGAGGTCTTTTCAAATACTTCAGAACCCTTTATTTATTATGACATGACTATTACAAATTTG
This sequence comes from Bos indicus x Bos taurus, assembly GCF_003369695.1. Classification (NCBI taxonomy): domain Eukaryota; kingdom Metazoa; phylum Chordata; class Mammalia; order Artiodactyla; family Bovidae; genus Bos; species Bos indicus x Bos taurus. The sequence continues at coordinate 16,911,790 of NC_040083.1, read as the reverse complement.
TTGTCTGATTAGTGTAAGCAAACCCTCAAAGAGTCTTTTCTCTTGATAGCTTGATTGAAATCACTGTTTGCATTTGAAGGCAGTTATTTTCTATTATTCTAATTGAGTTTTTCCCCCTAAATCTGATTGGTATTCCCTATAGTTGAAGATGTGCCTGATTTTACTCTACAAATGAAAATACAGAAACACTAGAGCAGAAATGTATGAATGGCACAGAGATACTTACATGAAAAAGCCTTGTTTTCTTTATAGTAGGAACACTGAGACCCTGAAGATGGAATCTCCCCTCTGTTCTACTCAGACATTGTATTTTTAAAAACCAAGCATTAGTTCCCATCACAATAACAGCATTCCAGTTTGAAGAATGTAAAAGATTGCCAACTTAAGTTTCCTGGACTTTCCCTCTTCTCAGTGACAAATGAGATTGTTACCCTCAACTATTTGGAGCCTCGGACGGAATACGAGCTCTGCGTGCAGCTGGTCCGGCGTGGAGAGGGCGGAGAAGGCCATCCTGGCCCTGTGAGGAGATTCACAACAGCTTCCATCGGTCAGCTGAAGCAAACAGGCATTTATTCAGGAGCTGGGTGGGTGGGGGAGGAAGGGGAAAGAGGAAGGAAGACCAGGAAGGGTGGTGGTAGGTGAGCGGGTGGGTGGGAAGGGTGGTGGAAGGGGTTTGCTTTTGAATGGGTGGGAAAGTGACAGGAAGACTAGAGACTTGGAGTCAAGCCAGCCCTTTATTTGGGCTGCTCTCCTGGTCTGTCTCCCTGGGGAAGGGGGCTGGAGTGATCCACGGGGACAGAGAAGGAAGCAGATGAGCCTTCAGGAAGGCAGGGACATCCCTGAGGACTTGGGATTTACTTTGTAGCAACTGTGCTCAGTCTTGGCTCCTGAGTTTTTCCACCAGCTTCCTGTTTCCATCCTAAGGGCCCAGGCCAGGCTCTTGCTGCATACATACTCCAGAAATATAAAGTAATTTGTAGCTTTTCAAAGTCATTCACGCACATGGTAAAAATATCGAATAGATTGAAAGGCTTTTACCTAAAGAACGGCAGTCCTATGCTCTATCCCTCCATTTCCCCATCCTATTTCCTTTATCTCCTTGAGCCATATGATATATACCACCCTGTTTCTCTCATGGCATGGCATGCAGGGTCTTAGATCCCCTTACTTCCTGGACTAGGGATCGAACCCATGCCTCCTGCAGTGGAAGTGCAGAGTCTTAACCACTGGACTGCCAGGGAAGTCTCTACCTCTATGTTTCTAAATCAGTGGTTCTCAAACAGTATTTTCCATCAGAATCATCTGCCCGGCTTATTAAAATAAATTTCTGGGCCTCGCCTCCAGGGTTTCAGATTCAGAAGGTTTGGAGTGGGAACAGGGCTCAAGAATCTGCATTTCTAATAAGTTCCCCAGTGATGTATGATGCTCTGGTCTTAAGTTTACACATTCCAAGTGTAGCACTATTTCTTGATGGATCAATATCAGTCAATAGCTATCAGTCTTCTATTGTGTACACTGAGGAGCCTTTGAATTTGTGAAATTTCCTTGATGCTAACCTGAACTCCAGCTTTCTGCTACCCAGGTCCCCTCCTCTGAAATGTCTGAGTGAGTCCTTTTAAAGTTCTCTTAGTGTTGCAGTGTGCCTTGTGTATAAGCATTCTGTTCCTATCTCTTGGTCAGTGCTTTACAGTTTCAGGTTCACATTTATTTAATTCTTAGAATTGTCATCTTTCCCATTTTATAGATTGAAAAGTAGAGTCCCAGAGTGGTTAATAACTTGGCTATGGTGATGTATCAGATTCCTCATCATCATACTAGATCTTCAGACTTGATCCCTTTCTGTTTCTCCAGTTATTATTACTATTTTTTAACCTGGAGCCCAAAGACACCAAATCCTTCCCCGATTGATGAGTTTTCCTAGTTTTTGTCCATTTACTAAAGGCAGAAGGCTATCAGATGCTTTAGTGAGAAACTAGGAGAAGCGTCCAGCTCTTCTGCAAAGGCTGTGCGTTCCTCACACACTCTTCCTTCCACATCTCCCTCCCAGTGTTCATCTGACCAGCAGCATCCTTAATGAACCAAATGAAACTCGGGAGCTACTCTGATGCTTGTAGAAGCATTGTACAAGTAAGAAATGGCTTCCTGGGAACCCACCAGGTAGTAACACCAAAAGTAACACTGGCAAGGACTTCCCTGGCAGTCCAGTGCTTGAGACTTTGCCTTCCAATGCAGGGCTGTGTGTTCCATCTCTGGTCAGGGAGGTAAGATCCCACTTTGCCTTGCAGTCAAGAAACCAAAACATAAAACAGAAGCAAGATTATAACAAATTCAATACAGACTTTAAAAACGGCCCACATTAAAAAAAAATAAGATCTTAAAAAGAAAATAACCCTGGAAACTACATATGACTTAGAGGATAAAAGGAACCTCCATGACTATGATGCTAGGGGCCCCTGAAATGTCATCAGGTTGCTGCTACAAAGAAGAGACATTAAAACAAAACAGAGATGGTATCTTTTTTGGTTGATGGTTGTAACTTATTCTGTCCTAGGCCAGTGCTGATGAATCAAAAGGGGAAGGGCATAATCTGACTCAGATGGAAAGTATTTATGGAACAGAACATAAAACACTTAACAGCCCCACAGTGTGCTGTCTTCAGCTCTCAGAATATGTTCCAGCCAGGATGTATTCAGAGGGCTCTTGGAATATTTCAAAGTAGTTCTCAGGGGTGGGTGGGAAGGGAATTCTTAAAGGTTCATCTTTTCCCATCATTTGAATTTTGCTGATGTTTGTTTTTAAATTCATTTGGCAGTTGCACTTTGTATAAGTGTGTTGACTGAGTGGCAAAGGCCGGGAAGGCCAGGAGGGGAGGGGACAGGACACACTCTGAACACACGGCAGAAAGAGGGCAGGTAGGGAGGGGTGAAGGGTAAGCCGTGCTCTCAAAGGGAGGGGAAAGACGAAATGACCGTTTATGGGGCTGCTCCCCTGTACACGGCACAGGCTTAGAAGGTTTGCAGGTTTGCTGTAGACCATCAGCCCTCTTTCCCTCTGTTGTGTCGTTATAAGCCTGCCTGACCGTTCCAGGTGGCTTATTTTGGAACTTTAGAGAAGAGCAAAAGGAGGTGACGTCACCTCTCGCAATTTGCAAAGGCTATGGAGAAAAGACCAACGAGACCTGCAGCATGGTGCCAAGCAGGTGGCAGACCTGATTGCTGGTTCTCCCTCGTCCATGGGTGGTCAAAGCTGTTAGCGAGAGTCCCTCTCCTGAGGAGTGGAAATCGACACTTCTGTCACCTCTAACCAAGTTTCGCAGCCTTCTTACTTTATTTTTTATTTTTATTTTTTCATTTTATTGGAGTATAGTTGATTTACAGTGTTGTGTTCAGGTGTACAGCAAAGTGATTGTTATATATACATTCGTTTGTTTCCACCTCTTTATATTATTATTTTTTAAATTATAACCCTCTAAAGAGCTTCTTAGATAGTTTTGTCCCTAAGACACCATCTCTGTTTTGTTTTAATGTCTCTTCTGCCACGAATTTTAATACCATAAATCTGTTTATATATTGTGGTCCTTCGTAAACCATTGTAATTATCTAAAATTTTCTCATACCCCGAGGACCAATTTTTGCCCCATTAGGAGCAGTAATGTCCCCACTGAAAATGCATGAGGAGAGGATCCCCTATTCTATGTTTTGAAAATACTGTATATCTGGAGTTTAAAATATCAGTGTGCTGTTACTAGTTGAAAACTTGCAGATTCCTTCTCTGTCCATTGACACAAGATAAGATAGGAAGGGAGGGAGAAAATGTTGATGGAACCCAAACACCTTCCAAGCATTTTCATCTCCATTATCTCATTTCTCCTCCTGAATCTGGAAGGCGAGTGTTTTTATTTCATGCTACATAAATTTTCCTAAGGTCACAGAACTAAAGGGGTATGCTTCTGCCTCTTTGATTTCACAACTCATGTTGTTTCCATTCAGTTACCTCTCTGGTGGCTCAGGTTCTCGGGGGTAATTATGGCCACACAGCCTGTGGTCAGAGCCAAACCTTGATGTGATCAGAGCCTGGCCCTGCCATCGCTGTGTTGTCATATGTGAAATTGTCCCTGCTAAGGGGATGTAACCCTGAAATTGCTTTAAAACATACTGTTCAAAATGGGAACAGAAACACTGAAGGCTCACCTGCAACCCCACAACCTTGGCAAATCCAGTGTTTCCAATTTTTTTAGTTTCCTTCCTCTTTCACCAATGGTAGACATAACTTTTTCCGAGTGGAAATTAGAATACTTCTCATGTGTTACAAGTTTTGGAGGGGCTTCTGTACTTTTCACAATAATCCTTTAATCCCTTGGATGGCTATATCATAATTTATTAAAGCATTTCCCTACTTTGAGCACTTAGGTTTCTTATGATTGTTTGTTATTATAAATAATGTTGTAAAGGACATCTTCATGTCCCTAGCCTTTTTGCTTCCTTTGAGTTATTTCTTCAGGATAAATCCCTGGTAGTCAGATTATACAAAGTATATGATCATTTCTAAGGCTCTTGAAAAATATTCCCAAGTTGTCCTTCAGAGGGGTTGTATTTTTGTCTTACAGTTACTCAAACTACACACTAATGTTTTAAAGCTTTGCTATTTTGGTAGGGGTAAAAAGTATTTCATGGCTGCTAGTGGCTGTTTCTGGAGAAGGCAATGGCACCCCACTCCAGTACTCTTGCCTGGAAAACCCCTGGATGGAGGGGCCTGGTGGGCTGCAGTCCATGGGGTTGCTAGGAGTCGGACACGACTGAGCGACTTCACTTTGCCTTTTCACTTATATGCATTGGAGAAGGAAACGGCAACCCGCTCCAGTGTTCTTGCCTGGAGAATCCCAGGGACGGGGGAGCCTGGTGGGCTGCCGTCTATGGGGTTGCACAGAGTCGGACACGACTGAAGCGACTTAGCAGCAGCAGCAGCAGCAGCGGCTGTTTCTTTGTTAGCTTGTATATTATTCTAGAAGCCAAGGTTGTCCTTTGGGGCTGTTGTTAGCTTCACTTCATATAAAAACGATGATCCTTCTGGTTTCTCCTAGGTCTTCCTCCTCCAAGAGGTCTCAGTCTCCTACCAAAAAGTCAGACCACTCTAAATTTGACCTGGCAACCAATATTCCCAAGCTCAGAAGATGACTTTTATGTTGAAGTCGAGAGGAGATCTGTGCAAATGAATAGTGATCAGCAGAATATTAAAGTGCCAGGCAACTTGACTTCAGTGCTGCTTAACAACTTACACCCCAGGGAGCAGTACATAGTCCGAGCCAGAGTCAACACCAAGGCCCAGGGGGAATGGAGCGAAGATCTCATCGCTTGGACCCTTAGCGACAGTAAGTAACTTGTGCTGCCCCAGCCTTGCCTGAATGACACTTGGTGGCCGCCACTTAGATTTAGCTCCCATCACTTCAAATCTGCTTCTTAGAAACCATGACAGGTAGTTAGTTGTAAGTGGAGGCCAGTGAGTGCCCTCCCCCCAACACCTCAAATCATTTTAGTGACCCGCAATATATATGAATGCTCCATATGTTTGGACTAACAATAATTCAGGCAGACCTGTCCTACGATTTACCTTTCCTGTTTTTAAAAAAGTTTGTTTATTTTCGGCTCTCCTGGGTCTTCGTGGCTGTGCACAGGCTTTCTCTAGTTTCACTGAGCAGTGGCTACCCTCTAGCTGCGGGGTGTGGGCTTCTCATTGTGATGGCTTCTCGTTGCAGAGCGGGGTCTCTCATGGCTCGCCAGCTTCGGTAGTTGTGGCACACAGGCCTAGTTGCTCCACGGCGTGTGGCATCTTCCCAGACCAGCGACTGAACCCGTGTCCCCTGCGCTGGCATGAGGATTCTTAACCTCTGGACCACTAGGGATCCCTACCTTTCCTTTCAGTGGAGTTATTTATTAAGCAGATGGTGATTCATTACAGATAGATGTCTCCTAATCTTAAAAGCCAGGGAACTTTGCTTGAAAATCTGCAAAACAGATAATCCTTAGCATTACGGTATATATTTGAGAGCAATAAAACAACTTTTCTTTCAAACTGCTCTTCGGGCTCTTCTCAATTCAGATTGTCCATTAAAAATTAGTTGGAACTTCTAGGGTTCCTTTGTAGTCTTGAAAGCTTTTTCATCAGGAACCAGAAAGTTCTATTTGATTCCCTGCCATAGAACTGTCTGTGCATTTCAGAGTCCTTGGAAAGACCAGGTGTTTCTGGGTCACACCAACTACACTAACACTGGGATCCTGTGGTCTCTTGTCAACTGCCAGAGTCTGAGTTTCTCTTCTGTGGCTGAGCCTCCACTTCCCCAGTAACAGGTGTACAAACTGGCTCTGGGTTTCTCCAACCAGTCTCTTCTTGTATCAATAAAATGTGGAAGTCTCAACCATTTTGTCACTGTTTAGGCATGTCTTCTTCATCTTTAAAAAAGTTCTGTGACAGAAGTTATAGGCCAGTACAGAGAATAATACATAAAAATCTACATTTCTACAACCCAGAATTAACAACTGTTAACATCTTGCCATCTTTGCTTTCAGCCTTTTTTGTGAAAGTAATTCCACAATACAGATATATCAAAATCCTCTTTGATCATCATCCCTACTCTAATTCTCTCCCTGTCTCCCCAGAGACAACCAAAATTCTGTTTGTTAAACCAAGATTATGTTTGTTATATATCTTTCCATTCAATATTGTATAATTTTAATACATTAAGTATACCTGTAAGTGTGCAGATGCATGCATACGCTTCATCTTGCTTTTTGTACGTGTCTACTAAGTGCTTAACATATTTTCTAACAAGTGCTTAACAAGGATAGTTCCTATGGGCTGGTGGCTAACTGCAAACTAATAGGAATCCTTATTTCTTCTACTTGAATCTATTTCTTAAAAGCTGTGTGACCGTGGCCAAGTCACTTATTGTCTCCAGGCCTCAATACTAACAGTAAGATTGTTATGTGGAGTCAGTGAGTTACAATACGAAAGGGCCTATGTAAATGTCAGCTCTCATAATCTTTGTTTTCCTCAGCATCGAGAAGAGTAGAATAGCAGTTTGTGGAGTAACAATTTCCGGGGTCTTAATTCAGTGTAAGGATGGCAAATATGTGATTTGTGTGTTGCCAGTTTCCCATATGTGGCCATGTTGTCAAGTCTGTGTTGAGTCCACCACAAACTGACTGGAGTTACCATCAGAGATAACATTGAGTAGCCATTCATGGTTTATGGGCTGACATTCATTCTCTCTTAAAAGCATAATAGTCAAAGAGATGGTAATGCATCGTAAGAAAAATATGTTTTTGTTTTTTTAATTTCTAGTTGTCCCTCCTCAACCAGAAAACATCAAGATTTTCAACATCACAGACTCTTCGGCTGTGATCTCTTGGACAATCCTGGATGGCTATTCTATTTCTGCTATTATCATCCGTTACAAGGTTCAGGGCAAGAATGAAGACCAGCACATTGACGTGAAGATCAAGAATGCCACCATCACCCAGTATCAGCTCAAGGGCCTTGAGCCCCAAACGGTTTACCAGGTGGACATCTTTGCAGAGAACAATATAGGCTCAAGCAATCCAACTTCTTCTCATGAACTGACGACTCTTTCTGAATCTCAAGGTTGGTAGAGTAGACAGGTATTTACATATTATTATTTCTGGGAAGTACCAGAAAAGCCCCACTGTTTTAAGATATTTACTCCATATTCACATCTTGTGATACAATAGGCTTGTCCTTAATAGGCATCACCATCTCTAAAGAGGACCTTAAGATGAAAATGCGCCTTGGAGGGATACCCTGTTGATCCATTTTCTATTATTAAGCCTTAAAGGAACTTAATCCATCATCAGTCCCCATCTAGCAGTTGAGGGTCTGAGGAATCTGAATGTGATTCTGTGGAAAAAGAAGACTAAGGACCCAGCTTAGTGGAGGAAGGCCTGTGCAGTGGTTCAGTGGGAGGCTCCAGGAACCACACTCCATTCTTTCTCAAAATGAACTCTTCTTTTAACTTGGGTGATGCTATGCTATTCTGACTTGTCTTTTACTTTTTAGATCCAGGTTAGGATGGCTCTATGTCCATCACTAACCCCTACCTCAGAGAGAATAAGCTCTTTGAGACAGAGATCCTTCAGTGCCAAGCACAAGAGGCCAGTGTTTGTGCTTTTTTTAAATTGAAATACAGTTGATGTGCAATATTATGTTAGTTTTGAGTGCACTATGTAGTGATTTGACATTTGCATATATTATGAATGATCACCACAGCAAGGCTAGTAATGATCTGTCTCCAAACAAAGTTATTACAGTATTATTAGCCATATTCTATATGCTGTATATTATATCCCTGTGGCTTCTTTATTTCATAACTGGAGGGCTGTACCTCTTAATCCTCTCCAGTTTTTGTGGCCGGTAAAACCTGCTGAATGTAATTAGTGAACAAGGACACCACAGGTGGGAAGGGTTGAAGCTTCTGGGAGACTTCCCTTTGAGGTTAGTCTGAAATTGCATTTCCTCACCCTCTGCACTGTACAGCTTGTTCAAGGGAATGTAGCTAGAGGGACTTGAGAAGGAATTGGTGATTTTTGCAAATTTATAATTCAGACCAGCCTATTTTTACAGAGAGTATCATAGCACTAAAAACTTCTTGGTTCTTTTGAGGGCTACCTAGGGCTTAAGAAATAAAATCCAACAAGCTCTGTTTTCAGTGCTGATTCTTTGGAATATGTTTGAAATATCCAAGGAATGTTGAGTCTGTAAATTACAGAGAATCATAGTTTTCAGATGACAATTTTACTAAATGCATCATTTCTATAATTACTTGTGTTTTCATAGAACACATGCAGGCCCAAATCCAAGCTACAAATAAAATACAAAGAGAAAAATTTAAAAACAAGATGTAACAAAACTAAAAACCCCTCACCATCCCATTTCAGACATCTCTTTATGCACACATGTGTGGAAATAGTGGGAAAGATAGCTAATCAAAAGAATAATTGTTGGATGAGGTCATGCTGTACATGCTGCTTTTCATAAAAATACATTGAATTTAATTGTATTTTAATTTAAGCAAGGGAAAGAAGTGGAAGAGTTAAACCATAGTCTTTAATAGTCCATTTTGACCCGAACCCTAAATTCAATAGTTTTTCTCTTTTCTCTATTCTTTCCTTCCTTCTTTGCTTCTCCCATTGGTATCCTCAGGTTGTTTTCAGCTCTTTAAAAGAACCCAAAGAAAAACCCAAATCAAAATATCTTACAGAGTCTGTGCTCTTAGCATCATAGAGCTTGCAAGATTTTCTAGGTGGGGAAATTATTGTTCAGGGAGGTTTAGTTACATTCCCAAAGTGATAGATATAGTTAGTGAGTCTCACTATTATGAGATAATATTCATCTGCTTGGGCCTGTACTTGGAAGTGAAAGTTGAACAAAGGGCAACAACTATTGATTAGCATCAGTTCAGTTCAGTCACTCAGTTGTGTCCAACTCTTTGTGACTCTGTGGACTGCAACACGCCAGGCCTCCCTGTCCATCACCAACTCCTGGATCTTGGTCAAACTCACATCCAGCAAGTCGGTGATGCCATCCAACCATCTCATCCTCTGTCATCCCCTTCTCCTCCTCAATCTTTCCCAGCATCAGGGTCTTTTCCAATGAGTCAGTTCTTCACATCTGGTGGCCAAAGTATTGGAGTTTCGGCTTCAGCATCAGTCCTTCCAATGAATATTCAGGACTGATTTCCTTTAGGATCAACTGGTTGGATCTCCTTGCAGTCCAAGGGACTCTCAAGAGTCTTCTCCAGCACCACAGTTCAAAAGCATCAATTCTTTGGCACTTAGCAGCTTTGGTGATTAGCATGTTGACTTGTAAGAAGCTGTTTTGCACATTCCTTTGAACTTTTAACAGCCTGTGAGTCAGACTTGCCTCCAGTGAGTTCCAGACAATAATGGAGTAGCACTAGGTCACCTAGCAATTAGGTGGCAGGACTCAGGCTGCCATGATGTTCGCATTACACTGTGACTTCTGCAAATGGTCGTGGCCTATCTCCCCATCTAGACTAACCTGCTGCTTCTCCTGCCTTCTGCTCAGCACCAGCAGACCTCGGAGGCAGGAAGATGCTGCTCATCGCCATCCTCGGCTCAGCGGGAATGACCTGCCTGACGGTGCTGTTGGCCTTTCTGATCATGCTGCAGCTGAAGAGGGCAAACGTCCAAAGGAGAATGGCCCAAGCCTTCCAAAATGTGGTAGTGTCTCATCTTCCAAGCAGTATTTTAAAGATATGGGTCAGAAAATTTACTTGTAAAGGAAGTATTTCCCTTAGGCAAGTTTCATCTTTTCTTTGTCTTCCATTATGAAATGGGAGATAACTAGCATGACTATATAAGTTCTTGTCCAATTCAGAACAATTCTGAGAGTGAAAAGGTTACTCTTAATAATTAAGCAGAAAAATAAGCCTATAGCAGGATTACTGCCCCATCAAAAAGAGAATAGAGTCATCCTAGTGATAAGTCACCAGTGAGAGTAATCTTGCAATATAAACAACTGACCATTATTGTCAGTTGAAGGGCATGAGGGGAACCGTACCTCAGAGTGATAAGTCATGAATGTTGATACTAGATCAGTTTTCTTCACTTTTTTTTTTAATTTCCAGTTTCCATTTTGTACTTCTAATAGCATCCCCCATATATATATGAATTATATCTACATGTGGATCGCCATCCCTGTGTACCCTTTAGTCTGCAGTCAGAGTTCATGGCACTCGGCACTACTTTTTTCTTTCATTTAGTAATTTTGACCAGTTGCAAGGGTTTACAAAGTCGTACTTTACTGACAGGCACCCCGTTTGAATCCTTGAGATAGTATAGCCTGAACATTTCTCTGTGATTTCGAGCTCTGTAAAATTAATCTGTACCCAACTTTACTGATTCTATATATGAAGCACTGAATACAGTTACGTATTCCAAATGAGGTAAATCTTCCTGATACGAGTCCCTGAGATGCCCTTCAGGCTGTCACTAGAGAGGAAGGTCCAGCAGGGGGGTAGACAGTGCTGGAGCTCATCATGGTACGGATGCTTTGTCCTGATACTGCCAGCAGTCACTGAAACTCAGGAGAAAAGGAGACACTATCTTGGGCTTGAGAGATTCTGAGCTTTAAGACAAGTGGGAGAGAGTGAGTAAGAGCCAAGGAGACCAAGATGAAGCTAGGAAAAAAGCTCTCACAGAGGCATGTCCTGTGACTTCTCCAAATAGATCTCTGAGTTCTTTACCAAACCAGAACTGAATAGCTGCTCATTTCACAGCAGGGTAGACCCTCAAGTGTGAGTAACTCAAGTGTGTGTTGTGACATACATGCTATTATCCTCCCCTCCCTCATCCCTGCAGGCATAACTAATCGATTGTAGCATGCTTTCCCACCGAGGCCTAGGATCATAGGCATGCAGCTCTTTTGGCTGCCACTTCATCCAAGTGGGCCTATTGCTGCTGCTGCTAAGTCACCTCAGTCGTGTCCGACTCTGCATGACCCCATAGACAGCAGCCCACCAGGCTCCCCCGTCCCTGGGATTCTCCAGGCAAGAACACTGGAGTGGGTTGCCATTTCCTTCTCCAATGCATGAAAGTGAAAAGTGAAAGTGAAGTCTCTCAGTCGTGCCCAACTCTTAGCGACCCCATGGACTGCAGCCTACCAGGCTCCTCCGTCCACGGGATACCTATTAGATGAACCCTATTTCCATCTTCATTCTAGAATTGGGTATACTGTTTCTTTTTTTCACCTAGTGTGGGTACAAACCAGAAGGTATTATATACCTTAAAAATTATGAAAAATCCTGACACAAAACCATTATTTTTGTAGAGGGAAGAACCAGCTGTGCAGTTCAACTCAGGAACTCTTGCCCTGAACAGGAAGGCCAAAAACAACCCAGATCCTACCATTTATCCAGTGCTTGACTGGAATGACATCAAATTTCAAGATGTGATTGGGGAGGGTAATTTTGGCCAGGTTCTTAAGGCTCGCATCAAGAAGGATGGGTTACGGATGGACGCTGCCATCAAGAGGATGAAAGGTCAGTGCATGCCCCCATCAAGTCAGCATTTTACTAGGGTGGGGGGACAGTTTGACTTCCTGTTGAATCTTTCCTCTAAGGTCTCATATTCTTTTAAACAAAACATTGGCATGATGTTAGATGGAGCTGTCCTGTGCAGCTGAAGGTGATATTTCCTTTGAGGGTCAGGATGTAAACTTGAAGGCATGAGCTGTTTAGACGCCACTGTCTGGATTCACTGGGATGTGAGAACACAGACTCTCTGCCACACCCTGCTGACTTTGAAGAAGCGTTACTGTTTCTCTTAATGCAGTGGTTCTCAGCATTGATCACGCATCCAAATTGCCTGGGAGACTTGTTAAAAAACAGACTCTTCAGCTCCACCCTATGGTTTCTGATTAAGCAAATCTGGCCCAGGGCCAGAGGGCTTGCATTTCTAATTAGTTCCCATGGGATGCTGAGTCTCAGAATTTGGAGACCACGCTTGGCAAATCACTATCTTCGTGCATTATCTACATCAGCTTTCCTGGAAATAGTTAGAAATGCATCTACTTGAGTTTTTCCTCCTTGCGGTTCTAATCTATTCAAATTTCTGGGGGTGATGCAGGGAAAAATTGGGGTCCCTAAACTTGCTCAGGGGCTCTTCTATACACTCAGGCTTAGAAACCATTGATGTATAGTCACAAAACTAGATCTTTTCCAGTTGTGTTCAAGACTGCTTAGGGCGCCCTCATTGAATAAGATCTTCCGAGAAAGCAGATTGACGTGTCCCCTGGCAGTACTAGCTGTCTTCTGTTGCGTGTGAAACGGCAGTTTACAGATGACTTGATTCTGAAGCTGCACTGTTGTTTTTACAGCACACAGGCTTGGCAAGTGATGTATTAGAGCCGGCAATGTAATTGCCGCTTTTATTGGGCAGCTCCATAATAAGGACTTGCTAAGGCTGCTGATGGGTTTTCCTTCTTCTTGACTGCAACATTAAGCCTAAGATGACAATTAACCCTACATCTTATTAAGCCATCACTGCTTTCTGCACTGCTAGAAAACACATATCAGGAAATGAACAAAACAAAATAAACACAGTATTATTTATGCTCAGAGACAGTAATGTTTCAAAACACACACACAGACACACACCCAGACAAACCCTACTAGAATCCAGAAATTCCTTTTCCTTTTCCAACTTTAGTCACAGGAGTTTTAGGAAGCAGTAAAAACGATGAGAAGAGAGGGTGTAGAACTTTGTAGCATCACTTTTTATGCTGATTGGGATCTGACCTGAGCTGATTGTCCATCTCATGTCCATGTAAAGAGGTAGAATAACTTAACAGCGCACCAGGGCAGAAAGTTTTGCAGGAAAAGTCATGTATGCTAAGAGGGCACTTACTGATGTGAACCAACAACCTATTACAAGGAGCTTTGCTTCTAAAATGTTCCTGAGGCATTGACCCTTAGGCTCCTGTGGTATAAACAGGGTACTAGACTTGGAATTGTTACTTGTTAGCCTCATGGGTCCCCTTAGCCCATATGAAACCTTCCCATAATTTTCAAGCATGGTCAGGCATGCACATGGCTACCAGCTCTCTATCACTCTTTCCCCCAATGTTATTTCTTCAAAAAGCAATCATAGCATACTGTCACCAACTCAAGGCTGACCAACCGGTTGCACATCAGCCAAAGAGTTTTCTCTTCAGCCTGACTGGTGATTCTGCCTCTGATCAAAGTGCTTATGGAGAGACAGAATGACAGGAACAGAAAGAAACGCAACTGTTTCCTGACTACAAAGCAACTTCTTTAAAAGTGTCATTGAAATTTAAATTTTTTCAGCAAGTCTGGCTTATGTGGGCTTCCCTGGTGACTCAGTTGGTAAAGAATCCACCTGAAATGCAGGAGACCTAGGTTTGATCCCTTCATCAGCAAGATCCCCTGGAGAAGGAAATGGCAACCCACTCCAGTATTCTTGCCTGGAAAATCCCATGGACACAGAAGCCTGGTGGGTTATAGTCCATGGCGTCGCAAAGAGTTGAACACAACTGAGCACAGTATTCTATTCTGGTTTATGTAAAAAGCAAAGTAAAATTATTATAATAAAGTAAGATGTGTTCACTACTGGCAATGTTTCACTAAAATTTTGGTGTTATTCCTTGGCGTATTTGTCTCTGGAAAGCCAGGGTCTGAGAATGGACACAGCTCCATCTCAACCAGACCATTTCTCTGGATATCTGAGGGCTTCAGCAGTGGTTCTCAAACAGAGGTGATTTGGTTTCCAGGGGGGACACTTGGTGATCTGGGTACATTTTTGGTTGGGCTCCTGGTAACTAGTGGGTCAGGTCAGGGGGGCAGCTAAACATCCTCCTTGCCACAGGACAGCCCCCAACCACAAGAAGCATTGGCCCAAAATGTGGACAGCCAAGCCCCTGTGATAGAGCCACCTCTTTGATTTCGCTAACGTTTTCCAGACCCAATGACAGCTGAGTGTACTTGAAGGTGATGGGGATCAGGGGGTACAGTTGTTTCTGATGAGGCATCACAGAAAGGGGTCACGACTCTTGACTTTCTTCCCAGAATACGCTTCCAAAGATGACCACAGGGACTTTGCTGGGGAACTAGAGGTTCTTTGTAAACTTGGACACCACCCAAACATCATCAATCTCTTGGGAGCATGTGAACATCGTGGTAAGATGCTCTTTTCCTGTTTCTCCTGCCAGATTTTTTTAAAATAAGAAAGAAAATCAGGCACATTCCATATTGAAGTTAGGAAAGATAAGTCATCTAAGATTGCTACCTACTTTTTAAGTTGCAATTTCAGTCTGAATGTCTGGCCCCATGAATAGACTGTGCTGAGATGTGGAATGTTTTTGAAGGTGGGTCCCAAGGGTGAGTCTTTTGGCTTCTGATACAGTTCAATTAGTAATGCCCAAAGATACCCACAGCTCCTACATGCTCCCATCTTTGCTAATCCAGAGGTTTTCTCAGTCACTACTAGGTGGATGGAGGCTACACTCTGTACCAGGAAAAGTGAAGTATGTTGGTTCTTCTTAGTTGACTTTTCATTCTCCCTCCAAACCCAAGTAACCAATACTCCAAATGTTAAATCTGTGAATGCCAATCATCTACTGTAATGGGAAAGGACTGGTGATACTTAGGTTAAACAAATAATAATAAGCCTATATCTAATAGTACTTTGTTTTTATCCAAAACAATTCCCTGTACAATTACAATGAAGCTTTCTTTACAACTATCCTATGTCGCACATACCCTTAAGTTCAAATTATATTATTAATTCAAATGTTTATTGAGTATTTCCTATTGTAATGTGTGGAGTTAGCTGTGAATGAGTAGGTAATAAGAAATCTATGGATTTACCTCTGCATGCTACCTGGGTTTGCAGCTCTAAATCCATGCTTACTCTTAATTTCTCATGGAAAAATTTACTCCAACGCAAAAGCTCCACATGGTAATTATTTGCAAACTTTACAACCTCTTGTTGACTTTGCAGCACAAATACCAACAATGGAAAAGAGACTACTTCCTTTTCCTCAATTTATTAAACTAAAAATACTGGTACTTCAAACAATATATCATTCTGTGATCCAATAAGGCTGTAATTCTAAAAGCCAGATAATGTCTCTTAGGTTAAATAATGAAGTAATGACACTTATTTTTGAGCAATTTCCTGAGAACAGTAATCAGCATGGGACAGCAGTAAATGAATGTTTAAAAAAAAAAAAAACTTAAGAGTGACAGAATATATGTATTTTAAAAGTTTCCTCTATTGTCACATAGTTGGTTGATTGTTCAGTAAAGTGAGAAAATACCTTCATACCAGAATTGAGGTATATCTTTCCTTATAGTACACCAGGATTCAGTGCTAGAAGCTTGCTTTTTCTTTTTTGAGAATCCTCACTTTCTTAGGATATCTTTGAAGTTTAAATTCATTTGACATAAAAAGTATATACCAAATAATTCACTTTTAAAAAATAGTAAAAGAGAGCACTATACTTTCATTGGCTCCAAAGATGAATAATTGTTATCAAAGCAGATTTCATCTCATTCAAAAAAGAAAAGGGAGGAAACTATTTAGAATAAAACTAAGACAATGAACCATACTTTCCTCTAGGAAAAATTTTATTTTTTTCCTAAAAGGTTGACATTTCTGGTTTCTGTAAGCACAATTGCAATCCCTGACACTAGATTTTGCTGACCAGTGATGCACTCAACAATCTAATGACTTAGTCTGGATTTTAGGAAGGAGCAGAAGTCAGGAGAGAGAGAAAGTTTCCTAGTCTGGGTCCTTCTGCTTTGGGTATTTAATCATTTGTTTGTTTTAAAAAAATTACCCCAGGAGAAGCTGGATTCATACTGGAATAACATGTCTGGCTCATATTAGGTTCTCAGTCAATATAGAATAAAAACTAAAAGGTGCTGTGGACTAGCTCTCCTCTGTCATCTGGAGCAGATGCTTTGGTTTCATTCTACCCGTGTTCCCCAGTGGGTGAAGCGCTCAGGGAGCCTGCTGCTCGGTAGGAGTGGAGAGGGGAAGCCTGAGTGCAGGCATGGCCCCCTTTTGCAGGAATGATGTCACTTGTTCTCCTCCTGTCCCCAGCATTACCCATATCGGTACCACTAGATGTGTTATTTTAAGATAAAATGGAATTTTATAGGCAGTCCCCGAGGACCAAAGCACATCTCAGAAATCTCACCGGGGTTTAGGGCTACTGATAGACTGATGCTTCCTCCCTTGCCCCACAGGCTACCTGTACCTGGCCATTGAGTACGCCCCCCATGGCAACCTCCTGGACTTCCTGCGAAAGAGCCGAGTGCTAGAGACGGACCCCGCGTTTGCCATCGCCAACAGCACTGCCTCCACACTGTCCTCCCAGCAGCTTCTCCATTTTGCAGCAGATGTGGCCCGGGGTATGGACTACCTGAGCCAAAAACAGGTTTGTTCTGGGAACCTTGCTTTGAGCATCTTTCTTCCAAAATTTTCTCTGATATCAGTTTAGATTTTTTTTTTCCCAGTTCACCTCTCTTCCTTAATTCCTTCTCAAACTCTCCCTAATTTTATTCTGTTTGTTAATATTCTATCTCTTTATATAGAAGTTCATGTTCCATGCTAATGGTGTCTTTATCTAGTGAATCTCATCATATGTATTTGGATGAGGTGCTTTCACTAGTATTAGCTTCAAGTAACTCCATATAACACACAAAGCAGAGGCCTTTCATGGTCATTGGAATATTGCATGATCTGGTGCTTCCTCCTGAAATGCTCCTCCAAAGACCTGTGGGTCGTTTGGCAGAATCCACTCACTGAGCATTTAGAAGAGGAACTAAAGGAAACTGGATTCTGGTAGCTTTTTAAAAACACTTTTTCATACTGTCCTCTAGATTTCCCAAAGCTCCTACTTTTTGTGCAAACAAAATGAAGTGAAAAAGCAAATATGATGCTGAAAATATATGACTTGTTTTTTTTTTAAATTTCAGTTTATTCACAGGGACCTAGCTGCCAGGAACATTTTAGTTGGTGAAAACTACGTAGCCAAGATAGCCGACTTTGGATTATCCCGAGGTCAAGAAGTATATGTGAAAAAGACGATGGTAAGTTCAGATGTTGATGAGACCCTTTCAGGGGCACCCTTCCCTGTCCTTAGGTTGCTTCTCTTAGAATTCCATCCTTCTGTGCTGCTGGAGGCCCCTGACCATTTCTTCCATTTCATAAGGCCTCAGCCCAGCAAATGTCCATTCTCAGTTTTGATACCTAAAATGTCTGGAGGGTCTGTATTTACCAGTGAAGAAGGCTCTGTCACACGTGGTGAAGTTGTTGAACATGCAAGCCTCGTGCTGGAGGGGCTGGGGTCCGTATCCAGCACAGACCCCCAAGTCTGGTCTCGTTCAGCATCTTCTGGGGAGCTCCCACAGTCCCCTTTTACACAGCAAATATAGGATGAGGGGAAAAAGACGTTTAACCTACTTTCTAAAACATTCAGGAAGTGAATCAACGAGGTTTCCTAAGTCACAAGGATGCTCTAGAAAGAAACTCATGAGTTGTAAATGCTCGTATAAGAGTTCCCTCTTTTCTGAATGTTCTCTGCTCATTCGTCAGTTCAGTCACTCAGTCATGTCCGACTCTTTGCAACCCCATGGATGGAAGCACACCAGGCCTCCCTGTCTGTCACCAACTCCTTGAGTTGGTGACGCCATCCAACCATCTCATCCTCTGTCATCCCCTTCTCCTCCTGCATTCAATCTTTCCCAGCATCAGGGTCTTTTCAAATGAGTCAGTTCTTCGCAGCAGGTGGCCAAAATATTGGAGTTTCAGCTTCAGCATCAGTCCTTCCAATGAATATTCAGGACTGATTCCTTTAGGATGAACTGGTTGTATCTCCTTGCAGTCCAAGGGACCCTCAAAAGTCTTCTCCAACACCACAGTTCAAAAGCATCAGTTCTTCGGTGCTCAGCTTTCTTTATAGTCCAACTCTCACATCCATACATGACCACAGGAAAAACCATAGCTTGCTCATTCATCAAGCCCCCATCAAATACACTTTCACCTAATGATATCTAGCCTCCCAAGTAGCCAAATTTTACCTTCAAATAAAAGATCCCAGGGGAGCCTCACAGTGTTAGCAGAGAGAAGCTGGACTTGTTATGCTCTTGTTGCCCACCTGGAATCATAAAGCCCTGGAAATGCCACATCCCTGGACATTAGCTGGGCTTTCAACATGCCACCACCCTCTGCTTTCCCTGCAGTTGGGCAGTGCAGGGTGTTGGGGCTGACGCACCCTATTGTCTTTGCACGTGTTGGGTAGGTCTCTCTGATGGCATGGCTCTCCCAGCACTACTTGGGCTCAGCTTTCTTGGGATGACTCCAGTTCTTGTAACATATAGAGAGAGTCTTTGTACTTTTGTAGATATCAAATTGCCTCCTAGCAAGGCTCAAGCTTCTGTATTTATCCTCAAGCCTAGGTTTCCTTTCTTTTAAATATACTTATTTAATTACTGACAAGATAACACAGAAACAATATTCAAGAATGGTTTCAAGAGGAAATGATCCACAGTTCACAACCTTGACACAACTTATTTTTACTCTTTTCCTTCCACAAGCATACAGTCTTTTCCATAGTTATGATCACAGTGAACTGAATCGTTTTGGAACTTTCCACTCCCTTTTTTGATGAGGGTTTGAAGTGGGCGTCCTTTGGTTCTTAGAGAGTACCATGCCCCTTGTCCTTGATACTTACTGACATCAGCACCTCAGGAAGTCTCCCGTGACTCCCTGAAGGTTGGCTGCCAGGCAACAGTTTTTTCCCTAAACTTTTTAGATTCGCCCCTCTCAAAGCAGACCTTTCTCTGGAAAGTGGCTGGGCTGGTCTTACAGAAGCAGGACCCACCACTCATCCATCTGCTCCAGCTCTCCCCATTCCTCCTGGGCCACATGGGACCCTCTTATTTCCACTACAGAATCTCTCGCCTTCCTTCACTCTGGGGTTGGGATGCCGTGAAGAGGGAGTGCCACACGCATGCTAAGTCACTTTAAGTATTAGTATTAGTCGCTCAGTCGTGTCCGACTTTTTGCGACCCCATGGACTATAGTCCAGCAGGCTCCTCTGTCCATGGGATTCTCTAGGCAAAAATAGGAGTGGGTTGCCATTTCCTCCTCCAGGGGACCTTCCCAACTATACATAGAGACTTCATTAATGTGCATTAGAGGATACCCCAGGTTAACTGTCATAGAAAACTGTCTCTTGAGCCTTTAAATTCTATACCAATTCTACACCTCCAGTTGGCCAACTGTTTGTTTCTTTAGCCGTGTCTAACTCTTTGTGACCCTATGGATTGTGGCCCGCCAGGCTCCTCTGTCCATGGGGTTTTCCAGGCAAGAATACTGGAGTGAGTTGCCATTTCCTACTCCAGGGGATATTCCTAACCCAAGGATTGAACCTGTGTCTCTTATGGCTCCTGCATTGGCAGGTGGGTTTGTTACTACTAGTGCCTCCTGGGAAGCCCTGTGGTGATGAGAAGAGGTTAACACAGTTTAGCTCCATAATCCTACCCATTTAATTTGGTTACTTGCCTCAGTACCCCAAGGCTAAGGTTGGTTTGCTTGACATTTCATAAAGGTCAGGGATTTCTGTATCTTATGGGGTTAGGGGAAATGCTTAGAGGGGCGGAGCACTGGTTAGGGCTCTAGTGTATCTCCCAGTGGAAGGGCAAAGCGTTCAGTAGCAGCATGGCGTCTGGGGAGGAAAAGGACTTGGTGAAGGTAGGGGAAGGAAAGAGAAGGGATTGGAGAGAAGCAAGCTCCCAGCAAGAAGGGTGCAACGTAGCACATTACCAACAGAGGGCAGAGTGGCTACTCTCTGGCTTACTACGGAAGTCAGAGATTGTCGATTCCTAGATTGTCTGGGAAACTTTTAAAAAGACAGATGCCAAGTCCTACCACTTAGATATTTTGATTCAGTTATTGTAGAGAGAGCATCCTGCATTAGTTTTTTACTTCTCCCAGGGCGATTCTAGTACTGGAAGTGTTGCAAAATAATGTACTTAAGTGATTTGGGGTTTTACTACCATTGATTAATCTATTGATCCCCTCAGCGTGGATTTATTTATTACTACAATGTTTCAGCTTGTGCTGGGCTTGGGGATAATATTAAGACACAGTGTTCTCCCTCAAAGAGCTCAGAGACACATAACAATCAACTGTAATGGTGGAGAAGGCTGAGAAGGAGGAAAGTGCAGGTCCCTCGGGAGCTCAGAGGAAGCACAGTGAAGCTTTCCAGTAACTGTGACACAGATACTGGAGACGTGAGGATGAAGTGCAGGACCTGGTGGATGCAGTGTATATATAAGAACCGAGAGGCAGAGGAAAGCACCAAACTTTGGGGAATTAAGAAAGTCAGTTATGAAAAAAAGAAAGTCAATATGACTAGGGGGTGATGCAAAAAAGAGGAAGAGTTAAAACTCAAGGCTGGAGGAGGAAGTGGGGATAAGGTCTTGAAAGCTTTGGATGCCAGCTTTTGGAGATTCAGCTAAGGACTGGGGATGTTGTAACAAGAGTGATAGTACAGAATTTTAAGAACAGGAACCACATGTTTGGGTTCGCCATTTAGAGTGAGTGTGGTGCAGAGAACAGGTCATTAGGGAGTGGAATCAGAGGCGGGGAGATGAGCGGAGAGGTGGTTGTCAGCAGGCAGGTGGAGATGGTGGTGGCCTGAACCCAGGTGACAGCAGCAGGGACAGACAGATGTGGGCAGATCAGAGCGGTCACACAAAGAATGGAAAAGCGTGCATGGAAATGAACAACTAGGAGATACGGGGTCAGAGGCCAGCAAGCGGGAGTACATGAGAGCAGGGACCAAACAGGAAATGCAGACAGCTCTTCCCATCCCCCAGTGTGAAGGAGAAGCGAGAGTGACAGGTGGCAGGTGGAGGCGAGGACATAGAAGGGAGCAGATGTTGAAGAGAACACAGCATGTAGACGTGAGGAACGTCCCTGGTCTGCATTGGTAGAAGTCATCACCACATAGCTGACTCACATGCACTCTCTGCCCTTTGGCCTGAAGTGCTCTTTCCTCCCCCATCCACCTGGTGGTACCTACACATCTTCTAGAACTGAACTCGTGTGTCTCCTCCCCTGGAAACCCTTCCAGCCTCTCCTCCAGGTATTTGGTCTCCTCCCACCACCTCAGGCTTTCCCACATTATAGCCTAATCCTCAGTTCCTATGCCCATCTCTCTTTTCAAACCTCTGAGCACCTCTGACAGCCACGAAGTGAATAATTGTATGACCACTGAAAGGACACACACATACACACACACATCATTTTTCTTTACATGAAACTGTGGTAGTAACCCCTTGAGGTAAGTGGAGCTTACGTAATTTGCAGGACTTTGAACTTAAAAAAACAGACTTGTGGGTGGGACATGCAAAAATATCCCGACTCTGCCATGCCTTCTGTCTGGGGACCTCCCTGAGAACTGGGGTGAGCCCCCCCAGCTTCAGGCCACCGATGAGCCTTGGGAAGGGGCCCCTGTTGAGCCTAAGCAGCCTCCTACATTGTATTCTCCAGGGAAGACTCCCCGTGCGCTGGATGGCGATCGAGTCACTAAATTACAGTGTGTATACGACCAACAGCGACGTGTGAGTAAGCCTCTCACTGCTGAGGGATTTTTTTTTTTTTTTTTTGGACCCAGAAAAATATCCATTTGACAAAGGTTTTGAAGAGAAGCAGGAATATTGCATCCCTCTGTGGAATAAAGCTAATCACTAAGCCCAGGAAATAAATTAACAGACTGAACGAAGCCACAGAGGAAATGATTTCCCCTGATGGCAGGCTTTGGGTTTATTTCTGCACGTCGGGGAGTGACTTCAAGTGGTTAATTCTTTATTTCCTTAAGAGTCAGGGGCATCCTGGCCTTCCTGTGACTCCGTTGCCCAGACTGTCTTCGGCACAAGGACCTAGATCCGAGGAGGTGGCCCAGAGTAGCTGCTGGGGGTCGGAAGTGTCAGGGACAGAAGGCAGTCACACATGCTAAGTCACTTCAGTCGTGTCCGACTCTGTGCAACCCGACGGACTGTGGCCCACTTGGCTGCTCTGTCCATGGGATTCTCCAGGCAAGAGTACGGGAGTGGATTGCCATGCCCTGCTCCAGGGGATCTTCCCGACCCAGGGACTGAACTCACAACTTTTATGTCTCCTGCACTGGCAGTCAGGTTCTTTACCACCAGTGCTACCTGGGAAGCCCCACAGAAGGCAGTCAGTAGGGCCCATCTCCGTTTGCAGCCTGCGTGACGAGTCTCAGGCTGGTGGCAGGGGAGGAAGTTTTGGGATCGAGACCTGAGCCCTCTTGCCCACATTCCCTATTTTCAGGAGGAAGAACAGGCCCAGAGGGTTGGGTTGACTCATTTGGGGGTTGGGAGGGGGGAGAGTTGTTATGCCTGGGGATGGGGGGAGGTTGGGCGGTGACTGTGTTCTCTCTGTGTGCCTTCATGTCATCTCTGCGTAACTTTGAGGCAGAGATGGGTGTCCTCACTTTTGGAAGAATACAGTCAGAGGCCTCAGCAGTTCCAGTCACTTGTCCCATGTCACACAGAGATGAGATCGGATGCAAATCTGTCTGGCCTAGAACCCCCTGCTTTCTGTAGTGTCAGCCTGCATTCTCTACCTAAAGCAAGTGGGGGCTTTGCCAGTGTTCCCCTGTTACAATCCTTCCATTGGCCAAAGGGGAGATAAACACATGCTCTGTGTAAGACCCAATCCTAGGAAAAAGACATGGAACTTGCCCTCTTCTGACCTAGAGTCAGTTGCCCCAGCTTTGGGGGCAGAACGCTGACTGGCCAACGCGTGCGCTGATTACTGTTTTCTCTTTCATCCCTTCTGCAGATGGTCCTATGGTGTGTTACTGTGGGAGATTGTGAGCTTAGGTGAGTATCCTTGTCCACCTACCAGGTGAAGCTCTGCACAAACGGAGTGGGCCCCCCCCCCGTGCTCCTTCACCATCTCCTTTCATGGGTAACATTCAGATTCGGTGCTGACAGATGCCACTTGGGAAAAGAACCTTGCGGGTTTCCTGCATGAGTGTGTTTATCCCCATGGCTCTCTTTGTGAAAGCCCAGTGTCTAAAGTCACATTTAACACTGATGACCTGGTAGCCAAGAACTTCATTCTAAGTTGTCTCCACGTGTGCACAGATGTCATAAAGCTGTTATGTTTTCTTCTGCAACTTTAAGACAGTATATTGTACTGCTACGACAAGTCACATTTTCAAAGGCCATTTAGTTTTAAATTGTATTAAAGTATAGTTGATTTAATTTCTGCTGTACAAAGGTGACTCAGTTTTATGTATGTGTGTACATAATTTTCCATATTCGTTTCCATTATGGTTTGTCACAAGATATTAAATATAGTTCCCAGTGCTATACAGCAGAACCTGTTGTTTATCCATCCTATATGTAATCGTTTGTTTCTGCTGATTCTGAGTTTCCATTTCTTCTCTCCCCCATCACTTTTCCCCCTTGGCAATCACAAGTCTGTCCTCTGTGAGTCTGCTTCTGTTTTGTAGATAAGTTCATTTGTCATATTTTAGGTTGCACGTGAGTAATACGGCAGTTGTCTTTCTCTTTTTGACTTATTTCACTTAGTAGGATAATCTCTAAGCCCATCCATAGCGTCACAAATGGCATTATTTCATTCTTTTTGATGGCTGAGTAATATTCCTGTGTGTGTGTGTGTATACCACATCTTTTATCCATAAATGGACATTTAGATTGTTTCTATGACTTGGCTATTGTAAACAGTGCTGCTATGAACAAAGGGATGCATGTATCTTTTTGAATTACACTTTTGTCTGGATATATGTCAAAAGCCATTTAATATCATGTGAAAATGTATATGCCAAAGAGCAGAAAATTTTCACATAAGCCATAATTTCAGTTTTATAAATATCACACATAAAAAAAAAACTGGAAAGACTATACAGGATTTTTTCAAAGTAGTTTTTTCATTATTTTTGTACTTTCCACAATAAAAATATATTGCTTTTCTAGTTAACATTGGGATGGTAACTATGATAGATAAAATAGGAATTGCATTATGGAAATACAGACTTCAATTGGGAAAAAGATCCATGTCATTGGTACACTGGTACCATGGCAAGAGACATGCTGCGTGTAGACAGACTTGGGGACGAGCAAGGGCCAGAAGGAAGCAGTGGCCGCACGGGAGCACGGTCTGTAGCCAAGTCCAGCTGTGACGTGCAGTGGGTTTGCCCCAGAGGATGACGACTCTGGGTGCTTATCGTTGCTTGACTCACGCCCCTCTTCCAGTCCCTTGGCTGTAGAGCCCCAGGGCAGGAGACAGTGCCTTCTGCATCCAAGGGGGGCTCAGGGCGCACCGTTTCCTGTCTTCCAGGCGGCACCCCTTACTGTGGGATGACGTGTGCAGAACTCTACGAGAAGCTGCCCCAGGGCTACAGACTGGAGAAGCCGCTAAACTGTGACGACGAGGTGTAAGTCAGGCCTCCCTCAGGGCCATTCTGTCCTAAGCTCCCCTCTGTATGTTTCCTGAACTGACTGTAATGAAGCAGCTATCTGATACATACAAATATGTATGTATGTGTACACACACAAATCCCAAACAGTCAGAAACAAGAGTCTATGTGTCTAGGGGGACATTTCCCTCAGAAAACTCAAGCAAGATTTTTGAGTTCAAGATTTCAGAACCTTGAAACTAAGACTGTTAGGCAATGGGCAGGAAATAAAGAGTTTTCCAGGCATAGAAATTCAGGTGGAATTTAAAGTGGTGATTCTTGGCTGAATCTTAAGGTTGGAATGAGAAGGGGCAACAAATACAGAAAAGATTTGTATGAATAATTTATGAATTTAATTATAATCTATGAATACATGTATTCATAAATTCATGAAATTATCCATGAATAAATGTATGAAACCTTGAGACTAACTTTGACGGTAGAGATTTCAGAGCAGTTACACTAAAGAAGATAAGCTTTTCTTTATAAAAGCTTGCTTCTAAAGGGCTTATTTTCCAGGAATATATATTCTTATTCCTGGAAAGAATGCTTCTCTAGTGATGTTGCCATTCCCAGAACCAGCTGATGTCGTTGCTGCCTAAATGACATAATATGAAGAGTGCAAGGCTCTAGGCTGAACAAGGAATTGATTGTCCAAGCCACTTCTAAGAGTGGATGAGGGTACTATTATGCTCTGGTACAAGAAATATAAACCTAGACCATCGTGGGAAAACCTGAATGCACTCAAGCCATCACTGGACCAAGTCCCTGAATCCCACCTTTAAGGAGTGATGTTTTCACTGCTTTAACTCACTTAGGAAACTTCTGTTAAAGGATAAAGTCTTCTAGAATCTCTACCACCCCAGGCTTCTGTGCACTGTGGTTCCCAGTGAGGAACCAGCCTGTTAAGCATGTGGAATCTTGAGCCCCGCTCTTGGACATGACTCTGTAAATCTGGAGTGGGTCCCAGGAGTGGGTCCCAGGAATCCACGTTTTAACAATACAGGTAGTTCTGGCCACACTGGAGAAAGACCTTAGACTAGCACTTCGTAAACTGTGTTTGTGGAATGTGTGAGACATAAATAAATAACACAAGGGGAAAGAGTTCTGTGATCAGTTGTGTTTGGGAAGCTTCTATGTTAAACCTGGTTTAAAAGGTTGTTGGTTTTTACTAGAATGACTTCACGATTTCACAAAGTCACTAAGAGGGAGGTGTGATAGGTACCATTTTGCAAATTTATTTGCGCACAGAGCCAGCTTTTAGAAATGAAACACTGACACTTTGAGAGATGTAATACTCTGAGGGAAAGCCTACCCTAGACACACAACTCAGTTCTTCCCAGATGATCAGGATAGCTGAGACCAAGATCTCTTGGGAATGGTACCCAAAGTAGGCACTAGATCCACTGGGAGAAGAAAGGAGACGTGGCTGGGGAGGCGGGAGGCCTCCTAGAACCTTCCTAGCTGTAGTACTTCTGTCTTCTGCTGGCTAAGCGAGATGACCATGCATTGTGTGGCTACATTCTCTTTTATTCCAAACCCTGCACCTGGCTGTGCCCAGGACTAAAGCACAGTTGGACACTAAACACTCTGTTTTCAAAGGTATGATCTCATGAGACAGTGCTGGCGGGAGAAGCCTTATGAAAGGCCCTCATTTGCCCAGATCCTGGTGTCCTTAAACAGGATGTTAGAAGAACGAAAGGTGAGTATGGAACTCAAGGCGTGGGTTCTTTCATTGGAATTCCTCATGTGTCCATTGTGGTTAATAGTGGATACAGGTCAGCAGGTTCTTTTGAACCAACCTGACGTGCTACAGGGCCGTAAAAGATGCAGACTCAACTTTGAGAAAGTTACAATTTTGGAGGAAACCAGATTCCTATATAAGATATAGTCAGACACTGTAGAACAACATACAGAACTGGCTTGTCTGAGCTAGACGGAATCTTAAATCTGTCATACAGCCTGATCCTTTCATTCTATAGATGAAGGAGCATACTTAGAAAGGAGAAAGTGACTTGCCCAAGGACAAACGGGAGAGCGACAAGAATGCGGGCTTCAGGTTACCACGGGGAGGGTCAGGAATTCTGTAAAAACTTGTAGTGGATAGTTAATTGGCTACACAGATCTGAGGTTCAAAAGGTAAATCTAGGTTAGGGAATTTGGAAGTCATGGAAGATGCTCAAAGTCATCAAAACCCAGTTGGCAATGAAAGCAGAGATGTGGGTGAGATCACACAGCTGGAGATGTGAAGATGAGCAGCAGAGGAGGGGTCTGGGAGGATGTGGTGCATGTCAGCAAGGACCAGTGAGAGGCCATGGGATAGAGAAGCCAGGAGGCTGAAAAAAGTGAGAGGAAGAAATCTTACTTGCAGAAGTCAAGGGATGCTTTTCAGGAAGAAAGTGGTTAAATACAACAGAGGGAATGAGGATAGAGAAATATCCTCCATCCCCAGTATTGGTATTTTGGGGCTTTTGGAGGAGGGCATGGCAACCCACTCCAGTACTCTTGCCTGGACCATCCCCTGGACAGAGGAGCCAGATGGGCAGCAGTCCATAGGGTCGCACAAAGTTGGACACAACTGAAGTGACGTAGCAGCAGCAGCAGGTGGTGCCAAAGAATCCACCTGCCTATAACATAGGAGCTGCAGGAGAGGCGGGTTCAGTCCCTGGGTGGGGATTCCATCCCTGGGTGAGGAAAACTCCCCTCAAGTAGGAACTGGCAACCCACTCCAGTATTCTTGCCTGGAAAATCCCATGGTCAGAGGAGCCTGGTGGGCTACAGTCCACGGAGTCACAAAGAGTCAGACATGACTGAGTGCACAGCATCTGTATTTGAGCTGAGACAAGCTAAGGAAGCTGGGGTATGACCGTAACTGCTCCCAGCGGAGGCAGGACTGAGCCGGCTCGTGTCTCTGAACTACTCTTGTTCTCCTAGACCTATGTGAACACCACACTTTACGAGAAGTTCACCTACGCGGGGATTGACTGTTCTGCAGAAGAAGCAGCCTAGGACCGACCACTTTCATCTGTATATTCTGTTTCCCCTTCACCGGCGTGAGAGACCCTTCATACCTTGATGCTCAGCGAGCAAGCCTCTGCCAAGAGAGGTGACAGAAAATGGACATGTATATAGATTGTCGCTTGCCTGGGACTTTGACTGTAAGACCCCTGTGTGAATCTGTAGCACCTTCTGACTAGGACTGTATATACTATTTTGAGTAAGAATGTGCTGGAATCAGAATGCCTGTGGTTTCATATACAATAATATATTTTTCTAAAAACATGGACTTTATGGGAAGGTGTGAGAGTACAATTACTGTAATGCATAACTCATTGTCCTAGATATTTTTTTTATATTTACCTATATATTGGATGCTCTAAGATGTTTCACTGTGTAGAAGAAAATACTATTAGTAAACCTGTCGGCACAGGTGAGAAAAAGGAGGGGAAAGGTATGAGTTCTAACCGGACATGGATTTAGGTCTCTTAAATGTTAACCTAAGTGATGTAAAGAGCTTTTTCTATCTCTAAATATTCCCACTCACCTGTAGAAGCCATCCTGATTCCTTTGTTAATTTGACAACTTTTTCATGTGTTTCCAGAGCCAACAAATCAGTCCTAAACGTAGACACTAAAAAGCCAACTTAAATCTCATTCCTTAGATGCCTAAGAACATTAAGAAGTGTTAGTTTGATAAGCTAATAGGTTTTAGTTTCTCAGATAACATCGATGTGTTTGTTAAGAAATTAAAACAGGAAGCTTGTAGTTGTATTTGGGAGACATGTGACATGTATCATAGCAGATTAACATCCCTACCTGTCTTGCACATTGTAAAAAGTTCTAGTTTTGATCAGGTGTGAGTTTACAATTTATATTGTAGGCACATGCTATACTGAGATCATATAGTAAGTGAATAAATGTCTTGCCTACCCACTTTTTGTCTAGGAATGTGTCTCATAAGTATTACCAACCGTCTCTATTATACTTTCAAGAAAACACTTTATCATCCTCTAATGTGTTGGCAATACGCAGACAGCAGTTGGTGAGTATATTCAACCAGATGTATCAGAAGCTCACAAGATTAGAAACATCTCCCAGAAATATTCTACTGTTTTCCTGTACCTCTGGTTCCAGTAGGAACTGAGGGCTTAAACCTGGAATCTCTTAACTGTGTTGCAGTGTCCTATGTACTGTGTAATGTTCCATATTCCTGCCGTCTGCTCAACTTCACGCATCAGAAACAGTGACCAGGAAACTGCATTTGTCCAGAAGCTCTTCACCCACAGCAGGATAGGCAAAGTAACTCTGCTGCCGTGCCATTTATTCTTCAGCAGAGCAGGGGCTGGAACAAAGAGCCACTGAAAGTAGGTCCAAATACGTCACAGTCCTTTTCACCCAAATGTTGTGAAGATGCTCCTGACAACTCTCGGTTTGTATGTGCGTGGAATGAAACAAGAATTGGGGATGAATGTATCTCTGAAAAATGTAGATAATGTCTTCAAATTTTGCATGTGGCTTTGGAATACACAATAACAGCTACCTTCTCTAACAGCTTGACCTTCTTGATTATATATATTTAAAATAAATTTACATCATTACGAATTTACTTCACGTCAAGTACAAGAGATGACTACGAAAGGGCGGCATCAAGAAAAAGGAATTCAGTGATACTAAGATTTACTTGTAAATTCAAAATACTGAAGCAGTCGGCCTAAGGTGTGTTACGGATTGACACAGCACAATCAACTGTCAGAAGGCCACGGATTCACTACTGGCACAGCGGCCATCCGACTGACATCTCTGTGACTCATCCATGCTGTTGACAAAGAAACCTTTGTAGCTCTGTAGCATGTTAACCGAATTAATACTAAAGATTCATACTTACTCAAAGGTCAGCAAACTGAATGAACTTGGGTTGTTTCCACAGGCCAGTTTGCATATCATCAAAAAGCAATTAAGAAGGGAAGAACCAACTCCTTTAAGGAACTAGATAATTCCAGAATTGGGAATATAGATTAGATTTCAGTGTACCAGAAGATCCACAGGATACTGCCTTAAAAAAAAGATCAGTGAGTGGTTGACAGGAACCAAAATCAAGCAAGAGTACACCAGTTAGAATGAAAACACCTTACATGATAGCACAGTGACCAAACTGTATTATGTTAACAGCACACTGAAAATTTTACATTCACATCCATGTATTTTGTGAAGAAAATCTCTACATCTATTTATATATAGGCGATCTAAAGAAAACTGTTATGATTTTGTTAGGAAAAGATGTTTCTGACTCCTAGCAGTATAATGGTTCCAGGTATTTAAAGAGGAAAAGAAATTTTGAGTAATCTGAAAAATGAACTTTGTGAAAGTCCTGGACTCATTACTTCAACTTTAAAGCATCTTCCATGGTCATTTGCACACGGCCTATGAAGATTAGTCAAAATCCAAACAACCTAATTCCTTCCCCACCCCTCCCCAGACACAACTTTAGAAACTGCTGTGGAAATCCAACCTTTAAAATGTAATACATAAACCTTGGCAGTGTGTTTCTTTCTCCTCTTCTCTGAAAGTGTGGGGGAACCTCATGTTATTATAGATCGAACTCTACTGCCAGCAGTGGAGGCCAAGGAGTCAGGGAAGCAGTGCAGAGGTTTAAGATATTCTTGGGCCAGGTGGTTACTTCTTTCCTTTCAGGTCGTCGTTTACCTTCCAGAGGACCAGTTCCATGCAGGCAGTTGCATTTTCACTGGAACTGTGACCTCCAAATAGAATAGGACAAAAAATAAAATGTTAGACATAGACAACTCCCTGTGAAGTTGCCCACGGATGGTCTCAAAACGGTCTTGAGTTTATAACAGAATCAACGCTGGCCACTTATCAATATATCACTATTTCACACCTAGAACCACCACTGGTTGCTTTAGAAATGTTTTACATAGATCTAATGGCAACCCACTCCAGTGTTCTTGCCTGGAGAATCCCAGGGACGGCGGAGCCTGGTGGGCTGCCGTCTATGGGGTCACACAGAGTCAGACATGACTGAAGCGACTTAGCAGCAGCAGATGAACAAACATCTCCCTTTTTCTGAATACCCTGCCCTCAGTCACATGGTCACTGTGTTCCTATGATGGCATAGCACATCAGTACCTTCTCCATGAACCTCTTTTCCAGGGATATGCAACAGGAAAGTGACGGACACCGGTGGATGACAGATCTGACAAGAAGCCAGAAAGAGAGATTCTAGAAAAAATATACCTCCTAGACAGAGAGTGACCTTAGATATGAGATGACATGGGTTTAAAAAGCAGATGAAATCTGCCCAAAATACCAAGCCTACAAAATAATAAATGAGGTCTGAGATTGAGAAAAATCATATGGGCTACACTTGTAAAATGGTGTATTATTTTTGGTTTCCTTGCATTACTCTGAGAGGACTGTGGTGGTCTTTAACTTTGCTTTATATAGGGCATTTTTTGTTGTAAGATGAAATATTTTTGTGTCCATGCTCCCAGGTTGTTTTAAGCAGAACACATTATGAATTTCAGAATAGCATTTTTGGGGCATTTGAGATATGAATATTTTAAAGCAGATAATATAAAGATCCTGTGTAAGATGGTATTGGTGAGTGTCTAATAGACATAGAATGAAAGAATAAATACCACAAGATAAAATCTGGATTCTTGTACAATAAATGACATGATCAGAGGAGCATCTGTAGAAACAATAGCATTATAACATTTTAACATTCAGAAATTAACTTCCTTTTCTATCTTGTGCAACAGAGGGGCCTATATGGGTCTGCACGAAATGTACAGAGTAACTAACCTCCATTCCAAGTCAGACACATACCACGTGCTTATGGCAATGCGACTAGCAGGATAGCTGGTGGCTGTACTTGTTGCATTTGGTGAGCCTGTTTAATGTTGGGCCTTTACATCAAAAATACCAAATGTAAAAAAAGTTCTGAGAGCAAGATCTACCAATCCATTACAAAGCAGGTGCACGCATGATGAATCTGTTGCATTTAAGTTATACTTCCTTTTACAAAAAGCTCACTATTTACCTTGGGTGAGATAATCTGCGTGAGTGCTCAGTCACTTCAGTCTCGTCTGACTCTTTGCGACCCTGTGGACTGTAGCCTGCCAGGCTCCGCTGTCCATGGGATTCTCCAGGCAAGAATACTGGAGTGGGTTGCCATTTCCCCTCCTCCAGGGGATCTTCCCAACCCAGAGATGGAACTCATGACTCTTTACGTCTCCTGCATTTGGCAGGTGGGTTCTTTACCACTAGCGCCACTGAGATACCTTGGACCCAATCAATTTTAGATTCTCATTAGGTGTAATGAAAATCACATATGAAAAGAGGTACAGAGCAGCATTTAGGATGGAATTAGATCTCTGCACCAACAAAAGTTTTATGTATGAATTCCAAGGTCACCAGTCTGCCCCAACTGCTGTTTTGAGGCCTGTGGAATATCTAGGACTATGCCAGGCAGTGGGCATGGAACACATTTTTCTTAAACAGATACTTCGGGATTCTCTACCCTAGGAGAACACCCACAGGGAAGTATTTCAAACAGGGGACCTTTACCATGACCCTCATGATATATTCACTCCCGTCAGACTCAGGAGCTTGATATTTATCATGACCAAGCAGGCTCTTACCTTCATCCTGAATGACTCTCTGCAGGTAGTCAGCCACTAAACCCTTCAGGGATCTTCTGTGAGGCAAGCCTAGCGGATGAGGGAACAGAACTGTCGTGTCCACAACTGAAGTATGAATTAACTGTCAAATGAAAGAGAAAACCTCTTTAGAAATTCTTCCCAAAGAATAAGAAAACTGATGCAGCAACAGGAACTGAAGCAGCAGAAACAACACTGCAAAACCAAGGAACATGAGCAGTGATACCAGCTCAGTCACTAAGCACTACCTGGCTTATCTCACTACAAATTGCAGACTAACCCAGCACGGTCGATATTTCACTGTCCCCTTTTTACAGCCAGAGAAACTGAGGCTTGGAGAGGTTAAAGTTGCCTCAGCCAAGTTAGTACATTAGAAAGAAATCCAATCTCAGAGCCTGACTGCTGAGTCTACTTTCCTCCCAAGAGATCCCACTAGGAGTCAGCATGAGCTCAGAGGGATTCCGATAATTACTGGCTGGGAGGCGGCAGCCAGGGGTGAGTCAGGCTCCTCTCACCTTGGGACTCAACGGAGGGGGGCACACCTCACTCCAGTGCAAGTCCCATTTCAGTGGTTTATCTTGTCTCTCTCTGGGGAGGGAGCATGGAAAAGGACTAGTCCCATCAAGGTTCAAATTCCCTGTGCTTTCACATGGAAGAAGGGAGTCAAGTTTACAATAGGATGGATATGGGGGAGGGGGAACAGACCACAGAGTCCAGACAGTCAGGTACCATTTGCATTCCTCATTCGAAGAGCTGTAATTTAAAGAGGCGTAAAAGAAGGTTAGCCTCAGGACAAGTCATTTAAAGACTGATCAAGAAGAAAAAGGCTGGAAATTTAATGTTTAACACCTATGATACCCTGTCCAGAAACACTATAGATTCTCACTTAATGTATCGGTCACCTCTTAGACACTGTACCTGGCTGCAAAGGATGGAGCAAAAATATAAGGTAGTTGTGGAAACAAAAAAAGAGACATCTATGAGTAATCTGGAAGGAAAAAACAGACTGATTACAAGGAATAAAGAAACACTGAAATTTTCTAGTCTTGGAGGCAGATGAAATAACAGTTCCTAGAAAATGAGAAGCAGGAAAGTCACAGTGAGAAACTGTTTGAGAGGTGCTGTCTCTGAGGTGACAGAGGGACATGTCTGTGAAGACCTTTCCAACAGAAAGCTTATATCCCACGTCTCTGCCCACACTTGGGTGAGGTGTGGTGGGAGGACATTCCGTCTCCTCCATCACGTGCACACAACGGTGCTGTGGGAAGCGACTATACTATGGTGCCAGCTTTGCAGAGAAAGAGGGGGCATTCACTCAGGAGAATTAAAGAAGCCTGCTTGTGTTCTGGCACTAAAGAAGAACTAACCCTTCTCTGCGTGAAGGTTAGGTCCTGGGGTGGCTGAAACAGTCACGGTCCCCAGCGTTGCAGAGCTTCATTGTGCAATGTGGTGGCCACGAGCCGCGTGCAACTATTGCAGTTAAGAAACTGAAAAAATCATTTTCTCAATCAGACATTTGATATCTCTGATGTCCAATATCCCCTGAAGGAGGACATGGCAACCCACTCCAGTATTCTAGCCTGGAGAACCCCATGGACAGAGGAGCCTGGCGGGCTACAGTCCATAGGTTGCAAAGAATCGGACACAACTGATATCCCCCATCTTGGATAGTTAAAATAATGGAAAGTTGTATCGCAGGGCACTGTTCTAGGCCAGGGAAAGCCACCAACCCTTTCTTCAAGTCCCAAATTATAGATAGCTTAGGCGTGCAGCCCTCACCACCTCTGTTACTCAACAGCAACTACTCAACAATGCCCTTGTAGTGTGAAAGCACAACAGAAAATGTATCAGTGAATGGGTGTGATGGTTCTGTTCCAATAAAAATGTTTGCAAAAACAGGTGGCTGGCATGAGCCATAGAGTGCGAACTCCTAGAACATGGAGCAAAAAACAGACCATTTTAATCCAGAGGTATATTAAAGGGGAGATCTTCAGCTCTATCATGCCAAGTAAAATGAGCTTATCTTTGATGTTAAGCCTACCTATAAGGCCTACCTGACTTAACATGAAAAAGCATTTTCCAGGATGTGACTATAACAACTTGTTAGATCAACTCAGTCTTATCTATTTGGATATTAATCAAAGATCATGTCAAAACAAACAATGATTTTGGCTTTATCACAGTTGATGGACTTTCTGATCTTGATTAGCCACATGACTTGGGCTCTCTTACACTGCTTTTGGTTTACCATAGTTGGACAGTGTCATTAGCACAGACAGTGATTCTTGTCTTCCTTGTCAAAAAAGGGGAAATCGAGCATGAGTGATGACACACCGATAATGACTACCAGGCTAACACGAGTTTTGTAAGAAGATGAGCCTGTAACTCCTTACCTTAAGTGCATAGAGACTGTGTTCAAAGCTATGTCCAATTAGTATAGTGTCAGCACTGAAGAGGTTCAGTAAGATGGCTTGCACATCACGGACTGAGGTCTTCATGTTCTTCAAGTCATCTTCAGCTACACCAGAAAACCTGCCCCAATAAGATGCACAATGCATGTAAGTAAAGAATGCAGCTCAGTAGATTTCATCAGTTACAGTTAGACTACATTACTGACTCAATAAGACAAACATTTGATGATCAGAACAAAGATCTTATTGTATGACTGTCAACTACCCCTTTATTAGGTTATATTGGTGTAACTTGGCAAAATTTATACTTTGGATCAATCATGTAAGGCTGGAGGAGACATTATTACAAGCTGATAAAGCTCCTTTGTGAACTCTCATCTTTGTATAATCTGAGTCTTGTCAATTACAATTTAGTAAAGTTAGCCTATCTACGTTAAGACAAAGCTAAAGATGAAACATGGGGAACATGGAAAAGCAAATGGAGCCCTAAGCAGAGTCTAGACAACTTAAGTTTGAACTATGCTATGTTTCTGCCATTTACTTATTATATTTGACTTTCAACAAGTTACTTAACCTTCTGGTTTCAGTTTTCTCATCTGTAAAGTAGGATTAACTACCAATCTTAATGGCTTAGGATGAATTGAGAGACTGGCATTGCCATATATACACTACTACTATGTGTATTGCTTCCCTGGTGGCACAGACGGTAAAGCGTCTGCCTGCAATGTGGGAGACCCAGGTTCAATCCCTGGGTTGGGAAGATCCCCTGGAGAAGGAAATGGCACCCCACTCCAGTACTCTTGCCTGGAAAATCCCATGGACTGAGGAGCCTGGTAGGCTACAGTCCATGGGGTCACAAAGAGTCGGACACAACTGAGTGACTTCACTTTCACTTTTCAATGGCTTAGGAGAATCTAGTGAAAATGTATGCATACAGTGAAAACTACATGCATAAACCTGACTATCCTCATGGTTTTCATGAAGCACATACTAAATAAGTATTCTGAAACATGGCTATTGCTGTGCCTTAGTGCAGATTAGGAGAAAAGAAAAATACTGCAAAGGTATTTTCAGCTTAAGCTATATGTTAATATTATTGTCTCCTATAAGGAAAAAAAGACAGCTGGCTCCATCATCTGGCTTAATTAAGGAATGTGATTCATAGTCAAATATTTGGATTAAGAGGAAATGATCATGGATAGAGTACTTGGATTTGTTTTAAAGCAGTTATTAAAAAATGTCATCCATTGAATCCTTTTGACCTTTTAAGATTTGAAAGTTCTTTTGTTTTTAATGCAAGCCCTTCAATTCTCATTTTGCTGCTGTGACTATCAGTAATTACCAAAACATTTCCTGACTTGTTCCAAAAAGGAGCTAGAAAAGATTACATTAAATCCACGAAAGAACAAGAACCAATAAGAGTACAATAAATATAGTATGATTTTTTTTGCCAATTATAACTCAATAAAGTTTTAAAAAAGTAAAATAGATGGGGCTATTAGGATATGGCCAAAATGAGTAGGAAAAAAACAGCAAATGAGGTAAGGAGAAAGATTAGTAACAAAATGCATTTTCTGGTAACAGGAACTTTTATTGAGTTTTTATGTATACAAACATTTTTATGAATGTGAGGGAATTTGCTAGAGTGCTTGTTAGCAGAATTCTCTGTAATTATTCTCAAAGCTTATCACAACTTTTAATTCACTCCCATTTTGCCTTGTTGTGCTCCAAAATTATGGACATACACACACAAATTGTGTAATATATGTACTATATACTATATAGTGTGTATAATATATATATGGGCTTCCCCAGGCTCAGCGGTAAAGAATCTATGTGTATGTGTATGAAGTCATATTTGTTCACATACATGTATACATGTGTGCATTTATTTACATATACATATACAAATGTGTACACACAAACGCTGTGTTGTGCTGTGCTTAGTTGCTCGGTTGTGTCCGACTCTTTGTGACCCCATGAGTGTAGCCCACCAGGCTCCTCTGTCCGTGGGATTGTCCAGTAAGGAATACTGGAGTGGGTTGCCATGCCCTCCTGCAGGGGATCTTCCCAACCCAGAGATCGACCCAGGTTTCCCGCATTGCAGGTGGATTCTTTACCATCTGAGCCACCAGGAAAGCCCAAGAATACTGGAGTGGGTACACACACACATACAAGACATACTTAAGTACCATTGGAAAATTCGTTATTTAAAGAAAACTGAATAAATACAATCATATCAGTAATTAACACTTCTAAATTTTCATTCTAGAATCAGTGTCTTCTATTTTATATTTAAATACATATATGTGTTATGTCATATGGCTTGTATGCCTTTAGAAAATTCAGTTCAGTTAATCAATGATATTATTGGGTGTTTTATATGAGGTTTTTAAAAATTAAAGGCATATCTTATACTATCTCAAGTTACCCTTGAGTTTGGATCAGAAACATGCCATACTTTAGTAATAATAAAATAGAATTTGCACTGAACCAGTGTTCTGCATGCTGTATAAAAGCTGTGTATACTCAGCGACATGTCTACAGGATTACAGAAATTTTCACCTAATGGGAAGAGCATAGCATGATATTTTCAGAAGAAACCTATTAATGGTTGAAAGAATAAATGAATGAATGGTTTATTCAATATTTTTGCCTCTCTCTCTAGCCTTCTACCTACCGCTCCAACATGTAAACACCATGAGGGTATAAGCCCATATCTCTTATTTAAAGAGTTACCCAGGGCTTAATACAGTGCCTGCATAATTTTAGCAAGGAATTCAACAGAACATGAATAACTTTGAATAAATAAAATAGTGTAGCTCATGCTCTAAAGTTGACTCCAGTAAAGGTACCTAGGCTAAAATTTAAACTACATGTTGAATGTTCTATAATTTGAAAAATAAACCCCTTGTATAATGCATACCTAGTGTTATAGTCAATGACCTCTTCATCTGGTTTCACAAATGTGTCATAGACCACCTGGAGGCTGGGATCCACCACTGTTACTCGAGTAGGTTCCAAGCCTTTGGCTGTATAGCACTATAAAGGCAGAGATATTAAATTTATACACCACACTGAGTAAACCCACTTTAACATCTTAGATATAATAAAGGAATATTTCTAACTAGAATATACAATTTAATCCTGTCGTTCAGTTTTGCCAACAAAAGCCAGTGAGTGGATCTGACAGTCCTATCAAAGATGTTCCAAGCTTTAATTTTTTCCCCTCAATGTTAGTAATATTTCTGCTAATAAAATAATTTCATTTTCTTGGCTTAGGCTTTAGCAGTATTTTCATTAGAGATCAATGCTATCCAATAGAAACCTCTGTGAAGATGAAATGTTCTATTTCTGTCCTGCCCAATAGGGTAGCCACCGGCCACAAGGGGCTACTGAGTATTTGAAATATGGCTAGAATGACTGAAGAACTGAATTTTCAACTTAATTACATTTTTACTGAAGTTAACATTGTTGTATAACATTATGTAAACTTCACGTATACAGCATTGTACGTTGACTTCTGTATACACTACAGTGCACTTCAGCACTGAAATGTGGTTTTCACCTTCACCAGACAGTTGAGCCCCTTACCCATCTTACCCTGCCCTGCTTTCCCTCTGGTAGCGGCTACTCTTTTCACTACAGCTACGTGTTTGTTTGCTAGTGGATGTCATACTGGACAACACAGTTATAAACCTCGTTGAGTGGGGAAAAAAAATCCAAACTATGGTTACATAAACCTGGCACCATAGAGGACAACATGGTAATGAAATCTGATTTCTAAGCCAGAAGCAGCTTTAACTGTCTCCGATTAAAAACCTAAGTTTGAAACTGTATGTTGCTCTTCTATAATTATAGTCCACAAATCTGCTCCCCAAATATGCCACAAGGAATAAAAATTGTATGTTTTGTTAAAGATGACTGTCCACATGATGTCTGACACATACAAAGCACTCTGTCATATATCAGTGTATCGGATTCTCACCATCACTGGGGGATTATCATTAACCTCATAATTGACAGATCAGATCATCCAGGACTTGCCTGATAAGCCGTGGAGCTTCCCAGCTCTCAGATTCCAAGTTCTGCTTTCCCCCTACTATTTAGTACTGATTCTCATATAAAAGAAGATAAATCCCTATAAATATTTTACTGTCTCTATAAACAACAGTTTGTTAAAAATTAAAGCTTTTATAATGGTTTGGGGCGGGGAAGGCGATGGCACCCCACTCCAGTACTCTTGCCTGGAAAATCCCATGGATGGAGGAGCCCGGTGGGCTGCAGTCCATGGGGTCGCAAAGAGTCAGACACAACTGAGTGACTTCACTTTCACTTTTCACTTTCCTGCACCGGAGAAGGAAATGGCAACCCACTCCAGTGTTCTTGCCTGGAGAATCCCAGGGACGGGGGAGCCTGGTGGGCTGCCGTCTATGGGGTTGCACAGAATCGGACACAACTGAAGCGACTTAGCAGCAGCAATGGTTTGGGGGATAACAGCAGTGTTAATAACACTTTCCACCCATGTAATTTCAGCAATGTAATGAGTAGAACAAGCAGTGATTATGTATAAAAAGAATCAATAGGTAATAGAAAAAGGATCATAGGCCAACTCCTGGCTCCATCGCTAAGTGCAGAAAGTGAAGTCGCTCAGCCGAGTCGGACTCTTTGCGACCCCATGGACTGTAGCCTGCCAGGGTCCTCCGTCCACAGGATTTTCCAGGCAAGGGTACCAGCGTGGGTTGCCACTGCCTTCTCCAGGGGATCTTTAAGACCCAGGGATCAAACCCGGGTCTCCCGTACAACCAGCAGATGCTTTCCCATCTGAGCCACCGGGGAAGCCCTAGTGCCTAGCCCTAAGTGCTGGGACCCAGCCAAGTCACTTAATTCTTTTTCAGCTACAGTTGCTTCACCCAAAACATGTGAACAGCATTGCAGAGCTATGTGGGACTGAGAGAGAAAGCCTGGGAAAGTTCCTTACACACATATACATGAGGTAAAACGTACAACCAACGTACCGCCTCACAGCTCATGGCAAACACACAGGGATTCCTGTCGAGGGCTGGGAACTTGACCAATGTCTTCACAAAGCCCCCTAGGTTTTCTTTTTGGTTATGAACATGATGCTGAAACAAACATTGCCAAGTAAGTTACCGTGTATTTTGGCAAGAGGAATTAAGCTCATAAAAATTTCACCACCTGAAAATCAGTGAATTAATAATAGACCAAATGTTCATCGATCCTCTAGGTCTGTGCAGCAGACAGCGACTCTGGTTCTGACACAAATAGAATTCTGGGCAGCAAGCCCTACCTTGGCGACCTGACACCCGGGGGATCCAAGAACACCTTTGCAACAGCTGTACTGCCTTCCTAAGCCACCAAGGACTGCAAACCACACAAAAAAGAAAGATCAAATGAGCAAGCTTGACAAGGCAGAGTGGCTAACTCCCAGAGCATCTTACCCTCAAAGAGCATTAAGACTTTACCATGCAAGTGATCTAAGGTCTAAAACTCTGTATAGTTATTTTGTATAGTTACTTTTCTAGCTTTTATGTAACAAACAGGAAAAACTGACTCCAGGAAGCAGAATTCTCGGGGGTTGCATTTTTTTGTTGTTTTTTTTGGCTGCACTGGGTCTTAGGTGTGGCACGTGGGATCTTCAATGCATCACGTGGGATCTTTTCCACAGGGCGCATGGATATCTAGTTGTGACCCACGGGCTCAGTAGTTGTGGTGCCTGGGCTTAGGTCTCTGAGCAGGATCAAACCCCAGTCTGCTGCATTGTAAGGCAGATTCTTTACCACTGGGCCAACAGGGAAGTTGCCAGGGGTTGGATTCTGAAGGTGAGTTATAACTGCGCATGTCCTGAATGCCTTCCTCCCCTTCTTCCCTTCGCTCCCCTATCATTTGTCCTGATCTTCAGCTCCTTGCCTAGTGTCCCTTCTTTACCCTGCTTAACTCTACCTCAGCCATCCTCTCTAAATTCTACTCTCTTTCTCTCTTTGCTGGAACCCTGTGGTGGCTCCAACCACCAGCCTCTCCCTTTCTGTATCTGAGTTGTTGATCTGACCCAAGAAACATCACCCAGTTACACGGCCTGAGACCATAACACAGATGCTGTCCCCAACCCTGGCAGGACCTCCAAAATCCCAACATTCTCTTCTTCCACTCCTTTGGCCAGACACTTGGCACATTCTCACAGCAACAATGCCAAGCCTTCATCTCTCTCCTTTTTCTCTCTCTCCAATCTTCCATATCACCTGTACCCTTATCCACCCAAGCCCTTCTTCCCTCTGGCCCAAGGAAATGTTCCCCCAACTGTTCCCTATAACCCCCTCTGCCTACAGTGATTTCTGTACCAGTTTTTCTATAAAATGCGGTTAGTTTAAATGTGCTTCTTCAAGCACATTCTCATTACATTACTTTCCTCAAATGCTTCATTTGTACATTACAAATCAAATGCAAATTTCTCATGCTGGCACTTCTGGCTTACTTATCCAATTTTGATATCTTACAGCTTTATCTTATCTTCTCCCGAGATGAGAAAGAGAGCCAAGAACCAGTGTTAACAGAGCACAGCTTGTAAGCCAGGACGTGGGCACATCAGCTCACTAAACTGCCACGCAAAGCTCTTTCTATGAATGTGGAAACAAAAGCTCAGAGAGCTTCAGAAGCCTGCCCAAGGTCTCAGAGAAAGTAAGTGATAAAACAGACCCAAATCTCAGGTCCACCAGCTCCGAAGGCCCCTCCTGTTCATGACGTCGTGTGCTCTAGTGATCCCCTCCTGTTCATGACGTCGTGTGCTCTAGTGATCCCCTCCTGTTCATGACGTCGTGTGCTCTAGTGATCCCATCCTGTTCATGACGTCGTGTGCTCTAGTGATCCCATCCTGTTCATGACGTCGTTGCCCTAGTGATCCCATCCTGTTCATGACGTCGTTGCCCTAGTGATCCCATCCTGTTCATGACGTCGTGTTCTCTAGGGATCCCCTCCTGTTCATGACGTCGTGTGCTCTAGTGATCCCATCCTGTTCATGACGTCGTATGCTCTAGCGATCCCATCCTGTTCATGACGTCGTGTGCTCTAGTGATCCCATCCTGTTCATGACGTCGTGTGCTCTAGGGATCCCACCCAGTCGCAGTCTGCTACTCTTATTCTCTGCAGTGTCTTCCTCTTTTTCCTCCCTTTTGGAATCTACAGTCCCCCCTACCCTCTAAAGCTAATCCCAAACACTCAGGTCAAATTTAAGTTTACTTAATCTTTACTTTGGTATTTAATCTTTATTTTGTTGTTGGTCAGTTGCTAAGTCATGTCCGACTCTTGCAAACCCACTGTAGCCTGCCAGGCTCCTCTGTCCATGGGATTTCGCAGACAAGAATACTAGAATGGGTTGCCATTTCTTTCTCCAGGGGATCTGCCCAACCCAGGGATCAAACCCTCGTCTCCTACATTGGCAGGTGGATTCTTTACCACTAAGCCAGCTGGGAATCTTCACTACATTATTTGTTCTTATATTTCTTCTGTAATACAATCATATCCACTGTTCCTCTCTACTTCCTCTGCCCTACTTTTATTCATACCACTTATTATGATAATAGCATTTCTACTCGTGTCTATATCTACATAAATGATTCATCTGTTCACCATCTATATACACCTACAGCCTGTATTAGGTACCAAGCTAAGTGACAGCCTGATGATGGGGAGAAAAAAAGAGGGATGGACCCTCCAAAACCTTGCAGTCTTTCAGGCACAGCAGATAAATTACTAAATCATTACAAAATGCAGTCATGTGCTACCAAAGCCACTGACAGCATGTTGTGATAGAAGAGGGACAACCTATTTATTTTTAACTTTTATTACAGTTGCTTTACAGTGTTGGGCTAGCACATCTGCTGTACAGCAAACTGAATCAGTTATATGTATACATATATTCCCTCTTTTTAGATTTCCTTCCCATTTAGGAAGGAGGAACTATTTTAGATCATGGGGTTGGGAAAGAACCTTGAGGAGATCATATTTAAGCAGAGACCTAAGGAATGAGATTTGTGGTGCTGGAGAAGATTTTTGAGAGTCCCTTGGACAGCAAGGAGATCAAACCAGTCAATCCTAAAGGAAGTCAACCCTGAATATTCATTGGAAGGTCTGGTGCTGAAGCTGAAGCTCCAATATTTTGGCCACCTGATGCAAAGAGCTGACCCACTGGGAAAAAACAAAACAAAACTGATGCTGGGAAAGACTGAGGGCAGGAGGAGAAGGGGCAACAGAGGATGAGATGGTTGGAGGGCATCACCGACTCACTGGACATGAGTGTTAACAAGCTCCAGGAGATAGTAAAGGACAGGAAAGCCTGGTGTGCAGCTGTCCATGGGGTCACAAGATTCGGACATGACTTAGCGACTGATCAACAACAAACGATGAGAGGAAACCAGCTGTGCGAAAGGGACAGGAGACAGCAGGTTAGAAGGTACCTTTTGAGGTGGCCAGTGTGGCATGAAGATAACCATGGAAAGGGTACAAGATCTGGCATCGGGGTAGAGGTCAAATCTGGCAGGGTTGACAAAGTTACTGAAGAACGTTCATGAAAGCAGAGGAGTGAGGTAAACAGAACTGTGATGTAAAAATTATTCTCGGGGTTGCTGGGTGAGAAATAGACTGGGGAGGGGCAGTGAATACCGGAAAAGGCATAGCAGATGGAGTGAGCCTAGAAGGACGCTGCAGCAGTTTAGGATGGAAGTGAGGGTGGTGTGGTTCTGGCAGGGGCAGTGGGGGGGAGGGGGGGGGCGGCGGGCAGTGGGGCAGAAGAGATGCTTCTGAGGTAAAGTAAGTGGGATGTGGCCACTCTGAGATGACAGGGCTCACCAGGGGATTCCCTGGCGGCCCAGTGGTTAGGACTCAGCTGTGGCCCCAGGGTTTAATCCCCAGTCAGAGAACTAAGATCCCACAAGCCACGTGGCACAAAGAAAAACCCTTGCATTCTAAACAGATGGATGGATAAATAAATAAAAATGTTAAAAGAAAGAGTGTGCCAGAGGGAGATGATGATGACCGTGCCCAGGTTTTTTGGTTCGAGTAGGAAAAATCACCATCTGAGGGGGCTGTTGGGAGTTTACTGTGCTGCAGGGGAAAATGGGGGCCAGGCTGGGGAATCAAGTGTGTGTTCCTTCTCTCTCAGGGCGGGGTGGGGCAAGGAATTGAAGCTATTAGCAACAAAATTACTCTAATGCTGGCCTGTGAGAAGTGGGTAAAGTCAACAGGTAACTGCCTGATATGTATGGTAAGCTCAGGTGTGACTCTTTGTGACCCTATGGACTATAGCCTACCAGGCTCCTCTGTCCATGGGACTCTCCAAGCAAGAATGCTGGAGTGGGTTGCCATTTCCCCTCCTCCAGGGGATCTTCCCAACCCACGGATGGAACCCAAGTCTCTTATGCCTCCTTCATTGGCAGGAGGATTCTTTACTGCTAGCGCCACCTGGCAAGCCCCAGCAGCTTGAATTGAGGTCCTAAAAGGGCAGA
Organism: Bos indicus x Bos taurus; assembly: GCF_003369695.1. Classification (NCBI taxonomy): domain Eukaryota; kingdom Metazoa; phylum Chordata; class Mammalia; order Artiodactyla; family Bovidae; genus Bos; species Bos indicus x Bos taurus. The sequence continues at coordinate 16,867,103 of NC_040083.1, read as the reverse complement.
AGAGTAGTCACAGACATGCCTCTTGAGCCAGCGAGCTCCAGCTAAGTTAAGTGATGCCCAGAAGTGGGTGTGTACAATGGAAACTTCATAATCAACAGTTTCTCTCTACCAGGTTGTATTTAAAAATACATATTGAAATGAATATCCCACCTTTCTACTGATTTGGCACCGGCTCGGCTTGTCAAATAAATGAAACAGAACCAGATACTCACCTTTATGACTCAACACTCGGCCAAAGTGGTAGTGACATTCCTCTGTCCTGCTGTGTCTGCCTGTAGAAGTCACACCGTAGATCTTCCCACATCGACAGCAGGTCTTCCTAGAAGCTAGAACAGGAGAATTGTTCCTGAAGAGATGGCAGGAAAAACGAGGACCTGAGTGCAGGGCCTTGCCTCTGCATTCCTGATCCTGGCATGAGCACAGACTCAGCATGATCACGAAGTACCAGGGAAAGAACAGGACTGTGTGAAGGAGTGCTTACAGCTGAGCCATCTCCTGCGTCAGGAATGACATGGCTCAGAACAGGCCTTCTCCTGACTCCACAGTCAACCCTCCACCAGGCAGTTGTGGTTGCAGCACCACAACCTGACTGTCACCAGCTTGAATTGTCATCTACTCTAGTACATAGTTGGAGAAGGGAATGGCTTCCTACTCCAGTATTCCTGCCTGGGAATTCCATGGGGCTACAGTCCATGGGGTCGCACAGTCGGACATGACTGAGCGAATTTCACTTTCACTAGTACACAGTAACTCCTGAATTAGGACCCGTGCCTTCCTTTTAGACACAGAGATCTGTTTAAGTCACTGAGAGTATATCTGGGCTTTTTCACTAGACCCATTTCTGTCTTAATTTTCTTGCTCATGTTCGTGTGACGTGTGGGACCTTAGATCCCCAAGCAGGGCTCAAACCCGAACACCCAGCACTGGACCGCCACGGAAGTCCCTGGACCCATTTATGAATACTTGTTTTTCATTAATGACCCTCAAGCTGGCTCTGATGGCGATAATGATGGTGACAACTCTTATGTGAGTGCCTTTTATGAGATTATGAAGCAAGCACTGTGCCAAGCGGCTCAGCTGCACAGTTTTAATGGACTCTCATGAACCCGATGGGGGTAGCGACCATCATCTCATTATTCAGAGGCTGGGAGGGTCACTTGTGACTGATTCAACATCCCGGCCCAGATCTGCCCGACGTCCTCCTTCCGAGTCCAGGTTCTTAACCGTTAAGTGTACTGCCTTCCAATGAGAGGATTTAAAGAGAAGGTAAAACAAATGGTGAAAATAATCCCAAGACACAAGTTCCAAAGACATAAAAGATGAAGATAAATATCTTCTAACCGATGAAAAATATTTATATAAGTGCATTTCAAACTCTGATGGGCCTAAGATTTGACAGTTGTGTTAATATTAAATACTCCCTTGCTCTCTCTTTTTTGCAAGGGGAGGAAATAGGTATAAATACATTAAGTATGGAGAAAATATTTGGAGAAAATATAAAATAATAAGAGTAATTGTAAGTCTTTTTATAAGAATTCCTAGTGAAAGGGTACGAAGTATACAGAATACAGCACTGCCTACATATGTACAGGGATACATATGAAGCAGAAGCGTCAGTCAGACTCCTTGGGTTCAAATCCTGGTTCTCCCACTTACTTCCTGAGTGAACTCTGAAATAATTTGACCTCCCTAACCCTTAGTTTCCTCACTGGTATAAAGGGAGGTAGTAATAGCACTTACCTGAAAATGGTTACTAAGAAGACTTAGTAAAATTGATTAGGTACATAAAGCACTTAGAGACTCAGAACAAAATGAAACAGAAAAGGGAAATCAAACAAAAGGCAGTTATGTTTCTACCTGCAGTTTAATGATGCTGGCCACAATTCTTGTGTTCATCGGAAAATATCAGAACACTGGGACTCTTATGGCTCCAGTCTCAGTACACAGAAAGGGTAATTTTCAGATCCATATACTTAGGATCATTTACACGAGTTTTTGTCATGCCTGGGTTTAAAAGAATACTCCCTGGTTTTTCAGGGTTGGGCTGGGGGTAGTTATTTTCTCGTAACTGTTCTTCAGTTAGAAGGTAGTCTTTAAGATGTCTGTACAGCATAATTCCTGTGAGTCCTAAGAGAAAAAGAAAAGCCATTCAATACAATTTAAATAGCATTTTTTTCCTTTTTTTAAGACATGGTAAGGTTAGAGTCTGTCAACCCTTTTGGATATGAAATAGCAGAATTCTGATTAACTTAAGTAAGATGATAGCCTCAAAGAGTCCACGTCTTTTATCCTTTAACAACAACAACAAATCAATATTGTTCCCTGGACCACGTGATGTCCTAAGCTTTGGGAAGCAGATGGTAAAGTAAGAATTACATCAGTAATAGCTGGTGCATATTAAATACACCAAAACCCATTCTAAGGACACTGATTTAAACTTTACACTAGAGACTTCCTTGGTTGGTCCTGTGCTTAAGACTCTGCACTCTCGGTACAATGGGTGTGGATTCAATCCCTGGTAGGCGAGACTAGGATCCTGCACGCCTGCCACGAGGCACAGCCAAAAAATGAAAAAAATAAAAAAATGTGGAATCTAAATAAATAAAAATAAACTTTATAGTAACCCAGAATAGCATGTGAACTGACTTCATTTTTACAGATGAGTTAAATGAGGTTCAGAAAAGTCACGACACGTGACCGAGTCACACAGCACAGTTGGCACACCTAGGTTTTCTGGCTTGAAATCTTAACAATTCTTAATATTTACTCAGATAAGAATAGTACAAAAGCTTATAAGCAGGAGATAGTGGGGAAAATGATGACTCTCACAAGGGCAAAAGAGTTCAAGTTCAAAAAGAATCTCTTTCCAACATCAGTAACCCAGTCCCAGATGCCCTCACTCTAATGAACTTTCAAGGTTACTCTATTTCTAAAAACTCTAGCAGAATTTACTAGACACTCTTTAGCAAACTCTTTTAAAAGTTGCTTTAAATCCTTTTGTTATGAAAAGGACTGGGAGATTCTAAAAGCATCAACATTGTTTCAATCCTTACATAGGAGACATTTTTTTAAAGAGAAGCACAGCCATCTGTTTTAATAAAAACACAACCAAATTCAAATATTTTCTCTACCTTCTTTCTTATTCTAAATTCAGATTTTGAAACTGTATTCAGACCTACTGATCGGAATCTGCATTTTTAAGAAGATTTCCAGGTATTCCAATGCAGGTACAATTTGAAAATTTAAGCAGCACTACTTACTAACTAGACATACATTAACTACAAAAAAAAAAAAAAAAAAGTTGAGAATTCAACCCAAATATTATTTAAAAGTCCACTTTTTCATCCCCAATTTATACTAATTTTTAAAAAGGATACACATGTACAAAGTATGCAGTTGATCCTTCATAATAATTTAAAAGCTGTAGTAAACCAAATTTACTTTCCCTTTAAAGTCACAATTACAAAGGCGTATCATTATCACAGTAAGCTTACCATTTTTCGTTTCATTCTTTTTCAATCCAGTTGTCTTATTATTGTTATTGCTTCCAGACATATCTAAAACACACAGGATCTTTTCTCCTGAGATGATGAATTACTTTTGTCTACTTCATAAAAACATACAGAACATAAAAATGTCTCTAGTGTAGTAAGATATTTCTTTTCATTTTAAAACATCCAACCAGCCTGTGAGAACAAACATCTTCAGAATCAATTCCAAACTGGGAAAAAGTTAAATCTACTCAACTACTAAAAAGGTCAGGGTATCACATTTGCTAAAATGAATACATTTTGACTCCTGGATAGAGTATGTTTAAATTTGAGCCATTTGAGTAACCAAATGTGTTGGCTGATCTGTATTATAGATTCCATATAAGGGAATGGGTTTTACATCATCATTTACCACAACTGTAACAGCTTGCAAACCATCTCTATTTTCATTGGAAATATTTATACTATGTATTTAGACCTGCATGTTTTATTTCTGTGTGCTATATTTAACATGAGAAAAAGGGAGAAAAGCTAGAATGCCATGAAAATATTAATCTAAGATCTTGTATTTTAATACATGTATTTATGTCTACTTAAAGTACTGTACATTAAAAAAATGCCATAAGGAAATGGTCACTGATGAACAGTTTTTATATTCTTGAGAATGGAATAGCTTTTCAAAGTATGACACAAAACCCAGAAGCCAGAAAGAAGGGATTGACTACATTGTGAAAATAACTTCTATATTATAAAAAAAAAAAAAACTTTATAAATAAGGCTGACACGCAAGTGCCAAACTGAAGACAGTATCTGCAGCATATTAAAAGAGCACACGGAAAAGGCTGTCCCGAATGCACAGAACAATTTAAAAAGTGGACGTGGGGGCAGAAGGATGCAAAGAGCAAATTTATAAAAAGAGAAATAAAGGTCTTCAACTTCATAGTAATTAAAAATACTAAGATAACTTTTTTGTGTTTTTTTTTTTTTTTTACTATATCTTCACACTTTTTGAAACAGGATAAATGAGAAAGTTTGGCAAGATGTAAGGAAAACCATATACTTCATTATTGGTAGGGAAATTAAATGGGCAAACCCTTTCTGGGGTGGTTAACAATATTTACCAATTTTAAACATGCAAACAGACCTTTTCTGCTAGCACAAGCTCAGGTTTAAATAAGGTCACATATATTTATCACAGAGTTTATACTCGAAAAATGTGAGCAATCTAACTATCCAAAAGTGTTTGGTTGATCCATATTACAGATTCCATATAACGGAATATTTACAATATAGGTTCTATACAATGTAGAGTTTCATACAGTCCATAGAAAGTATGATACAGATCTAAGTATGAACATGGATTCCAGATTAGCTGACTAAACTCTTTTATGATACCTAAGAAAAGTGAGACATACTATACATAAAATGATTGTATTCATTAATATTATACACATCTCTGTAGTCATGTAAAGAAGGGTAGGTACGAGAGATCTGGAAGACAGCTGTCTTTGTTTTGTTTTGTTTTAAAAAAGATGCTTTTCTGTATTATTTGAACTCATTGCCATGTATTCTCAATGGGTATCATACTGTTTCCAAAGGAGTAAAATTGGCTCTTGAGGAATGAGAAAAATCTTAGATATCACAATGGTATGTGGCTCTCCAAAACTCCTTAACTGACAAAACATTATCACTCAGTACTTAATTTTACTAGGGGAGGTAGAAAAAAATAGGTTTATTAGGCAGACAATAATGATTTTTTAAAGGTTCAGAACTTCTCTTCCACATGGAGGTGAGTTATTTTTATATTCAGAAATCAAATATAAATATATCAGTGATAATCTCATCAGTGAGGTTATATTTACACGGCTAATTTCAAATCTAACTGGTTATTTTCAACAACAAAAAGTTCCACTTGCACATTTTACTCCAGAGAATATTTAAAACATACACTTCATTGAATATCTAAAAACAACCCTGCTAATGAAGAAAACACGTTCAGTGTTAGGTGTTAATCACAAGTGTTTATCTTACTATTTAATTGAAAAGAAATTACCTTGGTCTCTCAGCTTCTTAAGAGTATTTATTGCTATGTTCACATACATATTTTGACTGCTACAGTGTTCATAAATGACTTTTTCTTCTGTTTTAGCCTAAATCACAAAGTGAATAACAAAATGAAAATATTAAATCCAAACTCTATGAAGAATAAATGTCATCTGCAACACATGAATAAATATGAAAAATACTTGTCTTACTCAAGGGATGGAGGGAAATGGTGCCACAAATAAAAACAATTTATTTTACATTTTTGTGTTTATATTTTTTGAGAAGAAACAACACTAAATTTAATCCCATGAAGCTAATTCAAGAGCCAGGCATTTATCTTCATAAATTAAAGACCACTGTATTTTTGTAGAGTGTGCATGGTGCAAAGCTTCCTCAATGTCATGAACTCATCTGATTCTCAATGAACAGAGAATCTACTATAACAGAGACACATACTGTTATAGTGTTCTCATTTAAAAGGCAAGGAAACTAATGCTCAAAGTGACTAAATAACTTGCATAAGATCACACAGCAAAGGAAAGACATGGTCCTCTTTTCATTATCTTTCTTCTATCAGTTACTTTCATAAACCCCTTAATTACTATTTTTATACCATAACTCAATATGACAGGTCAGTAAGAAGGGATGAAGTAAAAGAACCAAGTTCGTGTTAGTTGCTCAGTCATGTCCGACTCTTTGCGACTCCATGGACTGCAGCCCACCAGGCTCTTCTGTCCATGAGATTTTGCAAGGATACTGGAGTGGGTTGCCATTTCCTTCTCCAGGGGATCTTCCCAACCCAGGGATCGAACCCAGGTCTCCTGCACTGCAGGCAGATCCTGTACCGACTGAGCTACAAGGGAAGCCCAATAAATTGTATATTATATTAATAATTTACTGTGTACCTAGTATGTACAGGTTTGGTGTAAATTTGTTAAATGTTTTCTCTTTTAATCTTCATTGTGATTCTACAAGGATCACCAATTTATATGAGGAAATGGAGGCTCAAGAAAAGTCAGTGTCTTGCCTACTACTGCAGAGCTGCAAATTGAATCTACGTGTGCCCAGGGGCCTCAGAAAGGAGTCTCCTCACTACAATAAATCATCACAAAGAGACCACTATGGGGGTTTGGAGAGAGTACCTAAAGACAGGACAGAGATGCTGAAACAGACAAAGCTGGAAGAAAAGGGGTAACGTTTCTCTTAGAGAGGCTCTTCTTTGGTTTCTCTTTGCCATTATTCTTTAATGTACACAAAATCCTAGAGGTGACAGATGTTTGCAATGGCAAGACAAGAACCTTCACAAACTGTCCCACACAAACAATAAAAAATACTGGTGAAATAACTAATCCAACCATTTCAAAACTCTGAAAATTACATAAAGGCAAATGAAAAACAAACAAAAATTGTCTAAGAGAAACTTTGAACCTCAGTAAGACAGCGTGGGCTCCACCATTTTATCTTCAGGCTGTTCCCACTCCCTTTTCTCCCCAGCTTAGTGGCATCATAGCTGCAAAAAAAAAAAAAAAAAAAAAGGGAGCCTGGTAGCCAACAGAAAGGACAGACCTCTTTCAGAGCTACATTAAAAGCATCATCCCTAGAGCACAGTCAATATTTTGTATGAACAACCAGCTCTCTGGAAAAATCTCTATTCTCAGGGGGCAGTCAGTATTTGATTTGACACAGAACTCAACTTATTAGAGGAAAAATTAAAAACCTATCCCTCCCGAATTCAATGTTCAAACTACACACAATTGCAGTCACTTTACATGCTGCTGCTGCTGCTAAGTCGCTTCAGTCATGTCTGACTCTGTGCGACCCCATAGACGGCCTCCCACCAGGCTCCCCCGTCCCTGGGATTCTCTAGGCAAGAACACTGGAGTGGGTTGCCATTTCCTTCTCCAATGCATGAAAGTGAAAAATGAAAGTGAAGTCACTCAGTTGTGTCTGACTCTTAGTGACCCCATGGACTGCAGCCTACCAGGCTCCTCCGTCCATGGGATTTTCCAGGCAAGAGTACTGGAGTGGGGTGCCATTGCCTTCTCCGATTTTATATGCTAACAAGGTAATAATGCTCAAAATCCTTCAAGCTAGGCATCAACAGTACACGAACCGAGAACCTCCAGATTCAGAAAAGGCAGAGGACTAGAGATCAAACTGCCAACGTCTGTTGGGTCATAGAAAAACCAAGGGAATTCCAGAAAAGCATCTACTTCACGTCACTGACTATGCTAAAGCGTTTGACTGTCTGGATCACAACAGACTGGAAAATTCTGAAAGAGATGAGAATATCAGACCACCTTACCTGCCTCCTGAAAAATCTGTATGCAGGTCAAGAAGCAATAGTTAGAACTGGACATGGAACAACAGACTGGTTCAAAATTGGGAAAGGAGTATATATATTGTCACCCTGGTTATTTAACTTACGTGCAGAGTACATCATGCAAAATGCTGGACTGGGTGAAGTTCAAACTAGAATCAAGATTGCTGGGAGAAATATCAATAACGTCAGATAGGCAGATGACACCACCCTCATGGCAGAAAGTGAAGAGGCACTAAAGAGTCTATTGATGAAAGTGAAAGAGGAGAGTGAAAAAGCTAGCTTAAAACTCAGCATCCAAAAAATTAAGATCATGGCATCCAGTTCCATCACTTCATGGCAAATAGACAGGGAAACAATGAAAACAGTGAAAGACTTTATTTCCTTGGGCTCCAAAATCACTGCGGATGGTGACTGCAGTCATGAAATTGAAAGACACTTGCTCCCTGGAAGAAAAGCTATGGCCAATCCAGACAGCCTTTTAAAAGGCAGAGACATCACTTTGTCGACAAAGGTCCGTATGGTCAAAACTATAGTTTTTCATGTACGAATGTGAGAGCTGGACCATAAAAAAGGCTGAGAGTCGAAGAATTGATACTTTCAAACTGTGGTGTTAGAGAAGACTCTTGAAAGTCCCTTGGACTGCGTGGAGATCAAACCAGTTAATCCTAAGGGAAATCAACCCTGAATATTCACTGGAATGACTCTTACTGAAGCAGAAGCTCCAATTCTTTGGCTACCTGATGCAAAAATCCGACTCACTGGAAAAGACCCTGATGCTGGGAAAGACTGAGGGCAAGAAGAGAATGGGGCGACAGAGTATGAAACGGTTGGATGGCATCATCAACTGAATGGATGTGAGTTTGAACAAACTCAGAGAGACAGTGAAGGACAAGGAAGCCTGGCATGCTGCAGTCCATAGGGTCACAAAGAATTGGACACAACTGAGTGAGTGAACAGCAACAATCCCCTGGAGTATTCTCAAAGCAGTAGCACCTGGGTGGTAACATGGCAGGTACCTAAGGCTAGGATTTCAGTTGGGTAAACAAGAACCTGACCAGAAATGTAAAAGGAAATCTTGGGGAAACTAGAGGACCACGAGAGACTTTGAAAACCTCTGACATATTTCTAGGGCATAAAAGGTGACCCAAGAAAGATTTGGAAAAGAGAAGTTCCCATGAACTCATTCACAGCTGGGCTTGAAACCCTGCACAAAATGGAAGTAAAAGCTAAGACTGTCTTATAAACAAGTTTGAAGGCATGCCTTCTCACAAAGATCCCCTAGGCATTTAAGAAACTTTGCTAAGTCACTGGCTGATAACTAAATTGTGTTGATACAGGGTGAATCCTAAAATTAAAAATGAAGTGAAAGTCACTCAGTCGTGTCCGACTCTTTGTGACCCCATGGACAACACAGTCCACAGAATTCTCCAGGCCAGAATACTGGAGTGGGTAGCCTATCCTTCTCCAGCAGATCTTCCTGACCCAGGAATCGAACTGGGGTCTACTGTACTGTAGGCAGATTCTTTACCAACTGAGCTATCAGGGAAGCCCAGATTAAAAATAAAAGAATTTTAAAAATGCCACCAGAGAACTTAGTATCCATACACTGGAAACAATATAGAATCTACAAGATTATATCAGAAAAGACAGTAAACAAGTTAAGAAGCAACAAGAAAAAAATTAACAAAAACCTAGCAAAAAATAAATATCTATCTGATGTTAGATCTATTCCAATACATTATTTAACTGTATAGTTTTCTACAAAAAGTCATGATACATGTAAAGAAGCAGGAAAATATCACAAACGGGGGAAAAAAGCAGCCAAGAGAAAATGTTCTTGAGAAAGCCCAAATTTTGGACTTAACAGACACAGACTTTTGGTCTTTTAAAGAAAAAAACAATAAAGGACAGAAATGGTAGAGGCCTAGTAGAAGCTGAAGAGAACAAGAAGAGATGGAAAGAATACACAGAACGGTACAAAAAAAATCTTAACGAACTGGATAACCATGATGGGATGGTCAGTCACCCAGAGCCAGACATTCTGGAGTGGGAAGTGAGGTGGACCTTAGGAAGCTCCACTGTCCATAATGCAGGTGGATGCAAAGGAATTTCAGTAGAGCTATTCAAAACCCTAAAAGATGATGTTATCGAAGTACTACACTCAATATGTCAGGAAATCTGGAAGACCCAGAAGTGGCCACAGGACTGAAACCCTGGCCACAGGAAAAGGTCAATCCTCATCCCAATTTCCAAGAAGGGCAGTACTAAAGAATGTTCAAAATCAGATCAGATCAGTCGCTCAGTCATGTCCAACTCTTTGCGACCCCATGAATTGCAGCACGCCAGGCCTCCCTGTCCATCACCAACTCCCGGAGTTCACTCAGACTCACGTCCATCGAGTCAGTGATGCCATTCAGCCATGTCATCCTCTGTCGTCCCCTTCTCCTCCTGCCCCCAATCCCTCCCAGCATCAGACTCTTTTCCAATGAGTCAACTCTTCGCATGAGGTGGCCAAAGTACTGGAGTTTCAGCTTTAGCATCAGTCCTTCCAAAGAAATCCCAGGGCTAATCTCCTTCAGAATGGACTGGTTGGATCTCCTTGCAGTCCAAGGGACTCTCAAGAGTCTTCTCCAACCAGTGGACAATTCCACTCATCTCCTCATGCTTAAAATCTTGCATGCTAAGCTTCAGCATTATGCAAACCAAGAACTTCCAGACATCCAAGCAGGGTTTAGAAACGGCAGAGGAACCAGAGATCAAATTGTCAACACTCACTGGATCATATAGAACGCTAGGGAGTTTCAGAAAAACATCTACCTCTGTTTCACCGACTATGATAAAGCCTTTGACTGTGTGCATCATAACAAACTGTGGAAATCTCTTACAGAGATGGGAATATCAGACCATCTTACCTGTCTTCTGAGATACTTGTATGTAGGTCAAGAAGCAACAGTCAGAACCCTGTATGGAACAACTGACTGGTTCAAGATTAAGAAAGAAGTATGACAGGGCTGTCTGTTTTCACTCTATTTAACCTATATGCTGAGCACATCATGAGAAATTCCAGGCTGGATGAGTTACAAGCTGGAATCAAGATTGCTGGGAGAAACATCAACAACCTCAGATATGCAGATGATATCACCCTAATGGCAGAAAGTGAAGAGGAACTGAAGAGCCTCTTGATGAGGGTGAAGGAGGAGAGTGAAAGAGCTGGCTGAAAACTGAATATTAAAAAAAACTAAGATCATGGCATTAAGCCCCATCAGTTCATGGCAAATAGAAGGGGAAAATGTGGAAGTAGTGACAGATTTCCTCTTCTGGGGCTTCCAAATCACTGTGAATGGTGACTGTGGCCATGAAATCAGAAGATGATTGCTTCTTGGCAGGAAAGCTATGACAAACCTATAGACAGTATGTTGAAAAGCAGAGACATTACTCTGCTGACAAAGGTCTGTATGACAAGGGCTATGGTCTTCCCAGTGGTCACATATGGTTATGAGAGCTGGACTGTAAAGAAGGCAGAGCACCAAAGAATTGATACCTTCAAACTGCAGCGCTGGAGAAGACTCCTATGAGTCCCTTGGACAGTGAGGCGATCAAACCAGTCAATTTTAAAGGAAATCAACCCTGAACATTCATTGGAAGGACTGATGCTGAAGCTGAAACTCCAGTATTTTGGTCACCTGATGCTAACAGGCAATTCATTGGAAAAGTCTCTGATGGTGGGAAAGATTGAGGGCAGAAGGAGAAGATGGCATCAGAGGATGAGATGGCTGGATGGCATCACCAATGCAATGGACATGAATTTGGGCCAATTCTGGGATATGGTCAGGGACAGGGAAGCCTGGCGTGCTATGGTCCATGGGGTCACAAAGAACTGGACACAACTGAGAAACTGAGCAACAAAAGACACATACTTTAAATCAGCTATTGTAAATATGTTTAAAAACTAATGGAACAATGTCTAGAGAATTAAAAGAAAGTGTGAAAATGATGTTTCATCAAATAGACAGTACCAATAAAGAGAAATAGAAAAATAATCAAAGTTCTGGTGTTAAAAGGTGCAAAAACTACACAAACAAGTCACTGTAGGGGTTCAACTACAGATGTAAGCTAGCAGAATAAACAGTGACCCTAAAGACAAATCACTAGATTATTCAGTTTGTGGATAAGAAAAAAGAACGAAGAAAAATTAACAGCACGTCAGATGTCTGTGGGACACCATCAAAGAGACCTATATACACATAATGTGAGTTGCACAGAAAAAGAAAGGAGCAGAAAATACTAAAGAAATAATTGTCTTAAACTTCCTGAATATTATGTAAAATATTAATCCATACATCCATGATGCTCAACAAACTGCAAGTAGAATTTACAGAGAGTTACACCTAGACATGCCAGTCAAACTGACCAAAGTCAAAGACAAAAAGAAAATCCTGAAAGTATTAACAGAAAAGTGGCATCATGTTTAAAGAATCCTTGTGAAATGACACCTCTTAAGTGTTGAAAGAAAAAAATTATTAACCAAGAATTCTATATCCAGCTAAACTCTGCTTTACAATGAAGAGGATATTAAGACATTCACAGATAATCCCAGGTGTCACTAGTGGTAAAGAAGCCATCTGCCAATGCAGGACATGTAAGAGACATGGGCTCGATCCCTGGGTCGAGAAGATCCCCTGAAGAGGGACAAGGCAATCCACTTGAGTATTCTTTCCTGGAGAATCCCATGGACAGAGGAGCCTGGTGGGCTACAGCCCATAGGGTCGCAAAGAACTGCACAAAACCGAAGTGAATTAGCACGCACAGATAAACTCTGACGGAATCTGTCACTAGCAGATCTATCTTGCAAGAAATGCTAAAGGGATTCTTTAAGTCTGAAAAGGACGGTAAAAGGTAATTTGAATCCACATGAATAAATGAAGACCACTGGTAAATGTAATTCCACAGGAAAATATACAAAAGAATAAATGTTTTGTAATATCTAAGAGATGATAAAATAAAGCAAGAATTATAAAATTGAATTATAGGTTTATAATATATGATGCAATATATGACAGCAGTGGTAAAAACGAATGACAGAAAGGGAGATTTACAAGAGCAATTTTCTGAATACTACTGAAATTAATTAGTTTTAATTTGAACTAGATTGTCAGAAATTAAAATGGTAACTGTAATCCTTACTATAAACAGTAAGAACACAATTCAAAAGATATAATCAAAGAAATGACCTGGGCAATTAACAGTAAACTAGAAAATATTTAACACAAAAGAAAGCAACAATTGTAGAGGAAATAAAAAGAAAAATCACACAGTAAAATCCTATTTTATTAGTTATTAGTCACTGAATTAAATGTAAATAGATTAAACACTCCATTTACATTTGGAAGAATGGGGAAAAATATGAGTCAACTATATGCTGTTTACAAGACACACACTAAACTCAAAGACCAAAGAGGCTGAAAGCAAAAGGAAGCTAATTGAGATACTCTGTAAGCATTAATTCAAAGATATTTGGAGCAGCTACACCAACATCAGACAATATAATCTTTAAAACAGAAGTTGTTACTAGAGACAAAGAAATACATTTTATAATGGTAAGAGGATCAATCCATTGGGAAGACAAAATGATTATAAACATACATGCATCTTATATCAAAACACCAAAATGCACAAAGCAAAACTGACAGAATCAAGTAAACAATAACTCAACAATCAACTGGAAACTTCAATACCACACTTTCAATAATCGATACAAGTTAGAAAACCAAGAAAAAGTGCAATACTTCAACTATGAAGTGATTATACCTCATAGTCATCTATGGAATACTCCACAGGCAAGAAAATACATATACTTCTAAAAAAGTGCATATACTTTTCAAGTACACATATTATATTTTTTAGGGCAGATCATAAAACATTTTCGTAGAGCAGTTAAGTCATAAAACAATCCTCAGTAAATTTAAAAGGACTAATGCCATACAAAGAATGTTCTCCGACCACAACGGTACTATATTACAGACAGTAGAATATTTAAGAAATTCATAAATAAGTGGAAATTAAATTACACATTCCTAAATAACAAACAGATGAAAGAAGAAATAAAAAGGAAAAAATTCTGAGATGAATGAAAATGGAAACACAACATACAACTTATAGGATGCACCTAAAATAATGCTTAGAGTAAAAATAATATTGTAAATGATTATATTTAAAGATTTCAAATCAGCTACTTTGCCTTCCACCTTAAGAAACTAGAATTTTAATGGGAAACTAAACCCAAAGAAAGCAAAAGGAATCAAATAATAAACACTAGAGTGGAAGTAAAATAAAGAATTAAAGGAGTGGGAGGTGGGAGGGAAGTTCAAGAGACAGGGGACATATATGTACCTATTGACTCAAGTTGATGTATGGCAGAAGCCAACACAATATTATAAGCAACCATCATTCAATTAAAAATAAACTTTAAAAAATAATTAAAAATAGAGACAATCAACAAAACTAAAAGTTGAATTCTTTGAAAAGATCAACCAAATTGATACAACTTTAGCTAGACTGACCAAAAATGAGAAGACTCAAATTATTAAAATCAATAATGAAAGAAGACATCACTATAGCACTTGCAGAAATAGAGAGAGTCATAAAGGAATACTATAAACAACTCTATGGCAATATATTAGAAAATTTAAATGAAACTGAGAAAGGGCATGTACAAAAACCCAACAGCTACTATTGTACTTAATGAAGAAAAACGGAAAGCTTTCCCCCCTTACATGAGGAACTTTAAAAAAGATTAAAACACATGGGAATCAACTCAACAAAGGCACTTCAAGACTTGTACTCTGAAAAAATACAAAAACTGTTGAATTAAAGAAGATCTAAATAAATGTAAAGGCATTTCATGTTCATGGTTCTAAGACTGAATATTGTTAATGGTTGTTGCTAAGTCACTTCAGTCGTGTCCGACTCTGTGTGACCCCATAGACGGCAGCCCACCAGGCTCCCCCGTCCCTGGGATTCTCCAGGCAAGAGCACTAGAGTGGGTTGCCATTTCCTTCTCCGATGCATGAAAGTGAAAAGTGAAAGTGAAGTCACTCAGTCGTGTCCAACTCTTCGTGACCGCATGGACTGCAGCCTACCATGCTCCTCTGTCCGTGAGATTTTCCAGGCAAGAGTACTGGAGTGGGGTGCCATCGCCTTCTCCATTGTTAATGGTAATACTCCACAAATTGATCTACTGATTCAAAACAACCTCTATCAAAATCCTAACTCAATATTTTTGAGAAATATCAGCTGATCCTAAAAGTTACATGGATAGGCCAGGGACCAAAATGGTGTTGAAAAAGAACAACAAATTTAAAGACCTCACACTTTCAATTTCAATACTTACTACAAAGCTACAGTAATCAAAACTGTATAGTGCTAACATAACAACAGAAATAGAGATCAATGGAATGGAATCATAGAAAAAAATTTATGGTCAGTTCCACTACGTTTCAACAGAAGTGATAAGAAAATTAATTGAGGGAAAAACAATCTTTTGAAAAAGTGATGCTATGAAACCGGATATCCACACTCAAAAGAGTGAAGTTGGACCTCTACCTCACACATTATGCAAAAATCAATTCTAAACAATCATACACTTAAGTATAAAACTACAACTCTCAACCTCTTAGGAAAAAAAAATTACTTTGTGACTTAGTTATCTTATATAGGATACTAAGACCACAAGAAAAATAAATTCGAATACATCATGGTGAAAAACTTTGTGCTGCAATTGATAACATCAAGAAAGTGAGAAGAAAACCCACAGACAGAACTTTTGCTAATGTTTATCAAAGAGATCTGTATCCAGAATATGTAAAGCGGGCTTCCCTGGTAGCTCAGCTGGTAAAGAATCTATCTGCAATGCAGGAGACTTGGATTCGATCCCTGGGTTGGGAAGATCCCCTGGAGACAGGAACGGCTACCCACTCCAGTATTCTGACCTGGAGAATTCCATGGACTGTATAGTCAGTGGGGTCGCAAAGACTCGGACATGACTGAGCGACTTTCACTTCACTATCAGTTATAAAGGCCTTTTTTGTATTGATCTGAAATCTGCCTCTTCCTGCATTCACCCATGGTGTGTTTTTTAACGTTGCCTTCTTTTCTATTTGTCTTCTGGTTGTGCTGAGTCTTCACTGCTGCATGACTGTTCCTTAGCTGCAGTGAGCAGGGGCTACTCTATCATTGTGGTGGCTTCTCTTGTTGCAGGGCTCAGGCTCTACAGCACAGGCTCAGTAGTTGTGGCACAGGCTTAGTTGCTCTGAGGCATGCGGGATCTTTCTGGATTAGGGGCTGAACTCATGTCTCCTGCATTTGCAGGGGTATTCTTTACCACTGGGCCACCAGGGAAGCCCCCTTACGGTGTCTAGAGGGAGGGGGCATATGTATACCTATAGCTGATTCATGTTGATGTATGGCAGAAACCATCACAATATTGTAAAGTAACTATCCTCTGATTAAAAATAAAATTTAATTAAAATAAATAAATAAAAATAACCTCCAGAGTCATCTGAATTTGCCCCAGAGAAGGGCAGCACAAAGCCCAAGTCTAGTGCTCAGACGTGTGTTTAACAGTGTTTTAAATAGAGATTTTAAAATAGAAAGTATTGAAAGATTAGAAATCTGTAAATTCTGAACTTGAATTTCCAAACTGCAATAATCAGATGGAGCTGAGAAGTGTCTGCTTGCCTTTAGATGGGACTCACTCTATCTAGAACGGGCTTCCCCAGTGGCTCAGTTGTGAAGAATCCGCCTGCCAAGAGACGTGGGTTCAGTCCCTTGGTCTGGAAGATGCCCTCAAGAAGGAAAAAACAACGCACTCCAGTATTCTTGCCTGGGAAATCCTATGGACAGAGGAACCTGGTGGGCTATAGTCCATGGGTAATAAGAGTCAGATGCGACTGAGTGACTAAATAACAGCAACGGCTCTATCTAGTAAGATAGAGTCCTCACTTCTCCACACTGGATTTTTTTAAAGTGCATGGGATAGTAACTACAGCTATTGCCACTGATTTGAAAGGTTTCAATTTGGTTAAAAAAAAAAAAAAAAAACTGAGTAGCAACTACAGAGAATTCCAGAAAAACATCTACTTCTGTTTTATTGATTACACCAAAGCCTTTGTGTGGATCACAACAAACTGTGGAAAATTCTTCAAGAGATGGGAATATCAGACCACCTTACCTTCCTCCTGAGAAATCTGTATGTAGGACAAGAAGCAACAGTTAAAAATGGACATGGAATAACAGATTGGCTCCAAATCAGGAAAGGAGTACGTCAAGGCTGTATATTGTTACCCTGCTGATTTAACTTATATGCAGAGTGCATCATGTGAAATGCCAGGCTGGATGAAGCACAAGCTGAAATCAAGATTGCTGGGAGAAATATCAACAACCTCAGATATGCAGATGACACCACCCTTATGGCAGAAAGTGAAGAACTAAAAAGCCTCTTGATGAAAGTGAAAGAGGAGAGTTAAAAAGCTAGCTTAAAAGTCAACATTCAAAAAACAAAGATCATGGCATCTAGTCCCATCATTTCATGGCAAATAGATGGAGAAACAATGGAAACAGTGATAGACTTTATCTTCTTGGGCTCTAAAATCACTGCAGATGGTGACTGAGGTCATGAAATTAAAAGACACGTGCTCCATGGAAGAAAAGCTTTGACTAACCTAGACAGTATATTTAAAAGCAGAGACATTACTTTGCTGACAAAGGTCTGTAAAGTGAAAGCTATGGTTTTTCCAGTGGTCATGTATGGATGTGAGAGTTGGACCATAAAGAAAGCTGAGCGCTAAAGAATTGATGCTTTTGAACTGTGGTGTTGGAGAAGACTCTTGAGAGTCCCTTGGACTGCAAGGAAATCAAGCCAGTTAATCCTAAAAGAAATCAGTCCTGAATAGTCATTGGAAGGACTGATGCTGAAGCTGAAACTCCAATACTTTGGCCACCTGATGTGAAAAGAACTGATTCATTGGAAATGACCCTGATGCTAGGAAAGACTGAAGGCAGGAGAAGGGGGCGACAGAGAATGAGATGGTTGGATGGCATCACTGACTCTGTGGAAGTGAGTTTGAGGAAACTCTGGGAGTTGGTGATGGACAGGGAAGCCTGGCATGCTGCAGTCATGTCCACAAAAAGTTGGACATGACTGAGCAACTGAAGTGAACTGACTGAACCACAAACACAGGTGCTGCAAGAAGCCAGGCATGGCGTATAAATGCGCACAGCAGGTGTATGTAATAGGGAGTGGTGAAGACTGTGGCTCACCAGACGGTATATAAAGTCAGGAGACACAACTGAGATTAATATACTACTGGCCTAGATAGGAATTCACGGATGAAGACAGTTTTTAATCAATAAAAGTTACCAGAGTACTTTTTACAACGCTCCCAGGTGGCACTAGTGGTAAAGAACCTGCCTGCAACGCAGGAGACTTAAGGGACGCAGGTACAATCCCTGGGTTGGGAAGAGCCCCTGGGGGAGGAGGGCAAAGCACTCCAGTCTTGCCTGGAGAAGCCCATGGACAGAGAAGCCTGGCGGGCTATAGTCCATGGGATTGCAAGGGGTCAGACATGACTGAAGTGACTTGGCACGCACGCAAGACCAGAGAAGCCATTCAAGACAGAGGGAAAACCCAGGCCCACAACCTGGCTTAAATACCTGTGGCGGATTCATTTTGATATTTGGCAAAACTAATACTATTATGTAAAGTTTAAAAATAAAATAAAATTAAAAAAAAAAAAAAAGCAGTGGAGATAAACTTAATAAATTTCTTTGGTAATTGTGCCCTACGAGTTCATTCAGTATAATTGTGTGTGTGTGTGTTTTCAGATATATTATGTAGTACTGACCTTCTTAAATGCCTCATCCTCTGTTTTATAAACTTTCAAATACTTGTCAAAGAAGAGGTTGACATAACACCGTCTTACTTCATCAGGGACTTTGGGTGCGGATTCTGATGCTTCTAAAGCCTGCTTCCGATGGCCACCTCGTATTTCACCATCCTGATAAATATAAAATCACTGATTAGAGGAAAAAAGAATACGTGTGTTTTCTGTTTAACATTCCAACGATGTGTCTAGGGGTAAAACTATCTTAGGTGAGCTTTATGTCAAAATTAAATTTGAAAATTATTCCAAGTTTTAAACTCATTAAAAGTAGAATAAAGGCAAGGTATAAATCATCTATACTCACAAAAGAGGAAATGGGATGGCTGCCTATACATCCACCATTTTTATTTAAACTTTTTATTTTGTAATGGAGTAGAGCCGATTATGGAGAATGGCAACCCACTCTGGTATTTTTGCCTGCGAAATCCTGTGGACAGAGGATTTCGAGTCCATGGGATCGCAAAGAGTCAGGCATTGACTGAACAGAGCCGATTAACAACGTGAGAGTTTCAGGTGTGTCCACCATTATTAAGGCTGATCTGATTACCCATCTATCTGCTGCTTCCGCATCCAGATGAGGTCCTCAGATCAGCATCTGAGGTGGAAGGGGGGTAGTTTACCATTCTTAAAACAAATATATATATCCTAATGACTTTCAGTTACCATTGCATTGAGAAAAATGTTTGGACTTAAAATTTATGAAAGATCCATGCATATTCAATATTAAAATGACCACAACTAGGGGCTTCCCTGGTGGCTCAGTGGTAAAGAACACACTTGCAGTGCAAGAGACACGGGTTCGATCCCTGATCCAGGAAGATCCCACGTGCTGTGGAGCAACTAAGCCTAGGCACCACAACTGTTAAGCCCGAGCTCTAGAGCCCACATGCCACAACTGAAGCCCGCGCACCTGGAGCCCAAGTTCTGCAACAAGAGGAACCACTGCAATGAAAAGCCTGCCCACCGCAGCTAGAGAGAAGCTCCTGCTCACCGCAACTAGAGAAGAGCTCATGCAGCAACAAAGCCCCAGCCCGGACAAAAATAAATAAATAAAAATTCAAATGATCCCAGCCAGAAACGAGGTGAGCATTCCTTCTGAAGGACTTTAAGAGACTGTGGGAATTCGAGGATGAGTTAAACTACATCACTTTTAGGGAGGGGGAAAGCCTTAAAACTTGACAGTTCCCTGACAAGGAATACTTGGTAAAAAAAAAAAGAAAAAAAAAAATCACTGCCACAAGTAAGGGAAAAATGACTAAAGATGTAAGGCTGTACTATCTTATTACTTGTGGGCATTATTTTCTGAAGGTCTGTCTCTCTCTGTCCCATACCCCGGTCTCTCTCACATACTTATATACACCCCTCACTTCCTGTGCCTTGAAAGGCATATTCCAATGTCCATCTCTGCTCTGAAAAAAATCTGAGATGGCTTAAATTAATCATAGCTATAGACGTAAGGTGCTTCTGAGGTGGCTCCGTGGTAAAGAATCCACCTGCCAAAACTTGGGGGGTTTGATCCCTGGGTTGGGAGGATCCCCTGGAGCAGGAAATGGCAACCCACTCTGGCATTCTTGCTTGGGAAATCCCATGGACAGAGGAGCCTGAAGGACTACAGTCTATAGTGTCACAAAGAGTCAGACATGTCTGAGCAACTGAGCACGCATACAGGTCTGAAAAATACATGCCTAACATTTCCAAGGATGCATGTGTGCATGTTCAGTTTCTCGGTCGTGTACGACTCTTTGCAATCCCATGGAATGTAGCCTGCCAGGAAAACCAAATTAACTGAAAGTGACAAATAGGCATAAATAACTCTATTTAAGGGTCACCAAAAAGGTTGAAATTTCTCTTCAGGAGGTTTGGCATTTATCTGAATTAGAGATTTTCAAGAGAGAAGAATACAGCCACCCTCTAAGGGGATCAATATGTGGGCAGGATTAGACAGTTATTAGAGATAAAGCTCTGGTCCTCAGACTGAGTTTATAGTACCTTAACAGGAAAAGAAGCAATAGTTTTCACAGGAATGTGTGATCTGTTTGGCTTTGCAACTGGATTTTCCTTTGAAGGAACTACATCCTCATGAAGGCTGCTTGATGTACATGAATTTTCTAAGAAGTTCAATACAAATGAGAGAAAAAGGAAAACGTATATTTTAATGTCATTAGTCTCAGATGATTTGAGTTTATTTTAATCAACTCAGAATTTCACAATGTTTTGCTTATAGGCTTGAGATATTAATATATATTTTTCCCTTGAAGAAAAAAAAATGCAAACACAAAAGGATTCCAAGTGACCAACTCCAGGATAACCTAGAAGAACAAATTTAATTTATAAAGCAACTTGCCTCATGTAAGAATGCATGCAAAATGACTATTGCCCAACATATAAACATCATGCTAATCATATTATTTCATGTAAAACTTTAAGTGATATAATTGGTAATATATGGACTTTATAGAAAGTGTTTTTTACAATAAAGTAAAATTTCATTTATTAAATAATTGGCTAAAAAAAGCTTTTCTCATACCTCCTAAGGCTTTCCTCTGGCTCTGAGAGGCTGGACATACAAAGGTATTTTTCTTCTGTTCTGAAGTGGCAGGATCAAAAGCCTGCCCGTCCTTAACGGCAGTCATCATGTGCACTACTTGTTTTTGGGTCTGAAAGATCCCAGTGCAATTAATTAGTAACAAGATTAGTCCCCTGAACAGACTAGTCATCTGTTTTCAGGTTGATACCAATAAACATCAACATAATACAAAAGAAAACTGATTTTAAAAATTGATAAGATGGATAATTTCAAGTTCCTCTTTGCACAAAAGCTCTTTGGAAATGCCTACATTTATGATACTACATGGGCTTCCCAGGTGGCTCAGTGGTAAAGAACCCGGTCTGCCAATGCAGGAGACCCAGATTTGATCCTTGGGTCAGGAAGATCTCCTGGAGAAGGGAATGGCAACCCACTCCAGTGTTCTTGCCTGGAGAATGCCATGGACAGAGAAGCCTGGACAGAGTGCTGGGGTTGCAAAGAGCTGGACATGACTAAGCGAACATGCATGAATAATACTATATGTGCTCTAATACACACATAACTGGAGTATACCCCGAAATAAATTGAAATAATAAAACTGAACAACTATTTAAGCATATAAGAAATTTTTCTTGAAATAAGAAAGAAAATATAATCTTATAAGAAAAAGATACTTTGTCTGCAGGTTTAAGTGTTAATAAGACATTCTACTCAAGTTACTGGAATTCAAAGTTAAGAAGAGAATCCTCTAGATAGCCAGGCAAACGCATCAGGCGACCCACACTGGGAGTGATAGCAAAGTAGCATCAGACTCCTCCATAGCAATGTTCATTACTAGAAGGGAACATATCACAAAATGTTCAGCTTCACCAGTAATCAAAGAAATGCAATACAAAATAAGGAAATAAAATTTCACTCAGATTTACAGGTTTAAAAAAAACAATATCCACTTTCTGTAAGGTTTGTGGGGAGGGAACTCTGAACACTGTAGGACTGTAAACTGTCACAACCCTTCTAGAAGGCAAAACGGCAAAATATTTTTTAAACAATAAATTTATCTTCTTTGGTCCAGTTACTTCTATGCCTAAGAATTTATTTTTTTAAAAAGTCACTGATGAAACCAACAATCATTTAAATTATGAATTTGGAAAGATACTATATAGCACAGTAAAATGAAAACTATAAATATCACAACATTTGCAATGAACAGGAAACAAGATTAGCCTCTAGCAAAACCTTTTTCATAAGACAGAAGGGGAGTGAAACTAGTTTAGTAAATATCTATAATATCTGGCTCTGGGATAGGCAGGCATTCACTACTTCCAGTTCATGGACATGGAAATGAAGCACAAAGAAATTAAATATTTGTTCAAGGACATTCAACTCTTCTGAGAACTGGAATTTGAGCTGTTATCTGCGACTTAGAAGCATAAATTCTTTTTATGACATGCAAAAGATTCTACTGTGAGTATATACCAAGTACAAGTAATAGAGATGAGTGCAGACAAAGTTTGCGTTAAATAACATTTTTACATCTCATAAAAGAACTTAAACATTTATAATATAAATTTATAAGAGGTTCAAATTACTTTTGAAAACAGTCAAGTCCCTTTACTCACTCTAGTTAGATTCGATAAGAGTCTGGCAAACAAGGGGTTAGAGAATACCAAACCACTGCTCCTACTACAGGCATCTCACAACAGCTGCATAAGTCAATACATAACCTTGCGATGTGTGTGTTTCTGTTTAAAAATACTTCATTTAGTAGACTGCTGATTAATATTGAATTTGTGGTCAATAGCACTAATAACTCATGCCTGAACAAAGTTGTTTTAACACACATTTTCTCTGTCAGGCACAGTGCAATCTTCTTGCTCCAAGGAACAGAGGACAGGACTCCACCTGGAGACCATTTTAAATAACAAAATCACCAACAAAGCACACAAAAATGCAGAAAACATGGCACTAAATAGACTCAGATAAGATTAACAGTATGACCACTGGACAAGAAGGCCGTGGTGCAGTGTTTAGTCTTAGCTGGGAATGTGTATGTCAGGGAATTCAATTTTTTTTTTTTTTTTGCCACTGTGTGTGTCTACCCGCCACCGCTGCCAAGTCGCTTCAGTCGTGTCTGACTCTGTGCGACCCCACGGACTGCAGCCTACCAGGTTTCTCCATCCATGGGATTCTCCAGGCAAGAACACTGGAGTGGGTTACCATATCCTTCTCCAGTGTGTATCTACAGAGGACCACAAAAGCATCAGTATTGATTTTAAAGATACAAATGCATTTTACTGAATAGATGAATCTGCAAAAACAGAATCTGAAAATAATGAGGATTGACCATATTAATTCATAGTTCAAAGGTTATACAAAAACAATATACCTGCTTTTAATGAAAATGTTAGATAATGGGGAAAAAAGGAAGGTTTTGAAAAACTCTTACAAGTAGGCAATGTATTTGTTGACTGCCCGCTTGTGCCCCCTAGTGGATAAAAGGTAACAAGTACTAGAATACACTTGAGCTTGAAATGACAATGTAACTTTATATTAAGTGCAGCGAGAAAGCCAGAGGGAGGGAGGGAGGGAGGGATGGGGGACAGAAAGAGAAACAAAATGACTCACCTCAACCTTGGCAGTGTGTGCAATTCTCCTTTTTGGTCCAGAAATGTTTTGGTAATACAGCATATCTAATTCCATTTGCTTTCCTGAAGCCTAGTGGGAAAACGACAAGAGTTATCCAATTTCAGTGTAGTAAAAGCAAATTTATTATGTTTCCTGAAGAGCCACAGAAATCCAAAATGCAAAACACTGGGCAAATTATTAAAAAATAATTCACAAAAAATAACTTATTTTGGATAATTTGACATGCACAGATATTCCTATAAAAGATTCCTTTAATTTGACAAATCAGCTATCAGTTACTGTACATAATACCATGGCCTCTGGAAACTGTCAAGCTTGCAAGATGTAATGGCTGGCCACTTACCAAGGTTTAGCCTTGTCATTCTAATACATTATTAATTATAATATTATAAATATATTTCATTATTATTTTTATTAAATAAATGTTATTTAAATTAAAATTTTATTTTTATTATAGTATCTTAATTTTAATATTAGAAATATATAATAGATGGTACATATATTTTATAAAGTTTAGAATATAGAGAATATGTATTTAAGGGAAACGCTTTTAGATTTAGGAAAAGGATTAAAAAAATAAAAGTGACCAACCTGTTTAGCAGTCTCTCCCTCATGATCTTGGCTTTGTGTGAACTCACTGAAAATTCGAAGACATTCCTTCGTAGTGTCAGAGTCAGAGGGAGTGTCATTTCCAGTATATTCCTTATCTAAACCAAATTCAACTAACCTGCTGTCTTCAAAAATAGTCAAGTCTTGACTATCGTCTGGTGCTGTCAGAACTTTGTCTTTCAAGTGATCGTCTGAATAAGAGAATTGGAGTTGGCTTGGTGAAGATAGCCATTCAGTCTCTTCTTTTTGAGTATCATCAGTTTTTACATGTCTTGTCCTCTTTGGATACCTTTCACTATGACTTCCTGTCTGGATTTCTTTGTGCCTGGGAGGGGCATAAGATATATTTTCCCCTGAAATGCAAACATGCATCTTCTCACCACCAAAGCTTCCCATCTTAGAAATGTGGTTTTGATCACCACACGTGTTTATCTTAGTTTTAGCATCTAGTGAGGTTTTCATGAGTGATCTTGATGGTTCTAGCTTGTTACTGTCATCTTCTCTGTGTGCGGTTAGTTGGGTTTCACCTGTTTTTTCCTCTTCTATGCCACTGATCTGAAGATTTCTTTCCTCCGGAGGCACTACCTGTATCCTTTCCTCCATATTCTGATATTTAAAGCCTCTAAAGCGTTTAGATTTCCTAGAAACAGGAATGATTGGAGGTACATCCATTACAAGGTCATCTTCATCAGAATCTTGAAGATTTATTTTAATTCTTATGGGTGAAACATAAGGTCTTTGACTCTCCAGGGACTTGTGGCAATTTTTACCCACAGATTTTTTCCAGAAGGGCTGACTGTCAGTCTCACCCTGCCTTCCTTTAGATGCTCCAAGCAGTGCTACGGAGTAATTGAGCAAGGGATCATATTCAAGGTCAGTTGCTGGACATGTGTGGTCCATCATGTACTTTGTAGGCTGACTCTCTTTGTTTTTTGATGGTTCATTCCACTTTTCTTGTGGGAGCAGGCTGTTTTCAGGAAAACCTTGTTTCACATTTGTGTCACTCAAGGAGACCATGGGACTTTGCGATAGCTCTTCAAGCGCTAATGTAAACTTGGGGAGCATCTTCTGCTTTTCTTCAACTTCAGTCTTGACTGACTTGATTTCTTTGTCGATTCTTTCCAGTTGTTCCATAGTTGTGCCTAGAGTTGTTAATGTGAGATAAGTTTATCTTTCAACATCACTCAAGATGAAGTGCAGACTCCAAAATATCCTGGACAAAGAGCTTCCTATCACAGGGACAGTAACTTTCCCAAACCCAGCCTTAAACACAGGGAGGGGCTGACGAACAGGTCAGTTCTTGGAATGAGAAGGACAATGAAAATCACTGATTAAGTCTTTCAAATTCTAGCTCATTCCTATGACTGATTAAAATATTCACGTCTTATTACCAGCGTAGCTACACATCTGTGTGACAGGTCATGCCTATACATATTAAACTGTGTCAAATGTGACATGGTTTAGATATATATTATTTACCTTATTATTTACTAGGCAGTGACAATTTGGCAACAGTTCAAAGAGCTGAATGCTGCTTACACGGAATTGTACATAATCTCTCAAAAATACATTTCCACTGTCGTAAAAGAAAGTTTTTTTAAAGCATGAGTCTTCTTTTAAAAATTCAGTGGTTCTCAACATTCTCACTAAGGTCCTAAGGTCCCTTCTGTTCTACAGAATGCCTCAAACACAAAAGGAAGCCAAATACACCGTTCCACAACCAACCATTAAAAAAATCTAAAAAAAAAAAAAAAATTAACAAGTAAAACTCGAAAGCAGCTGGATCCATACTCCTGAGGAAACCCAGAACAGTGCCAAGAGATAAGGCTGCCAGCCATGGCCCTTCACAATACCTGGCAGGTCCTTCCTGACTTTTTAAATAAGGAAATTACCATCTCTTCCCTCTTTCCAAGATACACTTTCCAATGTCAATTACGGCATAATTTACACACTTCTCCCCTCTCAAAAACAAGAGATTTCAGATATGAGATGTTGTCCAAATTATACTTTTCAAACCTCTTAATTTATTTTAGATAACTTACACCTTTTGATAACACACACGTGCTTCCTCTTTACACAATGAGGTTTCCTTTGGCTCACTAGCCTTTCACTTTACCATTCATTCTCTATTAAGAAATTAACTCTATTAAAAGCCAAAGCAAAGTGTGTGACAAAGGTGTGGGGCATTTTGATGGAGAAGGAAAAAGGTGAAGAGCAGGCATAAGCATGAGAATTAACCTACAAATCAAAAGTAACTGGTTCTGATTTTTCTTGAAAGAAACTTGGAAGGGGAAGTAAACTCTGGGTAACCAGCCAGAACTGCATTTTGGCATAAGCTGGGTTTTATTTTGTTGCCATGATTCAGGAAAGGATGTTTAAGCAGCGCATTGGGGTGCTATGGGGGCTGGGTTGGAGGGGAGACATAATATTATTTCCCTTCATGTCAGAAGTTTAAAATGATTTTGCTCCACCAGAAGCTAGACTTGGAGGGCAAATTTTGAAGTCAGAGGCGGAGTTACAACCTTTCCTCAGGCTAGAGGCGATTGGGAAGAACTTCTTCTGATTTGTAACTACACCGTGCCACAAGCCGGTTTCCACCCCACCCACCACCTTTTACCAGAGCTCAGGAAACTCCTTAAGTCCACACTGGGGATGGGTGGCAAAGAGCGAGGATAAAACCACACAGTACTGTGCACTTGCACCTTGCAACCAGCAAACCAGGATCCCGCGTACGAGGAGCAGGAAACTACACGCCTGCCCACCCGCTCCTCGCCCCGCCTCCCAGCCACGTGACCTTTGCCCCGCCCCTTAGCCGCAGCAGTGGGCGGGGCCACCCTCGTAGGGCTGGGCGCTCAAGGTGAGCGCTAGGTTAGCCGGGCAGAGTTTCTCTCCGGATGGCCAGCCCAGTCTACCATCTTCCCAAATGTCCCTGGATGTAACCCCCTCCTGGCTTCAGGAACTGTGGGGACACTCAAAAGGCTCTCAGGAAGACACCCTCAAACAGGATCTCCATGGCACCCTCACTACTCGGTATATCTCGAGCTCCAACATACTTTAGGTGGGAGGGACAAGTAAGACGGATTGAGGACTAGTTCTTAATTCTCCTGATCCTAGAGTGCGATGCTGGAAAATCTTACTCATGCAGATTCTAACTACTTGGTTCCTCGTCCCAAGGCAAAGTCCTTGTTTCCCAGAACAGCCGCTCTATAGGAATTGCCCTTAAGTAGCTACATGGTGGTAAACAGCCCTCTTGGAGGGCTGGGGAAGAGGCAGCTTAAGAGCATCAGAGGGAAACGCAGGGGTGTTTCAGAATAGGGGGAGAAACAAGTTTAAAAGAAACTGGTATTACTATGTCCTTTAAGAGGAAACAAACAGATCAGAGGTCCAGACAACCTGTTTAGGAATTCCAGGTTTAATAGTGGCTTGGAGGGTCAGCAGGGGGCAAATGAGAAGACACGCGCCCTCCCAGCACACACACACACATCAGTCTGGGCTCTGTGACCCACTCCTGACATCTAGACTGGGGGAGAGGGGAGAGGAAAGAGACATCAGTAAGGACTATCAGACATCCTTCAGGCCCACTGCCCCAGTACCTTGGCTGCATTTTAAAATGATACCTACAAAGGTATCCACAAGTTATGTCAACGATGAGAAACCAATTTTGGTGGTGGTGGGGGGGGGGGGGCGGCGGGGGGCATTTTAGCCATGAAAAGTGAAATTCACTCAGTCATGTTAGACTCTTTGCAACCCCATGAACTGTAACACACCAGACTCCTGTATCCATGGAATTTCCCAGGTAAGAATACTGGAGTGGGTTGCCATTCCCTTCTCCCAGAGATCTTCCCCGACCCAGGGATGGAATCCAGGTCTCCTGCATCGCAGGCAGATTCTTTACCACAGTAAATTTACCATACTATTTTAGCCATAGTAATGCTATATTGATTCACTTTCTCAAGCTGCAGTACTTTAGAACTGAAGACAAAAGTAACCCTTACACCTATTTCCAATCAAGAAACCTCCTGGGTTCTTCCAAGGATTAGTGAAGGGAGAAGGCAGGAACGGTTGGTAGCCAACCCTTCCCCAAACCCACCTGACCTTCCCACGAGCCCTTTCTCACCCATTAATTCACCCTGGCTCCTCTGTAGCCCGAGCACCTCCAAGCTGCTGCAACTACCTTCCTTACTCAATTCCCACCGCATTTCCTGGTGCCTGAACTGGCAGTACAAATGCTGGCACCGACCCCCGGGGCTGTCAAAAGGGCACAGAAAACGGCAAAAGTAACCCACGGAGCGTAGCATGGACTACTGCTCGAGGTTCACCTCACCTGGCTCCGAAAACGCGCCTGCACTGTTGCGGTGACAGTACCGGGAAAAGGCGAACCCCCCAGCCCACTGCTACTTCTGCCTTATATAGTCTGCGGCTACTCGGAGGCGGCGTCTTGTAGCTTTTCCAGCCAATGGGCAGGCTGGAGCTGATGTCAGGGGAGAAAATGGGGAGAGAAGGATGATTCTGAGAATGGATGGTAGGGTAGTGGCATATGAGTGTAGTGTGTGTGTGCGTCTATCTTCTACAGGGAAGGAGGTTCATAGAGACCTAACCTACATTTAGGGAAAACAATCTCCCAAGAGCTGAAAGGACATTTGGGTTAAGGAATCCCCTGCCTTGTGGATGCCTACCTTGCCTCTAAACATCCTTGGACTTGTTACAAGTTTGACTGTTAACCTTCATGGATCAGGGAGAGAACTTCAGTGTCAAAGCGCATCTAAACTTTGCCTGTCTCTTAGACAAGGTATGCAGTTTACCCAAGTTCTCATTTTTTGGTCTGTCTAATAAACTTGTCTTGCACAGGGTGGTAGAATTCTATGTGATATAATGTGTCAAAGTGCGTAGCATAAAGTAGGTGAGAATTTAGGAAGACAATGACACTGCCCCAGCTCTCTCCCTCCCCATCATCCACACATATCCACAAAGGATCTGATTACATGTTTCTAAAATCCTTCCAGTTGAAACACTCCTAAAAGGGAAACAGTATCCCGATTCCATTGGTCTTCTCTGTAAACTGAAATACTCCTAGGATAGATAGTTTCATAAGTCATTGATTACATAAATTAGTCTTTGAAATGCTTTCCCCTCCCCCAATACCACATACCAAGCACGGGTGCTTGGTGGGGAGAGAGAAGGTAGGGGCCTCTAGCCCTAAAATATTCAGGACCCATAAATCCCCCTCTAGGAAATTAGATGCTGGAATCCCTCCTTCCTTTCTCTTCTTCTGGAAAACAATGATATCGCAAATGGTTATGGATACTTTAAAAGTGGAAAAAATATTTTCCCCTAAATCTTACTGTCCCATGAGAGCACCCTGATGACTTTGAAACAATTGAAGAATGCCAGGAGTCTCTAATACTAGTTTTGTCTCTTGATACGGCACACCTGTTTTGCCAGTAAACAGCAATGGGTGTGTTCTTTTTGCTTTGGTGGTGGGGAGGGGCATAGAAGTGGTTGCCCCGAAATTCCCTAAAATGCCCACAGGTAAGGTAAAAAAATGACATACTCGTATTTTAAAAAGAGCCAGCCTAGAATGAATATTTTGCATAAGTCACTTAACAGGATCATTTTTTACTTGATGAACTTTTTCACACCTTATTTCCTTATATTTTTTCCCTTAAATACTTCTTATAGCTGAGAGAATTTTATTGAATATGCCCTCCTTTGAAGACACTGGGAAAACTTGGTCTCGGCAGAGTTTCCAAATTATAAATGAGCATCACGAAGGTATTTTTTATGACAAAAATATTACAGTTGTCTAATCGTCTGTGGGTTCCTCGCTGGGCTCCTCACTCTGAATCATGTCTGACTCCTCATTTTCCTCTGAGGCTGTGGAAGTCATGTCTGTCATCCTAGATTTTGACCTTGTGTCTGACTTCTTTAATTCTGAAGAAGTGGTGCCCCAAAATGTGCTGCTCTCAGCACTCTTAGAAAATGATGTGTCTGATACGCCTTCTGATGGATGAAAGTAAGATAGGGTGGCCAGCTCTGGGTTGACAGAGTATTGACCAGTCTGACATGCTTGTTTATATCTGAAAACAGAAACATACATCAAGAACTGTTTTTGTGTGTGTTTGCAGCTTGACTTAGAAAAGCATCTTAAAATAATATATGAATTCTGTCCAATATATTGTCTATTTATTATTACACTAGATAAATGAAAAATGTTAGACTCTACACAGATGTGCTATTTAGAACAGAGTTCATAACCCCTTTTGTCTCAAGGCTATGGAAAAAGAATGCATTAGCTTCTCTATCACCTTCCCAATTGACAAGGGTTGTTTCTCTAGATGATTATTTAAAATATTGAGGACAAGTTCAAGTGTGATACTCCTTGAGAGACAGCTCCATGGTCCTCTCCAAAGAGAGGCAAAGGAGCCAAACTGAATACCTTATAAACTTGGGAGTCGTGTTTGCCCAGCCCTCTACTGAGGAAAGGAGAGTGGGAGTGTCCTGTCCTGTGTTTTAAAGGCTGTGAGGTCTGCAGACTTACTTCATCATCTTCATTTTGTACAGCATGGCACTGCAGATTGCCAACAGGACGACAAAAAGGAAGAGGGTCATCAGTGAGATGCCCAGCATTAATTTTAACTTGGCTTCCTGTATTCTTGCCGTGTTGTCTTCCCATGTAGTATTCACATCAGAGTCTAAGAGGAAAGAAAGAAAATGCAGTGGGAAAGAGTGACTGTGTTCAGCAAGTTTTTCTGGCAGAATAAGGATCACAATGCAACTGGAGAGACGCCTTTGCCACCCAGAGTCTTCACTGCACTCTCCCCTCTACCTTCATGCAATGCCAAGGAGAAGGCTATAGGCCACTTCCTATGGACAAAGACTCTCAACTTTTTTTTTTTTTTAACCTTTTCCCTTCACAGCAATCTTGGAGGAGCTGACCCTCACTCCATTTTCCAGGATCACAGAAGTTTATGGATTTGCCCTTGGCACATAGCTAGTAAGTGGCAAAATCTGGTATCAAATCCAGGTGACCAGATGTTAAAACATGTATCAGTCTTCCTCCTTGTATAATTAAAAACCAATCCAAGACTTGGAAGAGATTACTATTAAAAACGTGATGAAATTACACACATGGGATTAGTCCTTCAGGAGAGAAATATTCATTTCTCCTGTTGGCAGGAGTTGATTTTTCTTTTAAGTTAAAAGGATGATGTACTACAGTGCTTCCTCCACAAGGCTTAAGAACTGAATTTGTCTTTTTATTACTGTGATCAAATCTAGTGTGTTTGATGTTAAAGAAATGGAAACTTAGCTAACTTTCTAAACATATGATTAAAATCATGTCTGGATCCAGAAACATCAAAAGTCTTTTTACTGAAGAATAAATATATATATTTACTGCCAAATCTTATATCTTCCTGAATATATGTCTGACTTAATAGGCATGTAATGGTGACTTTAAATGATCATGTTGCTATTTGTCCCTTCTCCCCCAACATCTTTTCACTCAAAAGTTCCAATGATTTTTCATGATTTTTTTTCAGGTAATGATGTTTTGGTAATAAGCAATGACAAATTCCCATGTGTATACTCTCTTATATTAAAAAAATTAAAATTGTCCATGTGCAATCCTAGGCCAAGGGGAGAGAAATGTATACAGTTGTGAATGACTGATATCTTGACTTTGAGGCAGATTATTTTGGAAATAAATTATATTAAAATGGGCTGTGCTCCTGAATTAAAAGGGCTTTTGTAAAGAGGTGTGCTTATAGTACATTTGTTTATCAAGGTGATGGTCAAAACTAAAGAAGGGTTTGAAATTCCTAACCATTGGAAATTATAGAAAAGCTAATTACAAGTTGGGACAGGTTTTTCCCAGCGCCCCGCCCCCCCCCCAAGCCACAGTTTCTTCATCTGTAAAATGGAGATAATACCAGCTTTCATGGAATTGCTGTGAGGATTGACACAACGACATACGTAAAGTGTGGTAGGTGCTCAACACGCAATAGAAAATCCATCATGCTCACTTTCATTACTCGAAAAGACAAAATATTTCCAGAACATTGTTATTACTGGTTGTCACTTTTCTAAATAAAGAAGACTGACACCATTTTCTTGACTCACTGAAAGGCAAGTGGCATTAAGTGTCAAATAACCCAGCACAGAATTATGGTGGTAGGCCCTACATGTATTACCAGATGCTATTTCTTTTTCAGTGTATTTACATAGGACAGAGGTTTGGGGAAAATTAATATGATGCCTGGTTATGAAATTTTCCATCAAAGTCAGGAGTTCTTTTATTCATATAAATAAAATCAAGCCATTAATGAAAACTACATCCGGCAGCAGGAATTCTCTCGTTTGTTGGTGGTGGGAATGCAAAATGGTACAGCCGCTTTGGAAGGCAGTTTGGTGATCTCTTACAAATCTGAACATAGTCTTACCCCATGATTCAGCAGTCACAATCCTTGGTATTTACCCGAATGAGTTGAAAACTTATGACCACACAAAAACCTACGCATGAATGTTTATAGCAGCTTTATTCATTATTGCCAAAACTTGGAAACAGTCCAGATGTCCTGCAATAGGTGAATGGATAAACATACCAGTACATCCATATACTGGAATATTATTCAGTGATGAAAAGTAGTAAACTGTCAAGTCACAAAAAGACACAGAAGAAACCTAAATGCAGAGTACTAAGCCAAAGAAGCCACTCTGAAAAGAATACATGTATGTTTCCAACTATTTGACCTTTTGGAAAAGGCAAAGCTATAGAGACAACAGAAAGATCAGGGTTGGGGAAGGGAAAGATGGCTAAGTAGATCACAGAAAATTTTTAGGGCACTGAAGCTACTCTGTATGGTTGTAATGGTGGACACAAGATATTCGTGAAAACCTGTAGCATTGTGCAACTCAAAGAATGAACTCTAATGTAAACTGTGAAGCTTAGTTAATAACAATGTATCAATATTGGCTCATCAATTATTAAAAAAAAATGCACCACACCACTGGAAGATGTTAATAACAAGGAAAACTAAGTGGGTGGAATATATGAGAACTCTTTACTTTCTACTCGATTTTTCTGTAGCCTAGAACTGCTCTAAACAAGTCTTTCAATTAAAAAAAACTGCATCCTATGTATTGTTCATTTGCCTACAACTCCATTTAGTTTACTGTTTCTATTTACTTCCAGGAATAGAAGTTACACAACAGGAAGATGGAAATATCTGCAATGTGGTCATGGAGAACACTGTTTAGAAACCATGCCTCTCCTAAAACTGTAAATGTCCTCTCTAGTGTAACATCAGTCACCATACTACTCTCTTACAAATACCACACCTTACTGAGGAAAACAGTATCGCCATCTAGACACTAAAATGTGTGTGAGTATTTATGTATCCATTTAATTGAAGTATTTTGCTCTTACTTGGAATTGGGTGAAAAAATTGATCTCGTTGGTTGTCCTCACTGGTGGTTGCATTTATAGCTGTTAAAACAATAAATTGGTGTTATGGTAAACAAAATTCACTTACTAAAATTATTGTGTGTGTAGATGTGTGTGTATACTATATACAGTTCATTCTCATTTTTCATGGTAGTCATTAAGTCATGTAAGCACTGAATTAAATGAATACTGAACCATCATCATTCCTAAGGGAAATACAGCGTTAGGTTCTTATGAGCCTCTGGTCATATAACCTTGTTTTTGACCCAGTAACCTTGTTTTATGTATGTTTCTGTTTAGAGACACTTTATTTAGTATATATGGCTGATTGATTATACTTCCCTGGTGGCTCAGGAGGTAAAGAATCCACCTGCAATGAGGGAGACCCAGATTCCATTCCTGGGTTGGGAAGATCTTCTGGAGAAGGGAATGGAAACCCACTCTAGTATTCTTGCCTGGGAAATCCCATGGACAGAGGAGCCTGGTGGGCTACAGTCTGATTCATTAACACTGAGCTCACAATCAATAGCATTATAACTCACACCTGTATGAAGCTTATATAATACACACATTTTTCTTCCTGAGGTACATAACAGCCTTCTCCTATTTAGGAACCAAATAGCATTGTAATACTACACATGGAGGGCATTTAAAATAGCAAAATAGCCAGCAGAAAGCACAAAAATGCAAAACACCTTACACTAAACAGGCCACAAAAAAAGATATTTTGTTTACAGCAAGACAGCTGGGAAAAAAAGGCCTTTGTTATACTTTAGCTGGGAACAAGAGCTTCAGGCAATTAAATTTATTTTTGCTACTCTGTGTGTGTCCATCAATGACTGTGAAAGTTCTGAAAGTATTGATTTGGAGAGTTCCAAAGAAATTTTAAATGTAGGTAAATTCACAAATACAGAATCTGCAAATGAGGATCCATCAAATATGGCATATAATTCACATAATGCATGCATATGTGTGATACATGAATTATATTTATGCATGTATACATTCATTGATAATATACATGTTATGTGTATACATGCATACATATAAATGCTATGCATGTGATTTATAAATGAATGCATGTACATTTATGGTTTACATATTACTTTTGTGCATGCATATATTTTGATATCTACTTTGCATTCACTCATGCATCCCCGTGTCCTTATACACATACTGCTCCAAATACAAAGAGGGATACTATTGAGCAAGAGCCTTATTTAAAATTTTTAATCATAAATAAATTAAATGGCTAGATTGTAACATCTGTAGGAGAAAGAAACTTTTGGTGAGAGGATCAGAAGACATGTGACACTTGATCAACTTTCTGGGTCTGTGTTGTATTTGCTATTCACGTGATGATGGCAGCAAAATGTTGACATATTAATTCTTAGTATTAGAAAAATTTACACTGATCTTGGCTTTCTTACAGAAGACTTCAGAAAACCAAAACATTTTCCCAGCTACCTAAGTACTATGAGTTTACCTTTAGCTAACATTGTCCAAAATGCAGGCTCATTTGGACTCTGGGTTCCTTCTGTTTAAAAAACAAAATAGAACAGGATAACAAAATAAGGTAATTTGACTTTAGTAAAATTGTGATAGAATGTTCATTTTTTTATGTTAGTCTAGTCATGTAACAGTTACACCTTGAGTTCCTGCCATGTGCCAGACCCTGTGGGTGGCATTAAAGTTACAGAAATGAACGAGATACAGGTCTTATGTTTAAGGAACACACTCTTACTTTGAGAGGCAGACAGACAAGAATCACTGTTCATCACATTGCAGGAGAATGAGGGCTTTCGTAGCAACGCACAGGTGGTATGCACAGAAGGATCTAATTCACTTTCAAAAGCCGGAAACACTTCGCAAGGGAGGTCATGCTTTCACAAAGGCTCAGAGGACTAGGAATTGTTTGCCAGATAAACTATGTGAGAGAGAGGTCATTCCACGGTGAGCAAACGCAGGTGTTCTGAGCAGGTTCAGGTAGTCTGGTGTGGAGAATATGGGTGGGGAATGCGACCAGAAACGAGACTGGCAAGTTCTTCAATGGTCAGATCACTTCAGACTTGAATGCCTGGCTAAGAATTTAAAATATGACCCCAAACCTAGCAGTAAGTTACTGATGGTATTTAAGAAGGGGGATACCAGGATGATAAGATCTCTATTTTTAAATATTACTCTAATATGGTTATTCAAGAAAGTGAATAACCATATTAAAGGAGTCATGAGAAATATACTTGGATTTATGAACTGGAGAATATAGGGTTTCATGTAATGACAGTTCACTGTCTTCAATTAGACCACTGCTCTTTCAAGACCTTAGAGAAAAGCCATCCTGAGTTGTTATGATTTCACAAGTATGTTATAAGAAACAGTACTGTCAGAAAAGTAAAATGATAATTTTGATTTTGTAAAGTCTAGCTCTGAACTCTCCACTAATATTCTTAGGAAATGCTAAAAATCAACTCTAAGCAGAGTTAAGTTTATTTACCAAGTATGTGATTGTTAAAATTATTACTATAACTTTTAAAATTATATTAAAATGTATTAAATATATTTATATAAATGTATATTTATACACATATGCTATTTTATATAAATATATATTTAATATAAACATAACTGTAATACATTTTACTACAATCAGGTTGTATTTTGAAAAGAGTTCATTTCCTATCCTTTGTCAGGTAAATCTGAAAATTGATTCCTAGATTTTTACCATTTAAAAGATTTTAGAGTGATTTTAAATTGTAGCAGCATGAATTCTTTAAGTACGTTATCACTTTACGAAATATTCAGAGTAATGAAAGTTAAATTTTTAAGTCATATAATGACATGCTCCAGGTCTGACTACAATGTTGTAAGTTTAATACTGTGAGTAGTTTCTCCAAAAGGTTCTTTACTTTCTTCATGGCTGACTATTTCAGGAGGTGCCGTTGTGGTTGTTTCATTGAAGAGTTTATCTAGGAAAAGGCATAATGGATTATCGGCATATAAAAATATTGACTCAACATTTGTAATTAGGTATTTTTTAAGCTAAAAAATAGAACAAAGGAAAGGAGAGAGAAAACCAACAATAACAACAACAACAAAACCAGAGAGAACGCTGTTGACATTTTCCTGAGATACCTTAAAGGAGGGGAAAGAAGCAGCCACTGAAGAATGATGTTTGTACAATAAGAGGTTGCCTGAGGTGGGATTGATGTGCCTATAATTTGTGAGAGAGGAGAAACTGGGAGTGTGGGGCTACACGCTTCCTCTGGCACTAAGGAAGCTCTGTTGGGTGAGGTACACAGGCTTCACGTGGTTTCCGGCACAGGCTCTGAAGTAATACTATCCACCTAGGACAACTTGGTTGCTGGTTCAGTGTGATGACATGAAAGAGGCGGGTAGCAGCTGTGTCCTGGTAAGCTGGAAACATATGCATGCTAACCACTCAAATCAGTTTGGGCAATTAAAATTTGGGGTTACAGCTCAAGGATTTCCAGGCCTGATTTAGGCTATATCTCAGTCTATAATGCGTCCATCTGGAGGTATATAAGAGTCAATTTGGGAGAAGTTGTGACTGGAAAGCTTCCCTGGTAGCTCAGCTGGTAAATAATCTGCCTGTAATGCAGGAGACTCCGGTTCGATTCCTGGGTCAGGAAGATGCCCTGGAGAAGGCAAAGGATACCCACTCCAGTATTCTGACATGGAGAATTCCATGGACTGTATGGTCCATGGGGTCACAAAGAGTCAGACATGACTGAGTGACTTTCACTTTTACTTTTCACTTTGTGACTGGAGGACCATTTATTTTTCTCCCTATGAAGTTGGCAATTTCAGTTAACTTTGCTTCAGACAGGAAAGGATGGAGTGTCGTATGAATTACAGGCAATCCTACTCCAGGGAGATTTCTACTGAGCCTACAGACAACATTATTATAGGTAACTTGTTGGAAAGAAAGGATGGAAAAAAATAATCCATTACCAGAGCTGACATGGACTCAGGCAGGGCTGGAATGACTGGGATGTAATCCTTAAATACTGCTTTGCAACCCCCACTTGATTTGAGAGAAACACGTCTGGATTGCCTCACTACTGCCTGTCCTCATCATTTTAGGGACTAGAAGAATAATTAGTCAGAATTATTCTGGAGATTTCCATCTCCTTGGGGAGCTTGCTCCTCCAGAATGTCCCCACCACTCAACAAGTCTCTGTTAGAGCCCCAGTGAAAATGGCAAAAATTTCTTATCCCAATCCAACTTTGACAATCCTCTGGGGTCCTGAATTGTGGGAAGAGAAGTTACGGTTTTGAAATCTCTTCCATGGGTCCTGTGGTCATCGATAATCCATCTCCTAAAGGGAATTTTAGGTACCTGGCCTGTTGAAGAAACAGTTCAAGATGTTGTCTGCTGTATGCAAACAAAATTCCCATAAGAGATCTGTCTAAATTAACGTGTGCCCTCAAAATGTCCCTATGTCATATTTATGTTTCAAGTTTTGGAATTGCTCAAAATGTTCCATTATTGTCAAGAAGTTTTATTAATTATTAGGCATTGCTGAGTCTGGTTTTTCCTATTAAATATTGTCATAGTCAGAAACATTCTCTCTTGCCCTATTTACTTTCATCCTCTTTTCCTTGTCTTCTTGGGTTTCACAGATATGAGCTATTGATGCTTTAAGGTGAGGGATGTGGTATATACACTTTAGAGACTTGCAATGGCCTCCAAAGTGACATGTTGGCAACACTTCCTCATTTCCTCTATCAGTAGTTATACTCGGTATAAAGATGCAAAAAAGAGATAATATTTGAAGCTGAAAGCACAAAGTAGAAAGAAGTAAAAATGTGGGTTTAAGAAAAAAACAATCTTCTGGAGTCCTAAATGTATTTATTTTCTTTTCCTTTCCACTCAAACCAAAACTATGAGGCTAAGAAAGGTAGAAAAACATTCTTGCCTTCTGAATGTACCAGTGCAATGGCTATGGTGGGGTCTCCTTATTTTACGAGTTAAGACTCCCTGATGCTATTAGCTCCACTAAGACCCTTTTCCTACCCAATAGTCCGCAGTGCTATTTTGAAATCTTGCTTTAAGTGTTTTTCCTATTTGCAGTGCTGCCTTTCAGTACTTACAGTTTCTCAGAGAAAAATTCAGATCAGTTGTTGCTCTCACGGATATTTCAGACTGTGTGCCATTTGGATTTTGTGTTGTGAAGACATCTGAAAACATAAGATCAAAACTTTTCAGCAGCTAGGTAAGTCAGTAAGTAAGTAGGTCTTGTTCCTAGGTAAGCCTTGTTCCTTTTACATTTTTTCCTCATCTGAATTTTTTCCTAAAACATATACATTAATTCTAAAAAAAAGATAATAAAGTATTTGAGACATTCTTCAGCTACAAAATAACAAGTGGGGCAAGGGTCAAAAACAAAATTCATGGGGGAAAAAACCAAACTAGTATCCTTATGCTAAATGATTCTTTCTGAAAAGAAACTATTAAAGAATTACAAAAAATATATACAAGTGCATAATGGGTGCTGAAGGAGGTTTGTAGATGTGTAATATCGTAACTGTTTGTATTATTATTGTTACATTTTAGCCAAGAAGCATTCACTTGCCCTTGAACCTTCTGCTAGACTGTAATAGTTCTGCTTTAAAAGCACATATTTCAATAACAATCACAATCTCCCAAATGGATTCACATTTACATATGCACATAATGAATCCTGCTCTTAAAGAGTTGCCAGTGAGGCTGGTTGTAATTTAAAACTAATGGATGTATCTATTCAATCAGAGTCAAAGTAAAATGGATCAAGATGCCATACTGAACATACATACACAGATTTCCTCTTTCCAGAATCTCATGAAATGACAGAAAATTTTACACACATGAATGTGTATATGTGTAGTATATACATATACATTCATTTCCCCAACACACAGACACACACACACAGTCATTAATTTTGAAAAATTTCTGAGGTAGATCTATGGAGAAATAGAAGAAAATCATAGGTCAATATTTAATGCTATGAGTTATTAGAGTATAAAAACTAAAACATTGTGGATCTTTGCAGGGAAAGACAGATCAAAGAAACAATGAAAAGGTATTAATAACAATTGACCCAATTTCAAACAGAATTTAGATTATATGAAATGTGAGTTTCATATCAGTAGGGAATTAGTGTTAGACAACTGGCAATCCTCCTCAAAAAATGTAAAGTTTTATGACTATTTTATACCATATACAAAAGTAATTGAATTTAAGACCTAAGAGTTTTAATAAAAATATGAAGTTATTAAAAAAATTGGAAAATAATTTAATATCTTGGATTGGATAAGGCCTACCTGAACAAGATACAATATGAAGAAGTTGTATAGAATAAATTGTATAGAATAAATCAATAAAGAAATTGATTAATCAAGAATTGATCTTATAAAATTTTAAATTTTCTCTGTGATTAGAATACTTAAATAGGTTTAAAGGTGAGTGACAGCCTGGGAGAAAATACTTGTTACTTTTACCATAGAGAAAAGATTGAATATACTAAATATAAAAAAGAGTCCTTACAAATAAATAAAAATACAATCTAATAGAAAAAATGGGCCAAGGATATGAACAGGTAAATCATAAAAGTAGAAATAAAAATGCCCAGTAAATATAAAGAAACATTCTCAGCTTCACAAGTAATCAGAGTGCAAATTGAAACAGTAATGAAAATTCTCACTTATTCACAAAACGTGATTAACATTATTCAGTATGTGTGACATTGTGGAGCATTCTTGATAGATGTGTTTTAGAGTACAATTTGGTGTTACCTATCAATATTTTAAAAGATTTATCCTTGATTCAGAAATTTCAATACTTGGTATCTATCCAAAGAGAGATACACTCAAGTGTACGTGAGAACAATATACAAGAGAAAAAAACTGCATATAATCTAATTCTTTAATAAGACAGTGGATTAATTATGGAAAATCATTTCATGGAATACTATATATCCATTAAAAATAATGAGGTATACATGAAAAAAATCTCCAGAGTTCTTAAATGAGAAAAAGCATGTCATAATACAATTCTTTAGTATAGTCCCATTTATGTTATGAGTGTGTGTGTGTGTGTGTGTAAGAAAGATTTTTTAATCAAAGTAATCATCAGGCTCTTGGTTTACTTAATCTCTGAGAATTAAAAATAGAGAAACATCCTGAAAAGGGAACAACTGCATCATTTTGCAGTCGATACATAGTACACATAGCCTGGGTTGGATAGATTAGACACCGCTCCTGACACTGCTTCTTTGTAGCTATGAAACCTGGCCATCAGGGATTTTTTTCACCTACAAAAGAGGATAGTGATTCCTCAAAGAAAGAATAGAAATACAATTTATGTACTAATTATAGTTTTCAAAGTACATGAATATATGTATATGTGTATATCTTCATTGTATTTCTATTTTTTCTTTGGCTAATATTATTAAAACTTCCAGTATAGTTAGATTTAATCTTAATTATTTTTAATTTTTAACACGAGTTTTTTATGAACTTTTCACATTTTAAAATGGTGGACCTTATAAGGACATGGAAAGCTTGTATGAAGAAAGGTGAATAAATTGAAGTTTAGCAGATCTTCCAAACATCTCAAAGTCATCTTGTTATGGGTTGAATTTTGTTTGCCCCAAAAAGCTATGTTGAAGTCTTCACCTTCAGCACTGCAGAATGTGACCTAATTTGAAAATTGAGTCATTGACAACTTAACTAGTTAAGATGAAATCGCATGGGAGTAGGTGAGCTCCTAAACAAAAACAGTGTCCTTATTGAGAAGAGGGAAATTTGGACATGGAGACACAGGAAGAACTTGTGAAGACCGAGGCAGAGACTGGAGTTCTGCTGCTCCAAGCCAAGGAATTCCTGGGGCTACCAGAAGCTGGGAGGTGCAAGGGAAGATAGTCTTCTAGAGTCTGGGCCACGTCCGCGGCTTGTTAGGAACTGGGCGGCACAGCAGGACATGAGTGGCAGGTGAGCGAGCAAGCAAGACTTCATCTGTATTTGCAGCCGCTCCCCATGGCTCACATTACTGCCTGAGCTCTGCCTCTTATCAGATCAGAGGAGGCATAATAAACGTAATGGGCTTGAATCATTCAGAAACCATCCCTCCACCACACCATCCATGGAAATATTGTCTTCCACGAAACTGGTCCCTAGTGCCAAAAACATTTGGGACCACTGCCCTAGAGGCTTTGAAGAGAGTACGGTGTGACCAAAACTTTGATTTTGGATCTCTGGCTTCTGTGAGAATTGTGAGAGAATAAATTTCTTTTGCTTTGAGTCCCCTAGTTTGTGGTACTTTATTTCAAGAAGCTCTAGGAAACTGACACACATCTCCAAATAAATTTTGCTTATCCCACCACAGAATTCATTCAGTTGTTACTAATGTGAATACATAACCATGCTGCTAGGATAAATCCTATATTAATTATAGACAGTTACCAAACCTTATTAAACTTCATAATATCTCATGGAAAAAGTTGAAGAAAATAAGAATTCCATTTCATACACCAAGACGTCTATAAGGTAAATTAAAATTTAAATAGGAAATAAAATGATTATAGAAATTTTAGAACTTATAAACCAAATCAGTCTAATCATCTTTTGCATGTGTATTGCCATTAACTTGGAAAACTTACACTGTTTTACATCTTTATAATGATCGCCAGTTTTCTCAGGAGTATGCTCCTTATTTTCTTCTTCCATTGTATGGGGCTGTTCAGGCACGGGCTGTTCAGGCATGGGATGTTCAGGCACGGGATGTTCAGGCACGGGATGTTCAGCCACAGGATGTTCAGGCACAGGCTGCTCAGGCACAGGCTGCTCAGGTATGGGCGTCATCTCATGCTCTGGAAAAAAGCATGACCAGAGGTCAGAAATGTGTTGATTTCTTTCCCAATTTTTTTAAACTGCACTTTCTTCACAAAGGATATGAGACAGAGATTTAAAATCTAAGTTATATCATATTTCCAACAATGCACTTTATGTCACCCTAGAGAAAATTGCCATGGACTGTTGGAGAGGGTAGGGAGAAAAGTGGGCCCTCCTATAGTATCGGTGGGAATGTAAATTGATACAGCCACCATGGAGAACAGAATGGAATTTCTTAAAAAAACTAAAAACAGAGTTGCCATATGATCCAGCAATCCCACTCCTGGGTATATACCAAGATGAAACTTTTCATTCAAAAAGCTACATGGACCCTATGCTCATAGCAGCACTACTTACAATAGCCAAGACATGGAAACAGCCTAGATGTGCTTTGAGAGATGAATAAAGAAGATGTGGTATGCATACACATACAATGAAATACCAATTAGCCATAAAAAAGGATGAAATAATGCCATTTGCAGCAACATGGATGAACCTAGAGATTATAATATTAAGTGAAGTAAGGCAGAAAGAACAAGACAAATACCGTATGATATCACTTGTATGTGGAATCTAAAATACGACACAAATGAACACATCCATGAAACAGACACAGAGAACAGATTTGTGGTTGCCAAGGGGGAGGGGGTGGAGAGGGAAGGACTGGGAGTTTCAGATTAGCAGATGCGAACTATTATATACAGGATGGAAAAACAAAAAGCTCCCACTGTATAGCACAGGGAACAATATTCAACATCCCATGATAAACCATAATGGAAAAGAATATGAAAAAGAATACATACGCATAACCGAGTCACTTTGCTGTTGAGCAGAAATTAACACAACATTGTAAATCAATTATACTTCAATTAAATTTTTAAAAAATTGCCATGGACCAGTTTTTTAGGATAATGGGTCAAGTTTCTTATCTGCTATTTGAGTGAAAGTTTGAAATGATTACTCACCTTCATAAGGGGGATCTATACCACTAATCTCTGGGGTGAAAACCCCAGATAAAAAAATAAACAATATAAAATTCATTGGGAAAACAACGTGATTTATCCAGTGATCTACTGTGTCTCAGAGTTTCCCTTCTGTTGCCCAGCAGGTCCTATAACTAGCGAGGACATTATGATGTCACTGCCAGATGGAGGTCAGAATGCTGGAGAAGAATTTCCAAAAGCTCTGTGACTCAGTCTCATGACCTTATCTTAGGTCATGTGATGGTTTTTAGGATCTTTTTTTTTTTATTATAAGATTTATAAGATTATTATAAGATTACAAGAGGTATGCTCTCATGAAATAATGTAAATCATTGGTCCCTGGATTTTAAAGAACCATTAACATTGTTGATAGTAAGACAACAACAGACCTTTTTGGTTTTCAGAGCTTTTACAATACTGTATGTTCTTTTGAATAATCATACAACATTTGTTAAAAAAAAACTAATAAGATGCCAAGATTCAATCCTAATGCTCTGCTAACTCTGGTTCTTGGGCTATCTTAACTATAATTCTTTAGGAGGGAGTTATTTTGAAACATTTTTTGGGGGGATTTTAAGACCTATGTTATTTATGAAATATATTTGTTTTGTTAAAAACACTTTTAAAAATGAAACCCATCTTTTACCTCACATACAGACTGAGAAAATTATCTATCAATCAGAAGAATATTTAGGCTTAGATAATATTAACATATTTCTCATAATAA
Organism: Bos indicus x Bos taurus; assembly: GCF_003369695.1. Classification (NCBI taxonomy): domain Eukaryota; kingdom Metazoa; phylum Chordata; class Mammalia; order Artiodactyla; family Bovidae; genus Bos; species Bos indicus x Bos taurus. The sequence continues at coordinate 16,822,471 of NC_040083.1, read as the reverse complement.
ATAATAAGCAATAATGGCAAGAAATCAAATGGACAATACCACCAATATTGCTCTTCATATTAAAGGATCAACTAACATCCCCTCCCTCAATTCTAACTATTATTGATAGATAGCCTCTCAGCTCTAGAGAATATCCACAACTAAAAAGACACAAGCATCAGGAGAAAAGGGGCTTGAGTTTAAAAAGGCTTGAAAGTTTTTTCAGTATAATGAAGGCTCACAAATGAGGTTCAGCCAGTGTGATCTCAACGGGGTATATATGAGGAACAAAAGAGTGAATTCGTTAGGAGTCTAAATTGTTTAAGAGAGTGAGGGGAAGCAGAGAGGAATCATCCTAAAGGAAAAGATTGTCAGGTTCAGTCTCGGTGAACCAAAGCGAAACGGTTCTGTGTGTAGCGCCCTTTCTTTAAGCCCTCCAGCCCGTTCTTCCGTGGGTGTAGGGAGGTGGAAAAGGGATGAGAGTGAAGAGCTGTCAGGCAATTAGTTAAGATGAAGTCACTAAAGCAGTGTGGGTCCCTCATACAGCATGATTGGTACTATTATTTATTTAATTTTTAAAGGGGTGGGGTGGGGAATGGTGGTAGTTTTCTGGTAACCCAGTGGTTAGGACTCTGGGCTTCCATTGCTGGGGACACAGGCTCAATGCCAGGTCAGGAGACTAAGATCCTGCATGCCACTGGCATAACCCCAAAATAATAATAGAAAATTTTAAAAAGGGAGAGATGAACACAGAAACAGACATGCACACATACAGAGAATGCAATGTGAAGATGAAGGCAGAGACGGGGATGATGCAGCAAAAATGAAGGAACACCAAAGACTGCCAGGAAACCACCAAAAGCTAGGACAGAGAAGGAACCAACCCTACTAACACCTTGGTCTCAGACATCTAGACCCAAGAACTGTGAGTTCAAAAGAACATACAGTATTGTAAATGCTTCAAAAACCAAAAAGGTCTTGTCTCTTCTTACCATCAATGATATTAATGGTTCTTTAAAATCCAAGGACCAATCATTCTCATTATTTCATGAAAACATATCTCAACAAATCTGTTGTTGTTTAAGCAACTCAGTTTGTGGCACTTCATTACGGCAGCTCTAGCAAATTAATACCAGATAAACCCTGAGTTCTTGGGACAAGATTATGGAAACAGTGAATTTGTCCTCACTGGATATCATCATTTTAGGCCACAGTTAGCCTTTCCAATATTCTATTACTCAATTAGAGTAGAGACTTCTCTTTTTAAAAAAGTGTATATTTATTTTTTATCTATTAAACTATATTTTAAGTCTTTGAAGAATGCCCTAAGGAGGATCCATTGCTAATACCAAAGATGCCATTAGATATACTTTCTAACCTATGATTTTACTTTGTTTTTTGTCTCTTGATCATGTCTGCATTGTAAGTCCCTCTTCCACTTCTGTGTCTTCTCCCACAGGAACACTGGGCCAGGACAAAAGAGGAATATATTTGGGTCACCACTCCATCCCTTCCTACCTATGTGATCATGAGCAAATCATCTCTCCAACACTGAATTTGATTCTCTGGAAAATGAGTAAATTATATATCACATCAGGTAGATAATCAAGTCATTTACTGGGTTGAATGTATTTCCTGAATTTATTTACTTCATAAAGAATTTATTTAATTTCTCTACAGGTAATTTTTCTTCACGCCTAAAAGGATTAGTACTGGTGAGATTTTCATATATACAGCTTTTTAAGAGGCACAACAAACAAGGAAATATAAATAGAACAAGTAATGAAGTAAAAGACACGCAAACATTAAGAAATGAGACAATCTTGTAAAATGAAAGCAGTTGTATTTTAAAGAATGTCAACTGAGTCACCCTAATCTTCGAGAGAATCCATTAAACGCAGATAGTTCCACAAGGCACACCTTACTTGTTGCAATCCATGAACTGAAGCCTCCAACCTTGCTTAAATTATTAATTTGAATATTATTTTCCTTAAATCTGAATAGCAAGCTTACACACAACATCAAATAAATGATTGGTTATATCACTGTAATTTTGAAAACCCAGGAACAATGAACTGTGCTTTATCAGAACGGTCAGAGAACTGAGGTTCTCTTTAACAGGCTTTCTCAAACTAAACAGAAGTTATCACTTCAGGATTATTAATTTTCAAAGAACTAAGATCTTTCAAAATACATGAAAGTTCTTTTGAACAGAATGTAATCTCTTTCCTCTCTTTGTGGGACTGTCAAGAATTATAGGGCCTTCTGGGTTAAGTGAGAACCTTGATTGCCAACGTGTGCTTTCGTGAATCATTTTGAGTATCTGAGCTTTTTTTTTTTTCCAAGTCCAAATCCTTTTTATTTACATTCTTTTATTTTACTTTATTTTGTATTAAGCTAAAGTGTTTTTTTAGCTTCTAGATAAATAGAAACATTGAAGTAAGAGTATTTTACTAACATGGTGACTCTTGTAGTGAAAGAGAACTATTGATGTTCAAACCTTGAGTTAAAAACCAGATTTTTCATTCACAGCTTAAAGGAAGAGGAAGATTGCATGGGATCTGGCCAGGCTGAGGATGTTCAATGAGGTTGCTATTCAAAAACTGCCACTTAACCCAAGTCTTAGGAGGTTGCTAATTACTAGCTATCCAAAGAGTCAGAATAACCGGATGGATGCATTAGGACAGAGAGATAAGAACATTGAAGTTGCTAAGTAAAGAGCAGAAAAACTGTTTTATGGTGGAGTCTGGAAGTTTAATATTTCAAAGCTGATCAGAATTGTGTAATAATGAGGTCCAAAGGGCCTGGCATCAGATCGCTAAATTGGATTAGAAGGGAAGAACAACACTGGCTCTGGGATTGTAAATTAAGTAAAATGAGAGACCATGATGCCCTGTCTGTGTGTCCAAAGATGCTCCCTAGGACATGTAAGACTTGGCAATGAGAGGAATTGTGGGAAATTGGTGCCCTGGTTTTCCATGAATGAAGGGGAGTGTTGTTGTTTAGTTGCTAAGTTGACTCTTTTGCGACCCCATGGACTGTATCCCAACAGGCTCCTCTATCCATGGGAGTTCCCAGGCAAGAATCCTGGCCTAGGTTGCCATTTCCTTCTCCAGGGGATCTTCCCGACCCAGGGACTGAACCCACATCTCCTGCACCGGCAGGTGGATTCCTTACCACTGAGTCACCCGGGAAGCCCAGAGATGATAGTGGTGGGTGGGCGGGTGGAGAGTTGAATGGCTAAATGGTGGAAACCTAGGAGGGTAGATGGGTTTTGAGCAGAAAAGTCAAGATATTGAAACAGCAAGAATCTAACCACATCTCAAGGCACTGATATACACTTGGGTACATGAGATGTAGCAGAAGGGGTTCTAGAAAGTTGCAAGGAAGAGCCACACCTCGGTGAGACGTTTTACTCATGCTGAATCCAGATGCTCCATTTATAATTTAACATTATAATATAAGCATTCTCATACACTTAATTTTAATGTCTGTATAACATCCAATTCAGTGAATATTCATTACTGTTTTGGGTCATTTACCTTATTCTTAGTTAGGTTTCCAATTTTGCTTATTATATACAATAAAGTAATGAGCATATTTATGGCTAAAATTTTTTCAGCATTTATACTGATTTCATTTAGGATAGTTTCCTAAAAAAAGAATTTCTACCTTAAAGCTTATGAACATTTTCCAGGCTCTTGATTTTCACTGTTCCACACTCATCTTGGATTTTCTCAGCCCCAGCTAAGAAAGCAACCATTGCCTCTAAGAATTCCTGGTTCCTTTTAGCAGAGAATAGTATCCACATGCCAAGATCCAGATGCTAGATGGGTTCATTGAATCAGAACACCACTGGGGTCAGGTCCTGCTGGTGAACAGAGACAGGAATGCAGTGTGTGGTGCAAAAGTGTACCTCTGTGCATAATATACGCATGTGTGTGTGTGTGTGTGTGCGTGCACGTGCATATGCTAAGTCACTTCAGTTGTATCTGACTCTTTGCCATGCTTTGGACTGCATTACAGGTCCAAAAGGCCCTATTGGAGTGAAAAGAGGTAATCTCAGACACTAATATGTCAGCAAGCCTAGCTCTTCTAACAACTGGCTTTCAGTGAGCTGGGAGCTGGATCCCCAATTCAGTGAGAGGGCACGACAAGTATGTGCGTGCATGCTGAGTCGCTTCAGTCGTGTCCAACTGTTTGTGACCGTATGGACTGTAGCCCGCCAGGCTCCTCTGTCCATGGGATTCTCCTGGCAAGAATACTGGAATGGTAAGAATACTGTGCCCTCTTCCAAGGGATCTTCCCTGCCCAGGGATCAAACCCAAGTCTCTTATGTCTCCTGCATTGGCAGGGGTTCTTTACCACTAGCGACACCCAGGAAGCCCCATATATGTATATATACACACACATATTTACATCTAGGTTTATTTCTATAGCTATCTATATCAAAAACATGGGTTCAAATAGTTACCTTTGATTTTAGACAAACCAGTTTACATATTTATAACCCCCTTCTTTGATGGTGAGAAACCTCACTTCCACTGTGCTTAATGGAGTATATTTACTTGTTTGATTAACCACCCCTGTCCCCAGCATACTGTAGAACCAGCCTTCCATTGCTGCTGCTCTCTCTCCCTGCAGAGATGCCCTTTGCAACCCCCTCAGGCTCTGACACCCTCTGCCAGGCTGCCCTCTCAGATAGATGACCTCCTCACCCCATGGGCCTCTGCCACCTCATGGTAGGCAGCCTTCCTACACAGATGCCTGCTTCATTTCACCTGGACTCCAGTAATCCGCGCCAGGCCACCCCTTTCCCACCCTCCTGACCCTGATTCAGTTCCAACATTCTGCACCAACCATTCCTTTCCCTACTTGGAGGCCCTTCTCATTCCTGCTTGAGCTCTGACACCCCACCCTGGGCCACATGGCTCTTTCCACCCAACCCTGGCACAGATCCTACTGTGAGTGACCCTACCTAAGGCTTTGGGATAGGGATTTTCAGGACGATAAAGGGGGAGGTGACAATGCAGTCACTTTCGAATTTAGTGGGCTCGGAAACATTCAGAACTTCTGAACAGTGTGGTCTCGTTCTTTCTTCTCAGTGATCACCCTTGCCCCAAATCCTGCTCTAATACCTTTCTCTCCCAGCTCATATCTTCTCATTCAACTCAAAGTGACGATCCACATTCACATCTTCTAAAGGGAAACATACACAAGCAGAAGCCCAAAGACACCAGAATAAGTGAAACTTAGAGGTCTCTAAACACACACTGAAGTTAAATGTCGTTTTTTTGAGTAGGGATAAACTAATGTAAATAAGAAATGACATTTAACTTCAATGTATGTTTAGAGGCCTCTAAGTTTTACTCATTCTGGTGTCTTTGGTCTTACACTTAAATCTATGGTGTAAGCTTCCCTGGTAGCTCAACTGGTAAAGAATCTGCCTGTAATGCAGGAGACCCTGGTTTGATTCCTGGGTCAGGAAGATCCTCTGGAGGAGGGATAGACTACCCACTCTGGTATTCCTGGGCTTCTCTGGTGGCTCAGCTGGTAAAGAATACGCCTGCAATGAGGGACACGTGGGTTTGATCCCTGGGTTGGGAAGATCCCCTGGAGAAGGGAACGGCTACCTACTCTTGTATTCTGGCTTAGAGAATTCTATGGACTGTATAGCCCGTGGGGTCGCAGAGTCGACACAACTGAGCGACTTTCACTCACTATGGTGTAAAGTGTAGATTAGCAAATATTCTATAAAGACCAAATGGTAAATATTTAGGTGCGTTTACTATACCTGTACTACAGGTGCTATTTAGTGCTATAAGGCAAGAAAACGAAATAGAAGATGTAATGATTGGAAGGGAAGAAACAAAATTATTATTTACAAATGGCATGATGGTCTTTTACTCAGAAAATTTAAAAGTCTATTAAGCATTAGAACTGGGCTTCCCTGGTGGCTCAGATGGTAAAGAATCTGCCTACAGTGCTGGAGACCTGGGTTCGATCCCTGGGTCGGGAAGATCCCCTGGAGAAGAGAATGGCAACCCACTCCTGTATTCTTGCCTGGAGAATCCCATGGACAGAGGAGCCTGGTGGGCTACAGTCCATGGGGTCACAAAGAGTTGGACACAACTCAGTGACTTTCCCTCTCACTTTTCCAGACTCAGACGCTGGCTAGCATGCAGACTATCTTTGGTGCTGCCTGCCTCCTACCTGAGACCACCTAGGAGTGGGGGTGGGTGGCAGAGGAGGCTTCTTAGCCAAAGGGGAGGCTTGAGGTTTCTAGTTCTCAGTCCACAGATCAGGACTGGACTAGTGGCAGAGAAAGGAGAGAAGGGAGGATGATCTCTCGCCTCTAGGGGTGGACACAGCAGTTCTGTCTTCAGGTCACTCAGAGGCGGTGGCAGCTCCTGGAGTGGGCTGTGTGCTTGTTCCCCTAGGCTGTCCGGGAGCGCAGGCTCCCTGCCCTCCCTCTTACAGATGGCCAGGCAAGCAGGATCACAGGGCGAGTGACCAGACGTTGAGGAGTTGTGCTGCCCAAGCAATCGAGTGTCTCTAGGCGGTCAGGACTTGCCAGGAAAACCCGCCACCACCAGCACCAAAGCAACTCACAAAAACAACTCATGGCTATGTCACCTGCCTGACATCCCAAGGTCATCAGTCGGCGTGCGACTGCAGGTGTAGATGCTTTCACTACTTTAGGGAAACCCAGAGGACGGGCTTGTATTCCGAGATCTGCTCTTTCTATTCTTTTGCTGTTGAAATGTGCTTTCTTCTATGAAATAAAGGTGAGGAGATATGGCAATGACATCATCCATAGATCACTCTCTGTTGTTTAATTTTAAACTTCCAAACACCTGAGGATAAGTGCAAGGGCTGTTGGGCTTTCTTTTTAACTCACGAGAAGCCTGTGAGAAGCCTGTCTTGGGGCCTCACTAAAGAGAGTCTGGGTCCTGCTGTGGGGGTGGGCTGTCAGGCAAGGTGGTCTGGGGAATGGGGAGAGGGACACAGGTCTGGGGTTTAGAGAAAGCAGCCTGGCTTCAGCTTGTGAGAAGTGGGAGGGGAGAGGGGATCTGGAGGCAGGGAGAGTCGTTGCCTAGCTCCCTGAGGATGGGGAGCCTGGGGACAGGCAGAGGCTGTGCCAGTGGGGGCAGGGGGACCTCTGTGGCTCCAAGGTTAATTTTCTCATAAGAGTTTGGGGGAATCTTTCCCGGAAGATTGAACTGCATTGTTGAATCTTACCTGCGATTTCATCTTTCCACAATCTCATTAAAATAAGTCTGCCTGGACTTGCCTGGTCCAGTGGCTAACCTCTGTACTCTCAATGCAGAGAGCCTGTGTTGGATCCCTGGTCAGGGGGCTAGATCCCACATGCCACAATTAGGGTCTGGCACAGCCCAATGAATAAATAGATTAATACATTTTTATTTTAAATTCTGCCCTTTAGGACCATCCTTCTACAAATGGTAAAGAAAAGGGTTCAATTTATTTTCCAATTTTTCTGAATAAAAACTTTTTTCTTTTCTGCTCGCCCGGCTACCTAGTCTGTTTTGGCAAGCTTTCCATGGGAAGTATCTTCTTTCTCCATTCCACGTTCACGGATCAGCTGTGTTTGAACTCTAGTAGTTAATGTCCAATTAATGCCCTGTCATACTGAACACTGGTGTTATCCTCACAATCTCAGGAAACTCATGCTAAGGTTGGAAATGTGTTAAAAACTCTTCCTGGAAGTGTGAAACGAGGCTTGCCTTTTGGATGAGTTGTCTTTAATTTCCATGGTTTAGTAGTTGCTGAATCTAATGATTTACTATTAAAAAAAATGCTCCCACTATCCACTCCTCTCATGACAAATGCTTCTTCTGTGTTTGGTAGTTGAATCATTTCATGGGTAATATCCATGGAGCCCTAGGAACAGGAGGGTGAAAGTCATTCATCACAGCATCCGGCCTTCACACACAGGCCAGCATTGAGTGAGTGCTCAGCCGTGTCCAACTCTCTGTGATTCCACGGACTGTAGCCTGCCAAGCTCCTCTGTCCCTGGGATTCTCTGGCAAAAAACTGGAGTGGTTTGCTGTTTCCTTCTCCAGGGGATCTTCCTGACCCAGAGGTTGAATCTGAATCTCTTGTAGTGCAGGCAGATTCTTTACCGCTGAACCACTGGGGAAGTGCTGGCCAGCCTTATATCCTGACATGTTAAAGATCTCTGGCTAGAACCAGAAACTGGTAAACATTTATGGTGCCTCAGAGGAAACGGCAGAAGTCAAGTGGATGGCATGGACGTTGCTTCTCTGTTTCCTATGCATTTCTAAATTAGCCCAGGGAACACATGCATACCTAAGTCCCCCAGCCACTCCTTGTTCTAGCCTCTCGGTTACATATGTCTAATGTAACCACATATTTTATGTTGTGGCTGACGAATTAATGCATTAATGTTTTTCACAGAGAAGAAAAATTAGCAAAAATTAACTGTGATAGGTTCTCAAATTTCTTAATGTCTAAGTTCATCTTCTCCTTTGGGTGTTTCTATTTATTAATTCTTTAAAAAGTCTGCTTGTTTTCCTCTAAGGATGAGTGAAATGCATGCTTTCTCCCCACCACCCCATTTCACAGCAGGGATCAGAACCTACAAGTTTCTTTCTGTTTCCTCTTTTGGCTGTGCTGGGTCCCCGTTGCTGTGTGCAGGCTTTCTCTAGTTGCAGCGAGCAGGGGCTACTCTCCAGTTGCGGGGCTTGAGCTTCGTAATGCAGCGACGTCTCTTGTTGTGGAGCACAGGCTCTAGAGTGCCTGGGCTTCAGTAGCTGCCACACGTGGGCTCAGGGTAGCGGCTCCCAGGCTCTAGGGCATAGGCTCGATAGTTGTAGCACTTGGGCCTAGTTGTACCTTGACATTTGGGATCTTCCCAGACCAGGGATCGAACCCATGTCTCCTATATGGAATCAACCCCATGTCCCAGCAGATTCTTAACCACTGGACCACCAGGGAAGTTCTTGAAGTTTCTTATGTACTATTTCAATTGATCACAGGAACACCCCACCCCACGCTGGGTGATTCCTTCTGGATTTGTGTCTCCTGCCTCCTCAGGGACTCACGTTTTGGCCTCCAGTCTTGGCCTCACACCCCTCAACACTCTGTGGGCTAGTTGTTCTGACCTTCTGGTGTCCCTGTTAGGTCTGTTGTCTGACCTGATCTCTGGCTAAGGGTCTACTTTGTCATTGTGAATGAATACCCTGGGACTGGAAAGACTTTCTGACCTCAGACAGACTGGTCATAGACTCACTACTGCAATCACATTAACAAATGACCAGGAAAGAAACTGAAGGCTGAACTGCAGAACTACACGGACCCGGGATCTACAGAGAAGACAATTTGAGGAGAGCCTGATGCCTTGTGGGTGGGGGTGACCTCTGTGGTTCAGAGTGGGGCCTCTAGAAACACCTGTGTGACATCACTTTCTTGCTTGTAATCGCAGGCAGATTACTTAGGTAATTTTGACTTTAAAATGGGGATAAACATAGATAACCAACCTCATGGGGTTGTTTAACTGAGATTATTCACCTAAAAGGCTTAGGGCGTGCTTAGACACTTAAATATATACTTTTGGTGTTAGTATTATCAACTTAATATTATCATTATTATACCTTGCTTTTAATTAATATCTCTCTGATAGCAGATCTTAATTAGGCACTTGTCTGCCATGTGAATTCATTCACCCATTCATTTATTCATCAAAGGTCTAATGAGTGTCTCCTTTGTGTCACACACTCAATAAACAAAATAGAGATCCCTGAAGGCATGGAATTTATATTCAGCTGGAGGAGACAGACACTACACAATAAACCTAACAAATAAATTATATAAAAAAGGGCTTCCCTGATGGCTCAAGCGGTAAAAAATCCGCCTGCAATGCAAGAGACACAGGAGACGCAGATTCAATCCCTGGATAAATAAATTATATCATCCAGATTATATGGGGAAAATAAAATTAAAGCAGAGAAAGGGGGGCTGTGAGTCCTCTGGGTAGATGTGACCAGCAGAGATCAATGAGAAGGTGACATTCAAGCAAAGACTTGAGGGGGAAGGAGTTAGACATGAGGCTGTCTGGGCAGATCATCCAGGCAGGGGGATGGCCAGTGTGGAGGCTCTAAGTGTGAGTGTACCCGGCATGGGTGAGGCCAGCAAGAAACAGAGGGAGCTGAGGCTTTTAATCTGAGATTTTGAGCAAAGAAAGAATTCTGTTCTCATCCACAGACCAGGTAGGGATCCCTCATGTCCAGCCAATGTTAACTTCTCCCACCAAACTTCATCCTGTCTAAATGACCTCGCATTTTTACCAAGGTTTTTGCCTTAACCACAGACTTTGTGTGGACCAGATGTTTCCCTTGTACCTTCACGTGATTATACTTCTGATTAAGACAAGCCCAAGTGAAATACTTACCCTTCAGATAAACAACTCACAATATATGACTTTTCTAAATGTTGCTGCCTCTTATGCAAGTCAGCGTCTTGTTGTTTGGTCACTAAATAGTGTCTGATTCTTTGTAACCCCATGGATTGCAGCCCACCAGGCTCTTCTGTCCTCCACTATCTCTTGAAGCATGTAGTTCTTAGCAATATTAAATACATCATTGTTGAGATCTTATATGCATGGCTATGGAGAAACAGTTATCCATAATATTGTGTGCTCAGTCACTAAGTCGTGTCCAACTCTTTGCCACCCCATGGACTATAGCCCATCAGGTTTCTCTGTCCATGGGATTTCCCAGCAAGAATACTGGAATGAGTTGGCATTTCCTCCTCCAGGGGATCTTCCTGACCCAGAGATTGAACCCATGTCTCCTGCATTGCAGGCAGACTCTTTACCACTGTGCCACCTACTGCTGCTGCTGCTGCTGCTGCTGCTGCTAAGTTGCTTCAGTTGTGTCCTACTCTGTGCAACCTCATAGACAGCAGCCCACCAGGCTCCCCCATCCCTGGGATTCTCTAGGCAAGAATACTGGAGTGAGTTGCCATTTCCTTCTCCAATGCATGAAAGTGAAAAGTCAAAGTGAAGTCGCTCAGTCGTGTCCGACTCTTAGCGACCCTATGGACTGCAGCCTACCAGGCTCCTCCGTCCATGGGACTTTCCAGGCAAGAGTACTGGAGTGGGGTGCCATTGCCTTCTCCACTGTGCCACCTGAGAAGCCCCATAATACTATCTCTGGGTTAATAAACATAGGATTCTTTTGATACCTTCCCCCTCTATGTTCTATATATTTCTTTCTTAAAATTTTTAACTTGAAGGATAATTGCTTTACAGAATTTTATGTTCTATTTATTTCTTGAAAATGCTTAGTCTTATCCTCTGCTGATTTGGTAATAGGTGAGGTCATGTCTCAATTATATGATACAATTTCCTCTGGAGCAGATATTCAACTTAATTTAGTATGCAGTAGTACATTTTATAAGCTCAATCAAAGTTTAATTACATTAATTAGATTTCCTCATTTAGATTTTAATTTATTAAGTACTGAGAATTTTTGTTTGTTTTTTGTCTTCATGAAACCCAGTTAGTTGATGATGCTGCATTAAAACAAGAGGTTTCCATTAAAAATAATGTGTTGTTAATATCTACTTAATAATGAACTAAAAGAAAAGTCAGATGAAATATGTAATTGTTACAGATGACACTACAATTACTTCCCAATGATAGTTCTTTATCATTTTGGTTAATGTAGCAATGAAGTCTGCTTAGAAGCAGAGTTGAAATTTAAGAGTTTAGGATATTGAAAGAGTGGATAGATTTAATGGTCAGCTTAGCTTCCTTGGGAAGTAAGCTTCTTATGGGAGTATCAATTTTTGCTGTTGTTGGGTGGAAAGACTAAAGGCATCTGGTTTGAATTTCTTGTCTTTAAGACAGTTTTCCATTTATTATCATTAATACAGTATAGGTTTCTAGAGAGAATCTAATAATACAGCAAATATTCAATGTGTTTGGGGATACATTTGAAAATTAAAATAGTGGTTTCCTCAGTGGTCCCTCTAGACACAGTGGAGCAGGGGCTGTGACCTGAAATGCCTTCGGGGAGTGGCAAGAAATGTACGTGAGTGAAGCATCCCAGTGTCAGAGGACGATGGTAACTGACAAGCAGCCATGTCTGGGCAGCAACAGGGAGTGGTGCGGGCGGCAGTAAACTGGAGAGACAACCCCATCTAAATGGGCCAGCCACTTCTCAGCCAATTCTTGCCACAAGAAAACAAAAGCCTAGTGTTTGCCACATCTTCTGATTTAGTTGGAGAAGCCAGAAATTCTGATTTTCAGATCAAGTTTTCCCATTTTTAAATGTTGGCAGCTAGCTAAACACAACAACAACAATCTATGTAGATTCAACAAATCATGCCTGCAGGACAAATCCAGTTCACAGCCTGCCTCTTGGTCACATCATGGTACACATTTCAGACAGTGAACCCGAGAAGCAGAGGAAGACTTCATACGTGTGATCACGTTCCAGAAGTCTCATTCCTCTCTGCTCTGTGTCTAGAAATCACAGCTTTTGTAAGACATAGTATTATATTGTTGCTATCAGAACAGGGGCTGTTACTGGAGTCATGTACAATTATTACATAGTGACTGCAAATGTACTAATAATATATAAGTATACAAAATGTATGACTTCCCTGGTAGCTCAGCGGGTAAAGAATCCACCTGCAATGCAGGATACCTGGGTTTGATCCCTGGGTTGGGAAGATCCCCTGGAGGCGGGCACGGCAATCCACTTCAGTATGCTTGCCTGGAGAATCCCCATGGACAGAACAGCCTGGCAGGCTGCAGTCCATGGGGTCACAAAGAGTCAGACACAACTGAGTACAGCACATAGCACATACAGAATTTATACACTTCTGCTTTTCTAAATATGTTTATATTTTAATCTTGTTGTTGTTCAGTCGCTAAGTCATATCTGACTCTTTGTGACCCTATGGATGCAGCACGCCAGGCCTCCGTGTCCCTCACCATCTCCTGGAGTTCGCCCAAGTTCATGTCCATTGGATTCACGAGGGACATAATGGATGTTTAATCTTACATTATTATCCCCCCAAATTATAAGCTACATAGGAACAAATCTATAAGTCCAGTTGTAGTTTAGAATTCTGAGGGACAGATATACTACCCAATGTCACACAAATAAGGTAGGGGCAAGCCTGAGATTCTACTTCAGGTTTATTTACTCTGACTGATGAGCTTTTTCTACAATATAGTCTTCTTATCTTTGTATTCCAGGTCATGACCAAACTTAATACTGAATCCTACTGCAAGAAAAAAGCAGTACAACATTAATCGGTTGAGAAGCTACACAAGACACCCTCCTGGGAAAACTTGTCATAGAACGAAGGAACTTCTGTTACAATGCAAATATGTGCATGGGTTCGAAAATAAATTCTGAATTAGGTTTTTGTAAAATTAACCTTGCTTTTCATTTATTGTTCCAAGATCATTGCAAGATGAAGAATGTATTTGTTAAAGAAATAAGTCAAACACAGAAAAAAGACAAATTAGATGATGGCTGTGTGTCTTTTATTTGGGACATTTGAATTCTTAAACTCACGAAGAACTGATTTCATAAATATCCTTTAGTTTTATCTTCCATTTTTAATTGTTTTCTATTGTTAGTTTGCTCTTGTAACCAAAGCCTTAATCACAAATGGAACTACAATTATGCTAAATCTCTTTTCTTGACGCTATTAGAAAAGACACTGAAAAACTTTGAAATTAGAACACTCAAAGCTAGTAAAACTGCTTAATTGTCAGATTAGAAATGGACTCTTCCCTCTAACAGTTACAGAAATCCTTATTTATTCTTTGAAAAAGTCTTGTCCAGAATTAACAACTCCGAGAGGGAATAGCTTGTTATAAAATATTCTTGTTGAAGTATTTTTAAAGCAGAGGAAAAAAAAACATTATTTCCCAAACATGCTTTGTTTGGCTAATTCTAGGAGAGAATCACCTATTTCATCAAGAATCACCTATTTTATTAAGAAGTAAAAGGACCAAAGGACAACAGTATTATCCAAGTGACACATCAGACTCCTTTCAGTGATTTTGCCTTTGGACGCATTTCTTGTACTTTTCCTATGATATTTCTTTTATTCACAGTGTGATACCCATGGGATGTGGAAGTGATATAAGGGTAGAGACCATAGGAAGTGATGCTTCCAGCAATGACCAGAATGACATCATCACCACAAATGAGGAGAGAAATTATCCATGTCCCCTAGTGCTTCGCCAATGAAAAAGGGAATTAAAACATCTCAGTGTAATCTTACAAAGAATGCTAACAGTAGGACATTCAAGAAGATCGGTCAAAATGGTGTTGCAGAATATAAATAAGGATTTAGTATGAGCAAATATAATAGAAAATTTATAAACGTATACAATCAAATCAGGAGTTAGCAAAGACACAGCACAGTATGGAAAAAGCATGCAGCGACTTCTTACATGTTCACTGCTGGTTATATCTATAACGCACAGTGGCATAGACAACTTTGGGAAGGCTTCAGACTGAAGTATAGAAATGTTAGCAATGGCACAACACGACTTCCAAGAGAATTCAGCCAATGGGAGATGATAAACAAGGAAGGCTGAAGGACAACTGGTGAGAGGCTTCCAGTACTTAGTGGACGTGCAAACAAAGCTCTCATTTAGTATGTTTTTACCTATGTTTTACTTTTTAGAGTTTTTGGATCTTTCTTAATGTGGGACACTAGAAAAGGTGAGCTGAAACTCAGAGACAATATAATAGTTAACGCCAGTTGAATGGAAAGGTTTCACATGGAATATGATCTGGGGGTTACACCAGAGGATGCTGCAGGATTTCTGTGCCCAAAGACTGTTGAGAGGAGAATGGGTTTTTCACCTGGAAAAACCTACCAAAAACCTTCCAAACTGATATGGTTTGGAAGGTTGTAGAAGGAATAGCTAAAACAAAACAAAACAAAACCTCTCAAAGTCATTTCCACTTATCCGGGCCCTCAGAAATGAGCAAACACCCCAGGAAGAGAAAATGAACAGTTTCAGAAGCAGAAACTGACCCCAGATGAGTATTTCTCAATCTATTTTTTTCACTATCATCTCCCTAAAGAGCCCTTTTAGACATTCTATTCCTAATCATTCCCCATCCCCATGAAATTTTAATACTAAATACATACTTTATATCTGTGCACATACTGTAGCTCCTTGGGAGGGCCATGACTCAGTGTAATATCTAAGATTTCCTCCCCACCTAAATCAGTTTTTGCACTCTTGGGCAATCACCTTTCATGAAAATACATGCTCTCTAAAATGAAACATCAGTCTGAATGGGAGGTCACTGGGGATCTGAAGAAAAAAGTTATATACATTTTATCTATGGCTCCAGGGACCACAGCAAATTCTCAGTATCCAGCATACTCATGCATTATCTGCAGAAGGAAACTTTTAGCTTCTCCTTCCCCCTGTGACACAGGAAGAGATGAATTCTTTGTCACTGCAACAACTTCTAACTGCAATGGCTGTAATCTTTTGGAACTTCTGGACTTCTTTGGAACATTAAGAAAGGAAAGTAGTCTCACACTGTATATGAATATTGAATTTCAGAGGTTTATGATGAATTATGGAACTTAATGAATGCATCAGGCAGATGAAACCTCAACCCACTAATCAAGCTTAGTATTTATCATGAAAAGAGATAACTGAACATTACATGCTTCCTAGTGTGATGCAGAAGGAAAGAAACACCACCACTTATGTAGTGTTCTGGCTAAAAACGTTTAACAGAATCTAATAATGAGGAAACAATCAGAAAAAAATTCTAGATTGTGGGACATTCTGGAGTTCAAAGCAGCTTGAACTCTTTAATAATGTCAGTGCCATGAAAAACCCACATACTTGCACACACACACACACACAGACCCCAAACATACATAAAAGAAGGACTCTAAACCATTAACTAAAGAGACTGACAACTGTGGGAATACGGATGTCACTGTAATCTTTTCCTTTTGAAGTTCCCACTTTGACATTTCTCAAAAAAAAATCATAGATGCATGTATTACTCAACTTTAAAATAATAGGGGGAAATGAGGGGAGCCAGCCAGGTCAGAAGGAAGAAGCCAGGTGTCAACTGCAGATCCAGAAAGCAGGAGATGCCTGAAGGGCCACAGGAGCTCAGATCTGCATTTGCCAGAAGTTCTCAGGATGTAGTCAAGCCAAAGACATAAAGAATCGCCTATAGTGATTTTCTTCACAATTTGCCAAACAAAGTTCTATGGGAATAGGAACCATCTATAATCAAAAAATAAGAGTGGCTTGCCAGCACTTTTCCTAGAAGTGCAGTGATCAATATAACCATGAGGAAATTGTTCCAAGAAGTTAAAAAAAAAAAATCCAGATTTTTTTTTAATTGAGTGGAAATTTCATATGCACAGTTAATAGAAAATAAACTTCGAAAGAACTCATAACAAAAGTCTTCAGAGTCCAGCATCCTACTTGATTAGGCATTAATTGAAATGTCAGATTTTTCAAGCAAAACTCCTGTGGTTTTCCATGGTGCCAAGCTTCAGAGTTCCTTCCAGGACCTGGCTCTGAGCTGTCACTTCTCCGTCCCACTGCTCAACACTCTCATGTGGCACTTACTGCATAGCGCATAGGTCAGGAAGACGGGCTCATTCGTCTGTTCTCTGGATCCTTTAAAGCAGAAATGATGCTGAGAAAATCTCTATCTTGTCCTCTCAAAGTTACTTAGGAAGCCAACAAAACCAAACCAAAAAATGGTATGTTTGTTCTTGATCAGAACACAATATGAAGAGAGGTAGCAGCATTTGAATTCCATGAGACAGCATTACGGCATTTGACAAAATACAGAACAAGGGTTGGTTTGCTGGTTTAGGTCAACACAGAATGCCACAGTGCCCAGAGAGTCAGTCCTTTCTTAGTTTGGACCAAAGAAAGGTTTCATGCCTTTCCAGGCTCTTGTGGCAGCCCCAGATGGCTTTTACATGTCACATGTAATGAGACAAAGTCAGAGTTGTTAAGTTATTCTTTAATCAGTATTACATTAAAATTCACTAATACATTCTCAGCTACTTCCCTCCACCAACTGCTATTTTGTCAAATTCAAATGATCACCGGAAGTATCATCACCCCCTACTTACAGACTCTTGGGACCACCACAGTTTTGCGAATGAATCAGTGAAGGCAACATTACTTTAGCGAAAAGTCAGGTAGCTTTCAAAAGGCAGGATGCAGCACAGAATGAGTCTGTCTGCTGGGATCCAAACATTGGCAAGGATGGAAGAAGGAACACGGCTCCAGCTTGCCTGTTACCTTGGCAACCATGGCAGGCGCATCACCCGGGCAGAAATTAACTTTGTTTTGTAATGTCAAACGTAATGGGCGGAGGAGGTGGGGAGTGCGGAGGAACAGGAAGAAAACATCGACTGGATCTAGAAGCTCAGAGGGCCGGTTGGGAAGATAACAAGTCAATGGGCTGGGTGTCTGAGCTACAGGCATCAAACTACCCATTGTACTTTTTTCTTCCCCCAACTGAAATCTCAGTATTAACGTAGAGACAGCCACCACACCCTTTAATAACGAACAAACACTGCACTAATCTGGCTCAGTGCTTCTGCTGATCATTCTTGGTCATTTATAACTTCCTTTATTTCTCTCTTCGGAGAAACAGGAAAAAAAAAAAATCTTGACCGGAAGAGACAAGGAATGGCGTGGTTTTTAAAAAAAGATACTCTGTTCAGGGTGAACTGGTAACTAGCCAGCCTTAGGCTGGAGACCAGTCTCTTCCCTGCAGTGAAAGTGTGCAGACCCTGTTTGGGGCAGAGAAAAGCCGCCGCGCGGAATGGTCCCTGGTAAAACTGCTTATGGGGAAAACCGCGCGGATGCTGTGAGCCGGGGGGCGTCAGACCTCCCAGCCGAGACCACAGCATCAAGGGCCGAAGTCTGCCAAGACGGCACAAGAAGGCTTGTTAGAGAAAAACTGGTTGTGCATCCAGAGTTCCAAAATTCACTGGGTACTTAGAACACACGTTACAGAAAAGGCAGCCGGCTGAGGAGACAGGTAAGTAAGTAGGAATAAGGACCTTGGGCGCAAAACCTGAATTTCAGCAAAGCTTAGGTGTCAGGTCACAGGCAGAACCGCACAGCTGGGCTGTGCGTGTTAAGTGCAGGGGCATCCTTTCTCCAGGATGGGCGAGGGGTGGTCCTTCCCTCCCGGCGGGTCCACAGGTCACGCTAGCAGCACTCAGAGGGTTGGGAGCACAGGAGGTGAGCAGGGAACCTCTCTCCGGAGTCACCGCTGGTCTCCAGCTCGGCCTGTTCCTGGCAGTAGGCGCGCCTCTCCAGCCTGGGAAGTCTCCCTCCTGCCCGCCTGGCCGCCAGGAGGAAAACAGCTTTCCTCTTTCTTCCGGAGGGTAAGATGGGGCCGTTAGTGACACATCCTGCTCGTCATCTCTTTCTGGAAGGCAGGGGGAGAAGGATGGTTAGGAGTAACTTATAGGCAGAGCAATGACTTGTTGAAGGATTCTGAAAATGCCCTGGCAACCTCTGGAGCCTTTAAACAGGAGGGTACAATCATGACCCTAGAATAAGGTTCAGCATACAGATGTGTGCCTGTTGGCTGGGGCTTTTGTTTCTTCCTTTTTTTTTTAAATATATCAGAGCATTGTTTAAAAAACTTAGCCAACTTGCCAAAAATCCAGGTTGCACTGTGTTTCAGGAAAAACTGCAAGATTTAGAGCCACTGGATAGCTGGAGTCAAGAATGGCTCTGTCCTCTGTAGATGGAAAATATTCTCTCCAGTTTGCCCCAGTCTCCACCACTCCCAGCTCTCTGCCCATCAGGAGTCTAAGTATCATTTACTGATTGATATGGTTAATTGGATTTTTCTCAGAGGAGAACACAATTTCTCTTTCCCTAAGATTCGATCAAAGGTAGAAAAACAAAAGCTAGCTTCAGTGCAAACAATTCAAGAAAAGTGGGAGGAAGGACATTTCTTAATAGAAAGGAGGAACAGCCCAGTGTGTCTGATGGGCAACCATATCCAGCTCGCCTTTCACCACCCTCACCAGCTGCCTGGTTCTTGCAGGCATTTACAGATCTCAAACGTGCCATCGGTTCTCTTTCTCGGGGCCTCTACACAGGTGAGACTCTTGCCCATGGCCTGCTCCTACGAGGCCCTGTCCTCCTTACTTGGCTAATTGCCATTCATGTTCCCAATTCCAGAAAGCCTTCCTGCCTGGGAAGGCTTCTTGCCCCACCCACTGGGGATTTGCCACAACTCCTGCCTTTGCCCACCTGGAGTCATGCACACAAGGAGCCGGTTTGTACATCGTGTGTGTACGTGCACTCGTGGACGGTGGGCATGTCTGTCTGCTCTACTCAACTGTGAGCTCCAAAGTGTCAGGAAGAAGAAATCCTCACGGAACCCCTCATATCTAGCCACATGTCTGGCACAGGGCAACAGCTCTTCTTTCATCCCCAAGAATGGCCTGGATTGCAGGCTGGGAAGGCGCCTTGTACCTTGTGGCATTTAGGACACACTTCATGTCATTTTAATTAGTCGAAGGAGCTGCTTCCAAGTTCCACCTGCATAGAGCTGATGCAGCTGCTACCTTTCTTGTGCACTCCTACCCCAGATCACCCTCCAGCCAACACTCCCTTCCCCATAGGGAACATCTGAGGAAGTAGGGCTTCCCTAGTGGCTCAGATGGTAAATAATCTGCCTGCAATGCAGAAGACCAAGTTTTGATCCCTAAGAGGACCTTGCAAACAGGCATGCCAGTTGCTCAGAAACTCTATCAGAAAACCATAGCAGTGTGTTGGTTAAAGAAATAACCTAAATAAAGAAATTTACCTAGCAGATCTAGGTAAATACTTTTGCACTCATAATACTAAATAAGGCAATTACTTCAAGGTACATATACTGAAAAATTAAGTGGCCATTTAGTTATGCTCAGTACTATGGGCCAGGTACCTGGGAGATGAGGTCACTCTTCTCAAGGAGGTATACAGTTTATTGGGGAGAAAAAGATATAAAATACAACGATATAAACGTAACTCTTTAGAGGAGGGGATGATGAACAGTAGAACCCAGTCCGCCCACATTTAGATCTCACCCTGTCCTCACTGGGCTTCCCTGATGGCTCAGTGGTGAAGAAGCTGCCTTCCAATGCAGGAGTCTCAGGTTCCATCCCTCGGTCGGGAAGATCCCTGGAGAAGGAAATGGCAACCCACTCCAGTATTCTTGCCTGGGAAATCCCATGGACAGAGGAGCCTGGTAGGCAGCAGTCCATGGGTTTGCAAAGAGTTGGGCACAACTCAGTAACTGAGTACACGGTCTGTCTTCACCACCTCCGTATGTGACCTCCCTGCGCCTTTGGGTTTTAGCTCAAGTGGCCCTTTTCTAGGGTTACCTTCCCAAACCTCCTCTTCAGCTGTTTCATGGCACCCTTCTTCACAATTGGAAAGTTTATTATCTGCTGCATTCCTGCTTCCTGGATTCATCCCTTGTAAGATCTCATAAGATCCATGGAGAAAGGGGCTGTGCCTGCTATCTGTTTCCCCAATGCCTGGCAAGTGATGATGGAGAAAGGTTTGTCTCATCCAGCAGTGAATGGGCCCACAGGGTCCTCATCTGCGAGATGGACCCGTGATGCCTACTTGAGGTGAGTGGGAAGCTTGAAAGTATTGATATGCATGGACTCAGTACACGTTCACACAAAGAGTCGGACACGACTGAGTGACTGAGCATGCTTGTTGGAGGGAAGCCCGGCCGAAGCGGAGCCTGCAAGTGTGCTTCTGTGGCTGGAGCAGAGGGGCTGGGGCAGGATGGGGGCACAGGACTGTGGAGACAGGTAGCCACACAATAAGGTGTGAATAAGGACCCAGGCACTTAATGTGGGGGATGGAGATGATGACAACCTTAAAAGGGATTTGCTGTTCCTCTGTTAAGCTTCCAGAGGTTCTTGTGTTTTTGGTTAACTTTTTAAAACAGAGAAAATGAGGTGGGGATGCAAAGTGTGTGTGTGTGTGTGTGTGTATGTGTGTGTGTGTGTGTGTCTATGTCTGAAAGAAAAAGACAGGAAGTAAAGGAGAGATCATGGCATCAAGACAATTTTGGTTTTATAACTAATTCTTGTAATTATTTGCAGCGGGTCAATGTTACAGAAAGAAAAGATGATTTGGATGTTTATATCATTGTCTCTGGGTAAAACTTTGACCAAAGAGAAATCCGGGCCTCCGAGCAGAAGTGATGTGCTCAGGGTGAATGGGTAAGGTGAACCGGCGGGCTGAACGGGTAAAGATGAAGGGTAACTGCAGAGCCTCAATGGGAACGGTTACTTCTGTCGAGAGCCTCAATGGGAACGGTTACTTCCGTCAAGAGCCTCAACGGGAGCAGTTACTTCCGTCAAGTGAAGGCCTGCTGTCCGCCAGGCTCGGTTTCCCTCATGGCTCCACAGGCATCACTTCGTGTAACCCTAACTCTGATTCTGTAAAGGAAGATTTGCCATCCCCACTGGCCTGATCAGGAAACCGGCTCAAAAATGGAGAATGACTTATCAAAGTCACACAGAAAGTGGCAGCAGTGAGATTTAAACTCAGGTCTATCTGGGGGCAAAAGCCGGCTCTTTCCACTACACCGTGTGATCATGGTTTAAAGTCTCTGAAACAGTCTTCTGACTATGCATTTGGATGCCAGTGACTTATTAATTAAAATATATTAATTACAGGTGGTTGCAATCATTCCTGACTGTTCAAAATGCCAAAGAGATATTTTTTTCTTTACCCAGACCGACGCCACTTTGAATTTCAAGTACAGTGGGTAAATACTAAAACAATTATGTCACTAAATACTAAACACTTATGCCACAGTTATGGACACTAGAAATATGGAAGGCTTTTGAAGAGTTTGAGAGGATATGGAACTTCAGCAAAGGTAGACTGAGTCTGTGAAAAGCCAGAACCAGTGCTTTCCTCACCACACCATGCAGCCTCACACACAAGAGAAAGACTGTTTACAAGGAACCTTCTTAACATTCTTACAGGGAATGAATGGTTGAACTAGATCTGAAACTTGAGGAAGGCTCAGTTGGATCCATCCTTCAGAAGCCTATAAGCTAGTTGTGGTACATATACACGAGGGAATATTTCTCAGCTATATATGTGGTAAGTATACACAAGATAAGGAAGTTGCGGTACATATACACAAGGGAATATGACTCAGCTATAAAAATGAATGCATTTGAGTCAGTTCTAATGAGGTGGATGAGCCTAGAACCTATTATACAGAGTGAAGTGAGTCAGAAAGAGAAAGACAAATACCACATAATATGTGGAATCTAGAAAGATAGTAACAACGATCCTATGTGCAGGGCAGCAAAGGAGACAGAGACATAAAGGACTCAGTGGGAGAAGGAGAAGGTGCGATGACTTGAGAGGATAGCATTGAAACATGTACATTACCATATGTAAAACAGGTAACCAGTGCAAGTTTAATGTATGTATCTAGCAGGGCACCCAAAGCCTGTGCTGTCTGACAACCTGGAGGGATAGAGTGGGGAGGGGGGTGGCCGATTCATGTTGATGTATGGAAAAAACCGTCACAATATTGGAAAGTAATTATCCTCCAATTAAATAAATAAATAAAAATTTTAAAGCCTACAGGCTTTCACTACTGTATTCTAGTAATTCCCCACTGGGTGGCGCAAATGGGCCGGCTTAAAAAACAAAAAACAAAAAAACCTGGTTCTGAGAAAAAAAAACTCAAACTAAAAAAACCCAGCTAATATTGGGTTCCATGGGTTTCCTCTCCATCAGAGCCCTCCTGCAGGCATCCAGCAGGGCCAAACACATTCTTTCTTACAGGGAAAGTGGCCTAAACAACAACTATGCAGTTTGCTCTTTGGGGATGAATTTGCTATTGCAGGAGTTACCTGAACCCACCATGTCATATTCAGTCCACTATAGGACTCCAATCTGGAGGAGCGCATGGCAACCCACTCCAGTATTCTTGCCTGGAGAATCTCCTGGACAGAGGAGCCTGGCGGGCTACAGTCCATGGCATCGCAAAAAGTCAGACACAACTGAAGCGAGAGCATGCCCGTTCGCAAAGAGCAAGTGCTTAAGAGGTTTCTGCAAAGGTGGTGCGAATTTTCTGAGAAATGTTCCTGAAGTCTGTATTTGGCTTGTATACAAAGACTTCTCAAGCACCTGGATTTTAAGAAATCCACACTCCAGTATTCTCGCCTGGGGAATCCCATTGACGGAGGAGCCTGGCGGGCTACAGTCCATGGGGTTGCAAAGAGTCGTACACGGTTGAGTGACTAAGCAACAAATTCTTAAGAAAAAGGTCAGGATTTGGTTGTGCTCCTTCCGTGCCACTGCTTTACATGAGGCAGTAATTGATTCTGTAAAGAACCCCATTCCCTACTCTCAGCAGAACAAATTCCACACTCTGCAGCCTGGCAAACAAAGCTCTTCCTAGCCCCACCCACCAACCCTGCCCACCTCCGGTTGAAGCCCCGCCCACTCACCACACCTGCCAGGCAAACTAGAATCTTCCTCGGTCTCCAACAGCCCATTCTATAAGGCTTCTAGTAGCTTCTCACCGACTGTTTCTTCTATCTAAGAAATGCCTTCGGCCCTTCTATGCCTGGCAAACTTTGACATCCTTCAAGATCAACCATCAAAATACTCTGATTTAGGCACTTGGAAGACAAAGGACGGGGAATGATTACAACTAATAATTAAGAATCAAATTCCAGTTTCCAATACTGTATAGGCTATGTTAAACAATTGAAGGTGAATGGATAAACTCTTAACACAAAGGTGTGTTTGTGTGTTTATGTGTGTGTGTATTTATGTTGTGATTATGTATATATAGTTATAAAGTTGTAAAAGTGTTAGTTGCTCAGGCGTGTCCGACTCTTTGCAACCCCATGGACTGTAGCCTGCCAGGCTCCTCTGTCCAAGGGGTTCTCCAAGCAAGAATACTGGAGTGGGTTACCATGCGCTCCTCCAGGGGATCTTCCCCACCCAGGGATTAAACCTGTGTCTCCTTACATCTCCTGCATTGGCAGGGGGTTCTTTATCACTAGAGCCACCTGGGAAGCCCAATAGTATATATGGTTTGATCCAATTATTTTAGGAAAAAATATAAATTATGAGTCCAGCATGATAAGTTCATCTCTGGGTGAATGAAATAATATATGTTTTCTATTCCTGGTATTTGCCTTTTACATATTCTCTAGATTTTTTTAATACACATGAAATTTTCCCTAAAAAACAAGCTCTAGTCATTCAAATAATAAAAAGAGAAGTAGGCAAAATCTCCAAATTGAAATATTTAGTTCTGGAAATAAAGTTAAAATGATGTTACCTAGTCTTTGTGAGAAAAGGTGATGATAGATGAAACCAGCATATCTTTTGCCCAAGATACTCTACCACTTCTGTTCTGATCTACACATTTTAAAATTAGAGATCTTTGCCAGCCTTTGAAAGAGTTTTTTTTTTGTTTTTGTTTTTAATATACATGGAACAAACTTGCATAAATTCTAGGCATCAAAGCTTATTCTTATCTCTCAGTGTAGCCATTTTTAGAACTGGCCATGGAGGGAATAAATGGTCCAAAGAAATAAAATGATTTATTCCAGGTCACACAAATGACTTCTTACCTGACCGAGACTATGAAGAAACCAACTGACTTAAGCTTACTACACCCTACACACCATCATACATTTTAGGAATTGAATTTTCACATGGAATAAAGAAATGTGATATTTGCTAAGTGTCAGTCATCATGCTAGCATAGCCATATGAATAAGTTAATATTAGGAATTATAAAAACAAGTTCCAAAAAACAGTGACAAAAATCACAGAATCACAGACTGCTGTTCAACACCTTCATTCCAGAGATGTGAAGAGCACTTGAGAGGGAGGAAGTGACTTGCTGAAGGTCGAAGGCTGATAGTGGCAGCCCCAGGACTCCTGACCTGTGGACTCTGCACTCCGAGTTGATCTCAGAGAGGCAATTTGTGCAAACAAGGATTTCTCAGTCACCTCACCATGCTTCAGGTAAAATTCCTCTAGCGTTGTTGACGCTCCTTCATCTAAACCTGAAACCTAAACGTCTCTCACAGCATTCACACCAGTTCCCAGCTACAGCATCTACCATTGGCCTGGACTCCCAGCCACTCAGCCGTCGCTCTCCAGCTCCCATTCTCTACTGTTAAATCCAGGGCAATGCCCACATATATGTTTTCCTTTGCTCCCTCTTCCCAAAGCACCTTCCTCCCAACTCCAGCCTCCTTCAAGGCTCTTGATCAGTGTTCCTCCTCAGGGACACCCTTCCCATCTCATCCCCGTGAAGTCTCAGGAGCTCCTCTTTTGGTTTCCCTTCGTGCCCAGAGCATCTCTCACGTTGTTCTATGATAGTTTATTATTTCCTGGTTCCGGCAAGACTTTGTTCTTGAAGAGATGAACCATGCCTTATTCCTGTTTGGACCCTGGTGCACAAGACCTGGCACATAGTAGGTGCTTTAAAAATACTCATTAATTAGACTAAAATCCAATGAAGAGGAACAATTATTAGGTCTTAAAGTCCCTGTGAAATGAGAGCTGGAAAGAGATACAAACTGAATACCTTACTATGGGGGGTGCACTTATGTTTATTATGAGTGCACGTCTGACTCTTTGGAACCTCATGGACTTGTCGCCCACTAGGCTCCTCTGTCCATGGAATTTACTTGTTGTTTAAAACTCTGTGAAGTAGGCAATGCTTTTTCTAATTTATAGATGAGGAAACAGAGGCTCAGAGGATTGAAGTAACTTGCCCAAGTTCCCATAGCTAGCAAGTAGGAAGGATAAAGGTTTGAGTCCAGATTTGGTTGACTCAGAAACAAAAATAATTAAACAAACAAATCCTGTTTCCATTACTCTACTGGGAGGGGAAATAAAAGGAGTGAGGTTCTTTGTTTTTCTAGTGTTTTAACATATGTTAGACCATAAAGAAGGCTGAGAGTCGAAGAATTGATGCTTTTGAACTGTGGTGCTGGGGAAGACTCTTGAGGGTCCTTTTTACAGCAAGGAGATCAAAGCAGTCAATCCTAAAGGAAATCAACCCTGAATATTCATTGGAAGGACTGATGTTGAAGCTGAAGCTCCAGCAGTTTCGCCACCTGATGTGAAGAGTCGACTCATTGGAAAAGACCCCGATGCTGGGAAAGATTGAGGGCAGGAGAAGGGGGTGACAAAGGATGAGATGGTTGGATCACATCACTGACTCAGTAGACATGAGTTTGAGTAAACTCCAGGAGATAGTGGAGGACAGGGAAGCCTGGAGTGCTGCAGTCCATGGGGTCACAGTTGGACACAATTGAGCGACTGAACAACAATAAAACACATATTCGCTTTAGAAGTCCTACAGCAACAGCATTTTAAAGCCAATTTCTTGTTTTCAATTCACCAATTTTCTGCTAATTCTGAGAAACAAGAAGGACAAAGGGGGAGGAAGAAATATTGGAAATAAAGTCATGATTGAGGAAGAACAGGACACAAAGAGATGAAGGAAAGGTGGGTGTGGAAGGCGTAGCAGTGTGGTAAGAATGAGAAGACTGTGCCCAAAGCTTGGTGAAAAAGCCCTTTGTGTAAGCAGGCCCCTCCCCACACCAGCCACCACTATAATGAGGTAGTCTGAAGTACACAGAATATCGTTAGATGTGGCACTGACAGAAGTAAATGACTTCTCAGCTCACAGAGCGCAGGCACACACACATACACACACGTGCGCACACGCATACGGCTCTTTCCTTCTCTGATAATGGAGCTTCACCAACACATGTGAAAGGCAATATGTCAAGGTTATAGTCGCAGAAAAGGCAAAAGAGAAATGGCGACTCCACCCCAAAGGGCCCGGGGTTGGGGTGGGGAAGCGCTCCTTCTCTAAAATGCTTCCTTGAGTCCAATCAGCGGCACAGTCTTAGGACCCCAGTTCCTCAAAGCCCCCTAACCTGGAGCATGGCCGTGCCTCAGCTTTCATCAGTGTCCTCTCAGATAAAGACAGATTTGGGATAGTGGGTGTGAACTGCAGCGTGAAATACAGAGACCACATTTCTGGACAGGCTGGGGGGACAGGATGTGAGTAAAACACTATAACTGAGAAGACTTTTTCATTCCTGACAGCAGTTAGCAGCCCCCTCCACCCTGGGCCGGGGCAGTAGCCAGGTTGGAAAGATGACTTTTTGTGGGCCCTCCACCCTACAAATGCCATTTCTTAAGGACTTCAAAACCTCCAAGTTGTATCCATATTATCCCCTTCTTTCTTTTGCTGTTGGCTATTTCTCCCTCCCTTAACAAGTGTGTGGGTTGAAAATGGTGACCATCTCAAAAATTTCATTTCTTAAGGGTCTGCTAACCACGGCCCCCTCATCCCCACCCCCCCATCCATTCCAGACACCAGAATCACCCCTAATCCACCCGTCCCTCAGGGTCCTCAGTTCAGTCGCTCAGTCGTGTCTGACTCTTTGCGACCCCATGAATTGCAGCACGCCAGGCCTCCCTCCTGTCAATACCCATTTCCCTCCGGCCATGTTTCTTCACTGGAGGTCAAGCAGGTATTTTGCTATTTCCTCATCTCAGTATCTAACCACTGGGAGCAAAGCAAGTCCCTTGGGAACTGGCAGTTTTCCTGGAGAAGCAGAGAGGAACAGAACCAAAAGGAAAGCTGGCTGGCATCAGCAAGGATTCTGTGATGGTCAGCTAAAACGCACGGGGCAACATGGGATAATAACATGGGGTGATTTCTGAGTGTGGATAGGGACAAGGGCTCAACGAGGACTCTTACAGCATTATGATGCTGTGAGAAGGGTGCCACACTGGTGTCAGAACAACTACAGGGGTAGACTTCCCTGGTGGTTCAGTGGTAAAGAATTTGCCTGCAATCCAGGAGACCGGAGTTCAATCCCTGGGTTGGGAAGATCTCCTGGAGAAGGACATGGCAACCCACTCCAGTATTCTTGCCTGAAGAATCCCATGGACGGAGGAGCCTGGTGGGCTACAGTCCATGGGGTCACAAAGAGTCCAACACAACCGAGTGACTAACGTTTTCAACTTTCACTTTCCATTTCTCATCTCACACGCTAGCAAAGTAATGCTCAAAATTCTCCAAGCCAGGCTTCAACAGTACACGAACCGTGAACTTCCAGATGTTCAAGCTGGATTTAGAAAAGGCAGAGGAACCAGAGATCAAATTGCCAACATCCACTGAATCATCAAAAAAGCATGAGAGTTCTAGAAAAACATCGACTGCTTTATTGACTACACCAAAGCCTTTGACTGTGTGGATCACAACAAACTATGAAAAATGTTTAAAGAGATGGGAATACCAGACCACCTTACCTGCATCTTGAGAAATCTGTATTCAGGTCAAGAAGCAACAGTTAGAACTGGACATGGAACAACAGACTGGTTCCAAATCGGGAAAGGAGTACGTCAAGGCTGTATATTGTCACCCTGCTTATTTAACTTCTATGCAAAGTACATCATGCAAAATGCCAGGCTGGATGAAGCACAAGCTGGAATCAAGATTGCAGGGAGAAAAATCACTAACCTCAGATATGCAGAAGACACCACCCTTATGGCAGAAAGTGAAGAAGAACTAAAGAGCCTCTTGATGAAAGTGAAAGAGGGAGTGAAAAAGTTGGTTTAAAACTCAACATTCAGAAAACTAAGATCATGGCATCCAGTCCCATCACTTCATGGCAAATAGATGGAGAAACAATGGAAACAGTGAGAGACTTTATTTTTTGGGGCTCCAAAATCACTGCAGATGGTGACCACAGCCATAAAATTAAAAGACATTTGCTCCTTGGAAGAAAAGCTATGACCAATTTAGATAGCATATTAAAAAGCAGAGACATTAGTTTACCTATAAAGGTCCGTATAGTCAAAGCTATGGTTTTTCCAGTAGTCATGTATGGATGTGAGAGTTGAACCATAAGGAAAGCTGAGTGCCAAAGAATTGATGCTTTTGAACTGTGGTGTTGGAGAAGACTCTTGAGAGTCCCTTGGACTGCAAGGAGATCCAACCAGTCCATCCTAAAGGAAATCAGTCCTGAGTGTTCATTGGGAGGACTGATGCTGAAGCTGAAACTCCAATACTCTGGCCACCTGATGCTTAGAACTGACTCATTGGAAAAGACCCTGATGCTGGGAAAGATTGAAAGTCAGAGGAGACGGGGCTGACAGAGGATGAGATGGTTGGATGGCATCACCAACTCTATGGACATGAGTTTGAATAAGCTCCCGGAGTTGGTAATGGACAGGGAAGCCTGGTATGCTGCAGTCCATGGGGTCACAAAGAGTTGGACACGACTGAGCGACTGAACTGAACTGAACTGATTTCTCTTCATCCCCTACCAGATAGTCTCAGCAAGTTCAAGTGACTGCAGAATTTCAGGACCTGCCCCCCTCCTCTCTCCAGCCTGGCACACACCTTGCTTCTGTTTGTTTCTGCAAGAAGAGCCCTATTTCCTGAGTCAGTCACCTGTTCTTCCGTTCAAGCCCTGCCTAAGTGTCTCCAGATGGGAGACAGAGCTTTTAGGGAAACGGAACAGGACTCTAAGGGCTGAGGGAAGAGAGAAGGAGGATTGGGCGGGCCCCAGAGCTGGCTTCTAACAAGGTGCTCTGGCAGCCACCACTCCCTCAGACAGTACTCCCTCAGCTCAGAAGGGCAGTGTTTCATTTCAAGGAGGAACCCAGGAAAATATCAGGCTGCAGTGAAATCCCTGGAACGAGAGAGAGGAGGAGAAAATAAAAGCAAACAAGAAAATACAAAACACCCTTAGCCACTCTCTGGCCTGTCCCTGTGGGGACAGCTGGTCTTCAGAAGGTGGAAACAAGGGCACGGGCAGCTCCACCTCCAGACACAGGGCGGCTGCGCAGCTCAGGACCAGAGCCACCCGGCCCTCCCTGCCAGAGGGTTTCTCCTCTTGGTTTCTAGAATCCAAATAGCATGTATGGCAGGAAATGACAATGACCTTGACAGTTCTGGGGGGCTCCGTAAAAAGCCTCTGTTCTGCCCAAGGTGCAGGACCGAACCGCTGAGGATGACTTGGCCTTCGTTGCAATAGGGCCTCTCAGTGCGCTCGCCAGTGCGACCTATTGGGTCTCCCGGGTGAAGTGGACCACTCAGAGCAGTTCCCGAGATCTGGGTCTGCAGGAGGTCCGAGCACTGGGAGCCGCCCACGAGTCCCTGTGGCCCCGCCCCCTGGGCTAAGCGCACTTTCTTCTGCGCTGAGGGCCTTGAGGCCCTGAGGATGCACCACCTCCCAGTGGTCCTGTGGGCGGGATTTCTGGGCCGGAAGTTTCTCTCCTTTAGGGCAAACTTACCACAGAGTAAAGAGCAGGTGCCTTGGGCCAGACTCAAGTTCCGGGCTTGGACACTTCTTAAAAGCTATTTTCCCCCCTTTTTTTTCTTCTTTGAACTTTTTTATTTTGTATAGGGGTATAGCCTATTAAAAATGTTGTGAAAGTGTCAGGTGAACACGAAGGGACTCAGCTATACATCAATTCATTCTCCTCCAGACTCCCCTCCCATCCAGGCTGTCATATATCATTGAGCAGAGTTCTGTATGGTATACAGTATGTCCTTGTTGGTTATTCATTTTAAATATAGCAGTGTGTACATGTTTATCCCAAACTCCCTAACTATCCCTTTCTACCAGCAACCATAAGTTTGTTCTCTAAGTCTGTGAGTGTCTGTTTTGTAAGTTCATCTGCATCGTTTCTTTTTGGATTCCACACATAAGGGACGTCATATGATACTTCTCCTTCTCTCTTATTTCACTCAGTATGACGCTCTCTAGGTCCATCCATGTTTCTACAAGTGGCATTAACTCATTCTTTTTAACGGCTGAGTAATATTCCACTGTATTCTTAGTGTCACTGTGTCTGTAAAGATGAAGAAAGAATACCAGGGGGAAACTGACACCAGTCACCTTAAATGATTTTTGGAACAAGGCTTTATACATATTAAAAAGTTGATGAATGAATGAATGAAGTATCGCCAGATCACAAAATATGGCATGAGCAAGATAAGCAGTAGTCTCTGAGCCTTAACTGATCCACAAAAGTGTATTGTGTTGCTGAAGAGTAGCGTCCACACTTTTGGCCCTTCTCTCTTTGAGCCATATTGTGCTCAATGCTTTGCACTTATTACTGCATTCAGTCCTTACAGCAGTCTTCTGGAGTGAGTGATTTTATCCTCATTTGACAGATGGCAGAGCTGGCTACAGGTTATGTACCTTGGTAGAAGTCACATAGTTCATTAGGGTAGCCAGGGTTGAAACTCGAAAATCTGTCTTCCTAACTAGTCCACCTCAGCGCAAAGCATTGTTCTGAACAGATCTTCACTCATATCTGTATGTGCTTTCTGCTGAGTCTTTGAGACGGTCGCCATAGAAAACCAGCGGTGGCCACGGAGGGGAGGGGGTTGGGAACCAGGTCATGAAGGGCACCCCCACCAGTGGGGTGGGGTGGGGTGGAGGGGCTGCAGACTTACTTTCCTTGCTAGCATCCCCAAGTCTGAAGTCCTGTAAGGCAGACAGGGCAGCCAGACTACAAACACCTAAAAAAAATTCTCCCAACTTTAGGTATACATGTGAGCCAACCATCACACAAGAATTTAAAATGTTCTTTCTGCATTCTTTTCAGAATGTGGATGGCAAATAAACCAAAAGAAATAAAAATAGAAACATGGCAGGCCAGACCTTCCTACATAGGAAAGAACAACATTTATTTGATTAATTCTGTTCCTCAACAGCAGTCGACATCACTAGCACACAGGGCGGTCCCCCTGGGGGTGTGTGTGTGTGTGTGTGTGAATATGTACACATATATGCACAACCCCAAGTACATGCATACATATGTATGCACAGATAAACACACAGACCTGCCACCCACAGAGAATATTTATTCATACTCATATGAGAATCAAACTGCTATTCTGTCCCCTAATCCTGCAAACATTAAAAGTAAGCCACTTTACGTAAACACATTCAGTCTCTTGATTTACACTAGTTCTTACAAGGGCAGAGCTGCACATTTTTGAAGCTCTCGCCTTTAACCACAGGAGATGGCTTACAGAGGCATGGCTGGCTGCCTCATCGTGTATCATGAAAGAAAGAGCATTAATCAAAAACGCTTGGTCATCAGGACTTCCCTGATGGTCTAAGAATCCACCTGGCAGTGCAGGGGACGTGGGTTCGATTCCCTGATCGGGAAACTAAGATCCCACACGCGGCTGAGTAACTGAGCCCATGAGACTTCAAATACTGAAGCCCTAGTACATACTCTGGAGCCTGTGCGCCACATCTAGAGAGTAGGCATGCTTCAAGAAAAATCCCACATGATGCAACTAAGACCCATCGAAGTCAAATCAATAGATTTTTTTTTGGTTTAAAAAGATTCTTGCAACAGGAGATAGATTGAACTCAACTCCTCTGAAACAAAGGCAGGAAAATTTAAAAACAGAAACAAAAAGCTTCATCATCACTGCATTTCTCAAGACCTTTTCAGCAGACCCCTGTAGGCCGCCATGCTTTTTACCATTCTGACTCACTCTGCAGATCTGCTGACATGCCCTCCCCTCCTCCCCCAATCCTTCTGGCTGCAGCACTGTTACTTAGCACTTGACCATGACAGAGCGTGCATGCAAGCTAAGTCGCTTCAGTTGTGGCCCATTCTTTGTGACCCCATGGACCATAGCCTGCCAGGCTCCTCTGTCCAAGGGATTCTCCAGGCAAGAATGCTGGTGTGGGTTGCCATGTCCTCCTCTAGAGGATCTTCTTCTTGATATAGGGATTGAACCTGTATCTTGTAACATATCCTGCATTGGCGGGGGGGTTCTTTACCAGTAGTGCCACCTGGGAAGCCCCTGACAGTGCATGGATCCAGATTAATTTCTGCTCAAAGTGATCCTACCTATAACCCAACAAGGCACAGTTTCAGTCTCTCTGGCGGTTGGCTGCTCCTTTGTCTTCCTTCCCATCTCTGCCTGCCTCACCTCCTCCACAGCCCAGTATGAGGTCCACACAGCTATAAGGGTTCTGATTCCCTGCCTCCGACACTCTGTGTGGGTCAGCACAACTGGATTCATTTACAGCGGATGCTCCTTAAGCCCCTTGTTTTGAGATGAGCTGAGGGTGACTGAGAGTTCCAGAAAAACATCTACTTCTGCTTTATTGACTATGCCAAAGCCTTTGACTGTGTGAATCACAACAAATTGTGGAAAATTCTTAAAGAGATGGGAATACCAGACCACCTTACCTGCATCCTGAGAAATCTGTATGCAGGTCAAGAAGCAATAGTTAGAACCAGACATGGAACAACAGACTGGTTCCAAATCAGGAAAGGAGTATGACAAGGCTGTATATTGTCACCATGCTTATTTAACTTATATGCAGAGTACATCATGCAAAATACCAAGCTGGATGAAGCACAAGCTGGAATCAAGATTGCAGGGAGAAATACCACTAACCTCAGATACGCAGATGACACCACCCTTATGGCAGAAAGTTAAGAAGAATTAAAGAGCCTCTTGACGAAAATGAAAGAGGATTGTGAAAAAGTTGGCTTAAAACTTAACATTCAAAAAACTAAGATCATGGCATCCAATCTCATCACTCCATGGCAAACAGATGGGGAAACAATGGAAACATTGACAGACTTTATTTTCTTGGGCTCTAAAATCACTGCAGATGGTGACTTCAGCCATGAAATTAAAAGATGCTTGTTCCTTGGAAGAAAAGCTATGACCAACCTAGACAGCATATTAAAAAGCATAGACATTACTTTGCTGATAAAGGTTGGTCTAGTCTAAGCTGTGATTTCCAGTAGTCATGTATGGATGTGAGAGTTGGACCATAAAGAAAGCTAAGCACTGAAAAATTGATGCTTTTAAACTGTGGTGTTGGAGAGGACTCTTGAGAGTCCCTTGGACTGCAAGGAGATCAAGCCAGTCAATCCCAAAGGAAATCAGTCGTGAATATTCATTGGAAGGACTGATGATGAAGCTGAAGTTCCAATATTTTGGCCACCCGATACAAAGAACTGACTCATTGGAAAAGACCCTGATGCTGGGAAAGATTGACGGCAGGAGAAGGGGATGACTGAGGATGAGATGGTTGGATGGTATCACTGACTTG
This sequence comes from Bos indicus x Bos taurus, assembly GCF_003369695.1. Classification (NCBI taxonomy): domain Eukaryota; kingdom Metazoa; phylum Chordata; class Mammalia; order Artiodactyla; family Bovidae; genus Bos; species Bos indicus x Bos taurus. The sequence continues at coordinate 16,788,268 of NC_040083.1, read as the reverse complement.
ATGGATGTGAGTTTGAGCAAGCTCCAGGAGTTGGTGATGGACAGGGAAGCCTGGTGTGCTGCCGTCCATGGCGTCACAAAGAGTCAGACATGACTGAGCGACTGAACTGAACTGAACTGAGGGCGACTGAATGCACACATGCCCTCCGAGGGATGGAACAGATTTTAGTGTGGCCCAGTACCCTCCTGTTGGGTTGCCAGCTCTTTGAGGACTGTATATGGGAGGGCAAGTAAGGACTTCTCCCCCATTTGCTCCTGTCACTGGCCTTTTCATGTGGATGGGGTGGAGAGGGAAAAGTACAGAGGTAAAGCATTCCCAGTGTGGGTTAGGCTGCAGACTCAGACTTTTATTCATCCTGTGAAATGAGAGAAGTTTAATGGATCTAGCTCTTGATGACATTCAAAAATTCCTGAAGAAGCATGATTTGTCATTCTGGGTGTGACCTGAACTTCAAGGGCATGGGTCCCTGGAGGAAGAATTTACCTCCCCAGGAGAAAACAAAGGACTCCATAGAAGAGGGTCAGCCTGGCTGAATTCAGCACAGGACACAGCTTGTCATCACATAATTAGACCTCTATCGTGTGTCTGATGAAAACATACAGAGACTTTTCTTCCTCAGTTGGCCTGTAATTGAGGATGTTTATAGTTTCTTAGCAATCTCATTCTTTCAGTGGACACAAAGTATTATGTTGATAGGGTAAATAAACATGAAACAAACTGAATTTTCATTTTAATAAAATAAGGCCTATTGCTAGGAATTTACCAATTGAAACATGTTCTCAAGCTCCCCAAAAGAGAAAAGTAGCCTTCCCAGAGTTTAGGGCCTGATCACCATTCCCACTTTGTAACTTTCATCTGTATGATGGTAGGGGGGTCATGGTGCTTCCCCTGTGGAGAACTGAATTTGAGGAAGGTTACATGGATTACATGGTTAATACCTGGCAGAGTGCCCAAGGTTATATGGTTAATACCTGACAGAGCAAGAATTTGAACCAGGATCTGTCATCTGCATCTTGTCCACAGCCCTTGAAATACTATTTTTGCAGCCCTTGGCCCAAATTGAAGCCCACCTATTTTGTTTCCAGGTGGTGCTAGTGGTAAAGAATGTGCCTGCCAATGCAGGGGGCATAAGAGATGGACATAAGAGATAAGTTCGATCTCTGGGTCAGGAAGATCCCCTGGAGGAGGGCATGGCAGCCCACTCCAGTATTCTTGACTGGACAATCCCATGGACAGAGGAGCCTGGTGGGCTACAGTTCAGACAGTTGCAAAGAGTCGGACACACCTGAAGCGACTTAGCATGGCACATAGCACACAAGCTAAGAATGGTTTTTAAACAGTTGAAAAAAATCACAAGAAGAATATTTCCTGATGCATAAACATGACATTTAAAAGGTGAAATTGGAACCCAGTCACACCTTTTGTTTTTGTGTCATCTCAGGTTGCTTTCCCACGTTGAGTAGTTGTGATAGAGACCATTTATGTCCCTACAAGCCAAAACACTCAATATCTGGATCTTTTCAGAAAAAGTTTGCCGGCACTGTTCTGCACCCTACTGGTACCTCCAGCAGTGGGACTCTATGGTTTTAAAGTCCAAGTGATTATAAATGGTCCTCTTTCCAAAATTAAACCTAGCTATAAAAAGTCCAATATCTCTATCTTGAGAAACAGTATGCTACATGAGGAAGAAAACACATGTGAAATAAAAACGGAACAAACTCTATGTTCCTGCCTCCCTGATAGCTAAACTTTGATGACTTTTAGAGTACATTGCTTTCCTGACAAACATCCCTATAGTCAGTGCTATGGTTTTTGCAGTAGCTGTGTATGGATGTGAGAGTTCGACCATAAGGAAGGCTGAGCATCAAAGAATTGATGCTTTCGAATTGTAGTGCTGGAGAAGACTCTTGAGAGTCCCTTGGACAGCAGGGAGATCAAACCAGTCAATCCTAAAAGAAATCAACTCTGATTATTCACTGGAAGGACTGATGCTGAAGCTCCAATACTTTGGCCACCTGACGTGAAGAGCCGACTCACTGGGAAAGACCCTGATGCTGGGAAAGATTGAGGGCAGGAGGAGAAGGGGACGACAGAGGATGAGATGGTTGGATGGCATCATGAACTCAATGGACATGAGTTTGAGCAAACTCCAGGAGATAGTGAAGGAGGGGGCCTGGTGTGCTGCAGTCCATGGAGTTGCAAAGAGTTGGACATTACAGAGCAACTGAATAACCAGAGTACAAGAGGAGGCAAAGACTTTTTTTCTTATTCTTGGATTCCCAATTAATGAACCATGAAAACAAGATGAATTTTACATAAAGAGAATGTACTTTATAGGACTAAAGTAATTTTTACTCGTTAGGGCTCCTTCTTCACTTGTTCTTTAATGTTTTATTATGAAGGTGCAATTCTAGACCTTTTTAGCAACAGAGGTCATTGTTCTCAGTATAAGAGGGAAATCACCCAATGTATTAAAAGGTGGTGGCCACACTCCTTCAGCTAAGGAGAAATGAAAGGAGATACTGTCTTCCTTTGCATACTCTTTGTTCTCCTTTCTGACCTCTATTGCACATTCTAAAGACCTGGCTCACATGTGAAACAGAATTTAAAACCATACCTATCGCAATGAAGAGTTCTGGAGATGGGTGATGGTGATGGTTGCACAACAATGTGGGCTACTTAAAGCCCATGAACTGTACACTTGAAGACAGTTACAATGCTTAACTTTATATTATCTGTATTTTAACAGAATTTAAGGGCTTCCCTGGTGGCTCAGCTGAAGAAGGAAATGGCAACCCACTCCAGTATTCTTGTCTGGAAGATCCAAGGCCCAGGGGAGCCTGGTGGGCTGCCATCTATGGGGTTGCACAGAGTTGGACATGACTGAAGTGACTCAGCAGCAGCAGCAGCTGGTGGCTCAGCAGTAAAGAATCTGCCTGCTAAGCAGGAGACTCAGGTTCAGTCCTCAGGGCAAAAGATCCTCTGAAAGAGGAAATGGCAACCCACTCAAGTATTCTTTCCAGGATAATCCCATGGACAGAGGAGACTGGCGGTCCATGGAGTTGCAAAGAGTTGGATATGACTGAGTGACTAAAACAACAACACACCATAATTTAAAGTAAAACCAACCAAACAATAACAACAAAAGACCCCAAAGGTATCGGTTTGGGGAAAAAACAATTTCAAAAGCTTTGAGGAAGATTTTTATATATAATTCCATTAATGGGTTTCCCTGGTGGCTCAGTCGGTAAAGAATCTGCCTGCTCTGCTGGAGACCCAGGTTTGATTCCTGAGTTGAGAAGATCCCCTGAGTTGAGAAGGGAATGGCAACCCACAGCAGTATTCCTACCTAGAGAATTCCATGGACAGAGGAGCCTTGGTAGGCTATATAGTCCAGGGAGTCACAAAGAGTCAGACACAACTGAGTGACTAATACACACACCATTAGGAAAATGGAAAATAAAAATTTCAGGGAAGGGCTTTTGAAAGAGCTGAAGCTTTTTCAGAGGAAAAAAAAAGACCATCAGTGTGTCTTTGTGTGTGTGCTTGGGCACGTGTGCATGTGTGCACTTATGTGTATGTGTGTGCTTTCAAGAAAATATTCATGTCAAAAGATGATCATGAATAATTATTAGGAAAAGGCAAATCAAAACAAGTAGAGGTGCCACTTGACACCAGTCATAATGGCCATCATTAAAATGTCTACAAATACCAAATGCTGGAGATGGTATGGAGAAAAGGGAAGCCTTCTGCATTGTTGGTGGGGATATAAACTGTTGCAGCCACTATGGAAAAAAATACAATGGTTCCCCTAAAAAACAAAAACAGGACTTCCTTGTTGGTACAGTGGATAAGAATCCACCGGCCAATGCAGGGGACACAAGTTCGATCCCTGGTCTGGGCAGATCCCAAAAGCTGCATAACAACTAAGCCCACGAGCCAAAACTACTGAGCCTGCGCACCATACCTACTGAAGCCTGAGCGCCTAGAGCCTGTGCTCTGCAACAAGAGAAACCACCACAATGAGAGGCCTATGTACCGCAACTAGGGAAAGCCTGCATGCAGACGTGAAGACCCAGTGCAACCAAAAGAAAAAAAAATAGGCTGCTAGCAACCCAACTCTTGGGGGCATACACACGGAGAAAACTATGATTTGAACGGATATAGGTACGCTGGTATTCATAGCAGCACTATTTACAATTGTGGAGACATGGAAGCAAACTAAGTGTTCATCAGCAGATAAAGGAATAAAGAAGCTGTGGCACATATATAATGGATACCTCTCAGCCATAAAAATGAATGAAGTAATGCCACGCACAGCAACATGGATGGATCTACAGATCATCACACTAAGTGACGTAAGCTAGACAGAGAAAGACAAATACCATATGATACCACCTATGTGTGGGATCTAGAATATGACACCAATGAACCTGTTTATGAAACAGAAACAGACTCACAAATATAGCAAAGAAAACTATGGTTCCCAAAGGGAAAGAGGGGGAGGGATAAATTAGGAGTTTGGGATTGGCAGATACAAATTACTATATATAAAATCGATAAAGAACAAGATCCTACTGTATGGCACAGGGAATTGTATTTTCCCGGTGGTAAAAAAAGAATATATATAAATATTTAAATAACTGAATCCTTTTGCTGTATACCAGAAACTAACACAACAGTGTAAATCATCTTTTATTTTATCAATATAAAATCATTTATTTTATCAATAAAAGATAAATTAAAATAAATAAATAAAATAAAAAAGATAAATTAAAAAGAGAACACAAATTATGTCCAATTAATTATATTCCCTCTGTTACTACCAGCAATATTGTAAATTAAAGTGTTTACAAGAGTCCTTCTATATAGAATAATCTCAATCTGTCAATGCAAAATACCAAGTACCTTTGCACAGCAACAGAAATCAAAGTAAGTGCTAACTATGTCTGGAAACCTCTTAGAACTCTAACATCTTTCACCAATTACACCAAAGGGAAAAAACAACATCCAGTGAACACCTATTAGGATTCCTCTGTAGCATCTATTGGAGGAGGGCATGGCAACCTCCTCCAGTATTCTTGCCTGGAAAATTCCATGGATAGAGGAGCCTGGTGGGCTATAGTCTGTCTGTACAGAAGTTGTTGTGACTGCCTGGGAAAGAGTGAGCACCAAAAAAAAAAAAAGCAAACCACAACAGAAACCTTATCCTAAAAGTGGAATTGAGATCTGAGCAGAAGTGCCAACCTAATAAAAAGACTTCCTCTTCAATCATTAGGTCGTAAAACTAAAACCAGACCATATTAGATGTGGGCAAACATCGTAGTTGACTTCTGTCCATTTGCCGATGTTTTTCAGAGATGAATACGATAAAGTCCCTTGAGTGTGTGCTGGGAGTGCTGGGGGACTGTGTGCCAGTTCCCCGAGCAGAGCGGGTGCATGCTGAGGTTTCTGAAGGCTCCACTGTTTGGAATGAGCATATATAACCCAACAACAACAGCTGCTCATGGCCGGGGCCTGGCCGCGATGGAGTCAACCAGCTAAACGACAACTGGAGATGACACTGGTCGTTGTCGGGTGAAGCCAGCAACAAAGGAACAGATGAGCTCTGTGTCCTCGGGGCCTGCAGCAATGCAGTCAGGGCAGAGCCGCCGTGGCGATGGAGCTCGGGGCGGCATGGTGTGACGCTGACACCGACTCAATCAAATGCCCACTGTCTTGTCTGCTTCAGACAAACCCTGTACACACCCTCCCAACACACACACACACACATGCGACATACACATGCAGACTGATGTTTTGCTTCCTGTGCTTGGAGGCACTGGGTTTTTGAGATAAGCGCATGCTCAGTTGCACAGTCGTGTCTGACTCTTTGCCACCCCGTGGACTGTAGTTCTCCAGGCTCCTCTGTCATGGGATTCTCCAGGCAAGATACTGGAGTAGGTTGCCATGCCCTCCTCCAGGGGATATTCCCGACCCAGAGATCAAACCTGCATCTCCTGCATTGATAGGCAGATTCTTTACCACTGTGCCACCTTGGAAGCTCTAAAAATGCTGTAAGTACAGACACTGTAGATGCATTGCAGGTTGATGGGCCCCCTCCTGCCCACTGCAGGCTCTATATAAGGCAGGTGTGCAACACAATGGGCCCCTGGCAAATGGCACCCCTAGAAATAGTTAGGTCTGTCGATATAAAAATACATAAAATAAAAGACAAGAACTGTTCTAATCAGTTGCCACCTTTTAAAATCCTGGCAAGTTCACATAAAATGTTAGGGCTCCAGTTTCCTTTGATTTGAAGACCCAGGCTCCCTCCTCCCTCCAGGAAACCATTAACTTGCATTGCAAGGCTACTCCTCCCAAAACTTGCTTTTTCCCACTACCTGCTTACTAACTCACATTTGCTACCTGCCTGGCCTCTGTAGGGTCTGAGTTCAGGTCACCTATAGACACTCATTCAAATCTAGGGTGGCCCTAGTGGTAAAGAACCCACCTGCAATGCAGGAGACATAAGAGACTTGGGTTCGATCCCTGGGTTGGGAAGCTCCCCTGGAGGAAGAAATGGCAACCCACTCCAGTATTCTTGCCTGAAGGATCCCATGGGCAGAGAAGCCTGGTGGGCTGCTGTCCACAGGGTCGCAAAGAGTTGGACATGACTGCAGCAGCACAGCACAACATATGCGTAGATCTTCAACCTCCGGGGGTGAGGGTGGTATCTTTTGAGCTGCCCCAGGCTCAGCCCAGCTCTTTACACACTGTCATCTCATTTGAGTCGTCCACTGATGCATGTTCCATGGGCTCAGAGAGCTGACATGGACATGACCTCACAGCTGGATGCTGTTGGGAGACGGACAGAAGCTTGGGAATCATTCATCTGCTTTAGATCCTCAGGACCCATTTGAGTTAGTAAGTCCTTCAGCAAAGTCCACCTCACATGGATTTCCTTAGGAGAGGCTGTGTCTGGGGTTGGGAGTCAGACTGCATGTGTTCAAGCCCTGCTTCCACAGATCTGTGTGACCCTGGACAAGCTGTTTCACCTCCCTGTCTGACGTTCTTTCTCTCTCAAGTGGAGATGAAAACAGGATTTATCTCAGAGGTCTGTGTGCAGATTAAATGAAGTAATACATAAACATATCTCCTACAGCACCTTTACTCAAAATATTTCCTTGTTATTATATCCTTGGAAGCTGAACATACCAAATTTTAAAAGTACATAGTTATTACAGGCCATTTACAGCATTCTTCTAAGCTGAAATACTTTCATAGGTTGTTGTCCAGTCGCCAAGTCATGTCCAACTCTTTGCAACCCCCACGGACTTGCATAAGACATAGACATAAATCACTACCATAAATCTCTGTTTGAAATAATTATACTCTTAGAAAGATATGAAGTAGAAGGAAAGGCAGTGACAATCTATGCCACTCTGGATCCACAAGCTGCCAGAACTGGAAGGAAAGCTAAGCCTTCCCTAATCCAGTGGATTTAACAACTTATTTTAGCAGCAGAAACCATTTCTTTGAATGCAGTCTTACACCAAAGCCATGAACGAGAGCAATGTGGCAGCTTTGGCTGAAGAGGAGGTGAGGTCCCAGAACTGGGCTCTGGCTTCACCCAGCATGTTCTCAGAAGCTGTTGCTAAGGACCCCTGATCTTGGCTAAGCACTCTCCTTTGACAGTGGGAAAGATTAAGACCATTCATATCTCTACAAGGATAAGAAGGTTCATGCCAAGGACTAAGACCGAACTGTTGCTGTATCCCCAGCATCCAACCATGTACCTGGAACTCAGGACCCTAGCAGCTCTAAGACTTGTGTGATGGGGGCTCTAACACAGGGGAGGTGCCAGGCTGCAAAAGTCTGAGGGGATGGGCTTCTAGGGTATGGTAATGACTGTTGTCATTATGGGAGAGAAAAATGCCATTACAGTCTAGATATGGTCCTGGGTATGGGGTTGATTCTTGGGGAAGTGATGGGGTGAGGATAAGGAAGCCTGAATTAAGCAAACAAAAATATCGCTATTAGGGCTGGATACCATCTAAAAACTGGAGAAGGAAATGGCAACCCACTCCAGTACTCTTGCCTGGAAAATTCCATGGATGGAGGAGGCTGGCAGGCTACAGGCCATGGGGTCGCAAAGAGTCAGATACAACTGGGCAACTTCACTTTTACTTTCACCATCTAAAAATATCAAGATGAATGAGCCACTTTTCACCCCAGGCATTCTGTTGAACTCCAATTCTGCCCAGAAATTTGGGAAAGGATAATTAGTTTAGTTTCAAAGTGTGGTGCCCAGACCACTTACATCAGAACTACCAGGGAGCCTACTGCAAGTGCAAATTCATGAGCCCCACACCAGAATTATTCAATTAGAATCTCCAGTAGTAGAATCCATACATTTACATTCTCCACGAGCTTCCCAGATGTTCTTGTGCAGAAAAAAGTTTGAGAAGCACCATATTTCATCTCTCCGGGGCTCAACCATGATGTCACCAGGAGCCATCTGGAGAGCTTTACTTTGCTTGGGCCCTACCCTTAGAGATTCTGATTTAATAGGTCTGGACTGGGACCTGAGAACTGAGATGCTTTCCAAAATCTCCCCCAGTGTTGTAGGGCAGAATGGTTTACATTCATTCATAACTCGCTGCCAGAGGGGAAGGGGAGTCTCCAATTTCATGAATTACTTCTATTATAACCAACTGAAAATGCAGATATTCTAATTGGCCCTTAGAGATAAGCTGCTACTTTTCCTTTCGGTTTGTCTCTAGCCACCTAGGCAGTAGAAAGACAAAAGTTTTCAGCAAAGCCTTGTCAAAAGCCTTTTGTGAATACTGAAGTTGCTTTCTAAATGGGTTGGATGCCCAAGAACCTACTGTATACAGCACAGGGAACTTGGCTCAATATTATGTAACAGCCTAAATGGGAAAAGAATTTGAAAAAGGATCCGTGTATATGTATAACTGAATCACTTTGCTGTACACCTGGAATTATCACAAATTATTAATCAACTATAATCCAATATAAAATAAAAAAATGTGTTGGATACATTTACAAAGCATACTTTAAAATAAAGTTGATTGAGGTATACTTGGTTTTTAACAAAATGCTTCTATTTAAATGCAGTTTGGGCTTCCCTGGTGATTCAGTGGTAAAAAATCTGCCTGCCAGTGTAGGAGACATGGGTTCCATCCCTGATCTGGGAAGATCCCACATGCTGCAGGGCAACTAAGCCCGCGTGCCACAACTCTTGAGCCAGTGCTCTAGAGCCTGGGTGCCATAAACTACTGCATGCTGCAGCTACTGAAGCCCGGGCACTCTAGAGCCTGGGCTCTGCAACAAGATAAGCCACTGCAATGAGAGGCTCGTGCACTGCAACCAGAGTAGCCCCTGCTGGCCACAACTAGAGAAAGGCCCAAGCAGAAGTGAAGACCCAGCACAGGCAAAAATAAACAAATAAAAAAAAACATTAAAAAATAAATAAATGCACAGTTTGATGAGCTTTGAGGGATATATGCTCCCAGGTAACCACCACAATTGAGATACATAATATTTCTACCACGTCTGAGAAAATTCCCTCTTTACTCCTTTGCAGTCAATCCCCTACCCCTACCCTTTGCCCAGGCAACCACTGATCTGCTTTCTGACATAGTGGATTAGTTTAGACTGTTCTAGAATTTGATATAAATGGGATCAAACTGTATGAACTTTCTATATCTGATTTCTTTTGCTCAGCACTATGTTTTTAAGAATTATCCATAGCATGAATTATACTGTTCATGTTTCTTCTCTGTTTCAAAAGTAAGTGCACAGGCCTTCTGGGTACCACTTCCAGAGAAAAGAGCTGGTTTCTGGAATGAAGTGAAAGGGAAGTGAGAAAGTAAGACAATTGGCTAGATGGCCTTCTTCAAAGAACTTGGCCAGCAAGGCGAGAAGGAAGTGACCAAACTGAGGTAAGGGGAGTTTTCACCGAGGCAGGTGATTTCTGCAGGAAGGAGCATGCTGGGGAGATGGCAGAGCTGAGCTTAGGATGTGGCAAGTAAGAGAAGAAAGGGAAGCAAATATAGGGGCCAAAGACAAACATCACCAGTTTAAAAAACGTTGGTCTCTGCGGTGGTCTAAAAAAATGTCTAAAAATTCTCAGCTCCTCCTCTTTGAGAGAGAGAGAGAGAGAGAGAGCGAGAGCGAGCTTAGTTCTCTTCCCCTTCAGAGCTGGCCGGACTTGGTGACTCACTGCTGACGAGTGAAAGCGGTGGAGGGTGGCTGGTCACTTCTGACGCTAGTCCTTGGAGATGCTGTGGCTTTCATTGTGGTTACCCTCTTTGGGGTCAGTGGGCTCTGGGAGCAGCTGGCGGGGACCTAACATGGTGAAGAGTGAAGAGCCCTCTTCTCTGAGGGAGACTCGCAGGATGAGCAGGACACAGGACATGTGGAGCCGAGGGACTCGCATGTACTTATGGCCTGGAGCTGAGGGGACATGGCTCATTCAAGGAACTCTAGGAAGTTCTCTTTGGGAGCCGTCTGCATCTCTCTTTCTTCATCCAGATCTACCAGTATGCATTTATTCTAAATTACTGGTCCAGTTCCACTCAGATTCACAACATCATAGGAATCTCATGAAATTCATAGTGATTACTACCATGTTCCAGTACGACATTATGGCTTAACTGGCCTTGCTGATGGCCTGGATAGCTGACCTTTATCTACAAAATTACTTCATGGTAAGGACTTCCCTGGCAGTCCAGTGGTTAGGACTCTGAGCTTCTACTGAAGGGGGTCCAGGTTCCATCCCTGGTCGGGGAACTAAGACACCACATGCCACAGGGTGAGGCCAAAAAAAAAAATATTAATTCAAGGTGGGAGGTGTCCCGAGGACCACACAGGGACCACACAAGTCCCTAGGGTAAGAACAGTCTATAACCTTATCCTCATGCTTTTATTGTGGTCAGACAGGTGAGTGGTGAGAGAAGATATATTGCTAGATTTCAATAAGTAAAACCTTCCTGCATTCAAATCCCAAGCAAATTCATTTGACAAAGAATCTACTCTTGTCTGCTGGGAAATTTGAACTAGTCTAGACCACACATAGCAGACAAAAATTTGGCAGACTTATATTGAATATATGGGCATCAAGCCACAGTGACTATTCACACACTTTCATACAAATGCTCATGAAGATGAATTAATTTCTGCTGTGACTGACATTCTGCAGCAATTTCCAAAAATGCAGACACAGTAAAGTATAATTACTATTTGTAATTAATTTGTAATTTATGAGCCTTCCTGAGGAAATAAGCAGCTCCCTGTGATGGAGATTCTGACACGAGACCTAGAGAGAAACAGTGAGCAGATGGTTTTGAGTTCTATCCAGTCTTCATCTGCAAGCTGGGGGAGAAGTAAGTGTCCAGTAAAGAGAAGCAGACCATAGTATATGTTCTAAGAACTAAACAGCAATGCCTCATTGAAGCAGCATGGGGACAGTTTTGAACACATCTGGCATTCACTGGCAATTGGACAGGGTATTAATATTGTAGGAAGTAATGCTTGAGGCTAGACTCTCTTAATTAGTAGTGTCCAAAAGAAAGTGGCACCCCACTCCAGTACTCTTGCCTGGAAAATCCCATGGATGGAGGAGCCTGGTAGGCTGCAGTCCATGGGGTCACTAAGAGTCGGACACGACTGAGCGACTTCACTTTCACTTTTCACTTTCATTCATTGGAGAGGGAAATGGCAACCCACTCCAGTATTCTTGCCTGGAGAGTCCCAGGGATGGGGGAGCCTGGTGGGCTGCCGTCTTTGGGGTCGCACAGAGTCAGACACGACTGAAGTGACTTAGCAGCAGCAGCAGCAAAAGAACGTTCCACGATGATGGAGATAATCACTATCCAACACAATACCCACTAGACATGATATGTGGCTTCTAAGCACTTGAAATGTGGCTAGTAAGATTAAGAAACTAATTTTAATTTTTATTTAATTAATTTAAATGTAAATAGCCACAAGTGGCCAGTGGCTAGTGTATTGGACAGTGCAATTCTAATTAATGTGGGTTGAAAGCTATGATTCTTTAAAACCATGAGCTCCTTAAAGAATGGAGATGTGTCTTTGATGGTCACTCTGGCACTCAGCACAGTCTCTGACATATAGTAGGTTTTCAATAAATGCTTATTAACAGACCCTCAGCAGCCAGAAGAGGACTGGCTTTGTAATACAAAAGGTGACTGTAGAATTTCCCAAAGGGTATTTCAAAGCCTTAGATCCACAAAGTACTCTGGAGAGAAAGAATTCCCTGGTCACATATATCTGTATGTTCTCTATCTTGCTTGGGGGATTAGGATACATATTAGGGTATTAATGAAACCAGAATAGTTTTATTATTTCACTGTTTCCCATAGTTATTGGACCATGCAACCCCCCTTTTCACATAATACCTCTGACATCTCTTAGAACTAGTAGATTCTGGGAGAAATACTTTGGAGGATGTCAATATAATGACAGGATAGGAGGAAGACTTCCAGTGAATTCCTTGAAAAGCAGTGACCCCAATTTCTAGTACATGGTCAGAAGGTAATAAATACCTACTGAATGGTCTGGAAATGATGGGCTTCCCAGGTGGGGCAGTAGTAAAGGATCCACCCATGCAGGAGACGTGGGTTTGATCCCTAGGTCAGGAAGATCCCCTGGAGAAGGAAATGGCAACCCACTCAAGTATTCTTGCCTGGGAAATCCCATGCACAGTTGAGCCTGGCAGGCTATAGTCCATGGGCTCACAAAGAGTCAGACAACTGAGCATGCATGTGCACTAGAAATGACTCTCTTCCAATTAAAATCAGAAGTTATCTATAAACCATTCCCACTCAGCAAAGGTAAAGAAAGAAGGCAGAGTGTGGCTGGGAGGTCTTGGTATTCTTCACCTGACTATATTGGGTGTACCTGCCGAACTAGAAGATGATCTGACATATGAATTAGACAGAAGTATGTAATAGCAAATTAGAACAGAAATAATATGAGTTATTAATATATGCTAATGCTTCAAGATTCTGTACTTAAAAAATTTAAAGCAGGCAGCTAATTGTTGAATGATTAGAATATCAACCCATTTACAAAGGAATGATCAATCCAGAGATACAGATGGTGTGAACAAGGATGAAACATGGGTCCTGGATCATCGAAAAAGCAAGAGAGTTCCAGAAAAACATCTATTTCTGCTTTATTGACTATGCCAAAGCCTTTGACTGTGTGGATCACAATAAACTGTGGAAAATTCTGAAAGTGGTGGGAATACCAGACCACCTGACCTGCCTCCTGAGAAATCTGTATGCAGGTCAGGAAGCAACAGAACTGGACATGGAACAACAGACTGGTTCCAAACAGGAAAAGGAGTACATCAAGGCTGTATATTGTCACCCTGCTTATTTAACTTATATGCAGAGTACATCATGAGAAACGCTGGGCTGGATGAAGCACAAGCTGGAATCAAGATTGGTGGGAGAAATATCAATAACCTCAGATATGCAGATGACATCACCCTTATGGCAGAAAGTGAAGACCTAAAGAGCCTCTTGATGAAAGTGAAAGAGGAGAGTGAAAAAGTTGGCTTAAAGCTCAACATTCAGAAAACTAAGATCATGGCATCTGGTCCCATTACTTCAAATAGATGGAGTAATAGATGGCAAAATAGATGGAGAGTAATTTATGGCAAATAGATGGAGAAACAGTGGCAACAGTGGCAGACTTTATTTTCTTGGGCTCCTAAATCACTGCAGATGGTGACTGCAGCCATGAAATAAAAAGACGCTTACTCCTTGGAAGAAAAGTTATGACCAACCTAGACAGCATATTAAAAAGCAGAGACATTACTTTACCAACAAACGTCTGTCTAGTCAAGGCTATGGTTTTTCCAGTAGTCATGTATGGATGTGAGAGTTGGACTATAAAGAAAGCTGAGTGGTGAAGAATTGATGCTTTTGAACTGTGGTGTTGGAGAAGACTCTTGAGAGTCCCTTGGACTGCAAGGAGATCCAACCAGTCCATCCTAAAGGAAATCAGTACTGACTGTTCATTGGAAGGACTGATGTTCAATCTGAAACTCTAATACTTTGGCTACCTGATGTGAAGAACTGACTCACTGGAAAAGACCCTGATGCTGGGAAAGATTGAAGGCAGGAGGAGAAGGGGATGACTGAGGATGAGATGGTTGAATGGCATCACCGACTCAATGGACATGAGTTTGAGTGAACTCTGGGAGTTGGTGATGGACAGGGAGGTTTGGCATGCTGCAGTCCACGGGGTCGCAAAGAGTCAGACACGACTGAGCGACTGAACTGAACTGAGAGACAGGAAAAGAAAAAGGTCCTCTCTGAGAAGAAAAATGTGCACAAAAGACAAAACAAGAACCTGATTGAGACCAGGTTAGTCACTTACAGTCTTGAGTTTTGCTAATGCCTTAGTAAGAAAGGATTGGAATTAACTCTAGATCCACAACATAGTTTCAGCTAAAATTTGTTTGTAGTTATTGTAAATACATACACTTATGATTACATTTACTAATCTATATATAGACCAGTCCACAGTATGGATTAATCTCTTTGCAACAAATCTCTTCTGAAACTTGAACTTAGAAACAAAAATCTCTTAGATCTAGTTAAGCAGAGGAATTTGGATGGGAGAAATTCCAATCAAAACCATCAGTCATGCATGGTACCCTCTGCAGTGAGGTGCCCAGACAAAGCCTGTCCCTGCAGGGCTGAACACGTTACATGTGGGTGATCTGTAGATTTCATCATGTGCTCTAGATCTTCTCACTTAGAAAAGGGGCTTTAACGCGAAAAGTGTATGCCTACTCTAAACATGGGGCTTCCCAGGTGGCACTAGTGGTCAAGAACCTGCCTGCCAATACAGGAGCCTGGGTATGATCCCTGGGTTGAGATGATCCCCTGGAGGAGGGCATGGCAAACAACTCAAGTATTCTTGCCTGGAGAATCCCATGGACAGAGGAGTCTGGTGGGCTATAGTCCATGGGTCACAAAGAGTCGGACAAGACTGAAGTGACTAAGCACACAGGCACTATAAAGATACCACCTCAGTGTTCACAAAGACGGCTGAATTGCCCACTCCAGGAGGGACCACCCCATATCCTGGGAAATTGTTTAGTCCACGTGACTGTGCACACCCCCCTCCAACTGCATCCAGAAAGGGCAAGTACCACCACTGGCCACTCCTCTCAGCGTCACTGATGCCTGCAGACCACCTTGCCTTCTGAATGTCTCCATCACCGCGTGTCTGAGAAGGGGGTGCAGGGGGCAGGACCAGAGACAGAGCTCACTCAGAGCCCTTGGCCCTGGGTCCACAGCCTGCTTGTCATGTTCACCTTTGGTCTTTGTTGGTCAGGCTTTTTAAAGCATAATGTTTGATTTTTCTGCTTATTATAAAAGTGATACATGCTTGTGATAGAAAACTTGAAAAGTTCAATAGGCATGTATTTGCCATATTTCCTTTCTCATCTATGATTAGATGACTCTACTTGCCACCCTAGTAGAAACATATGATTAGAGTGATTTTCCAATACAGTTTTGAATTTTGATTTTATTACTTAATATTATGTGCTGAGATTTTCCCATGGGCATCGTATTCAACTCTAATTGATTATATTATAGGCCCTGAAATAAAGCAAACCATATCTCACCCTGACCCAGTTAAAAAACAAAAACAAAACAAAAAACCCCAAACCAACTATTTTCCATCCCATAAACCAGAAGCAAAAGCTTACTGGACATCAGCAAAGGATGAATAAACGGGACTAACAAAGACATATGGCAGGTTTTGCCCCATTGAGCCCACTAACTCGGCACAATGCAGTTCATTGAAAATAATCCCACATTCCTGTGCTATTTTTCAAATTGACACTTTAGAACATGTCTGCCAAAGCTCCTAAAATGGTCTCTGGTAGGCTCTTCCACTCAGCTGTGGGCATTTGGGTTGCCCTGAACAACCACCCCTAGCTGATGCCATGCTGGACACACAGACACGCACATGCCATCTAAACTGATCAAGTCCCACAAATGCAAATCTCCAGCTACTCTCCATGCCAGGTATACCCGCTCTGCTGGCATGCTAGGCTTTAATTCATGAAAGAAAGAAAGTGAAGTCGCTCAGTCGTGTCTGACTCTTTGCGACCCCATGGACTGTAGCCTACCAGGCTCCTCCACCCATGGAATTTTCCAGGCAAGAGTACTGGAGTGGGTTGCCATTTCCTTCTCCAGGGGATCTTCCTGATTCGAGGATTGAGCCCGGGTCTCCGGCATTGCAGGCAGACACGTTACCATCTGAGCCACCAGGGAAGTCTTAACTCACGAAGACTTCATTAGGCAAAAAGGAAAGGTCAGGTTGGACCAGAGACAATAAGGCTGGAGACACACTGTGTCGAAGATGATACTCTCCGTAAGTCATGCTGGGGGGACTCTTGGTATGATTGCGTTCACATACAGACAACAGCCCCAGAGACATTAAATGCCTTGCTCAGCATCAGACAACGACTGCGGCAACATCATCGTGGAAGCATGCTTGTCAAGGCCAAACGGCCAGACTCGCCGGTTCAGGCTCTTTCTTCTCCAATGCCTGTGTCCATGCTGGGACCATTTGGCTGGAAGTGAGAGAACCCGCCTGACAAGAAGCAACCCTCAGGTCTCTGCACAGATGATGCTACCAAACAAAAGGCCCTTTCAGAAGCCTCACAATGGCTCTTCCTTGCTAGCTGTTTGAGGTAGTGGCTCTGGCACATATGAGAGGCTCTGCTTCTTTTCACAGTCCTGACCTGATCTTGCCATTTCAGGCCAGCCTTGGCTACTGCACCCAAGTGTCCCCCAGGCATGCATGGGCATGCCCTGGCCACCTCTTAGGGGAACACAAGGTCATTGCGTGTCTGGGCTGAGATGAGGCGTGCTGGGTCTGTATGAGACAAGGCTTTCCAAGTCTTTGGTCTGCAAACTGCTGTTCTTCCATCTGGTCCTAAAGCACCCATTTTTCAAGCAGTGTTGGTGGCTGAAGCCTAAAATCACTTGGTGCATGAATCTCAATCGTCAGCCAAGAGTCACTGCCTACAAACTGGGAGAGTTGGGGAAGCTTGGGGGTGATAAGATGGCAGTAAGGAGAGTAATGACGGATGGAGAGGAACATGGGTTGGATGTTGAGAAATCGCCCACCACGCGTGTTTGAAGTAAAGATAACGAGTATAGGAAGCAGATGGAATAACACATGTCAAGAGTGTAGCGAAACATGTGGAACTCAAGAAACGGAGCTATTGTTTATTTCTTGAAAATGCATGTGTGCCAGGCACATAGTGGCACCGTGTCACACGGTGAAGTGGGAGGGCTGAGGAGTGAGAAGGGACGAGGCTGAGTCACTTTTTTCCCCTGAGGCCCTCCTGTATGAGGACCTTTATTTACTTCCCATCTCCCTCTCTAAGTCTTCTTTCTTCCTCACCCCATCAGCAGTGGTGGGGGCGGGCTTGGGGCAGGGTGGAGGCAAGGAGAGAACACTCAAAATCGAGAAATACATCACCAAGGAACAGTGTTGCCCCCAGTTCGTTCCTTGGGTCACGACGTCCATGAGATATTAATGAGTAATAACAGAAAATTTCCAGGACTTCCCTGGTGGTCCAGTGGTTAAGAATCTGCCTTGCAATGCAAGGGACGTGGGTTCAATCCCTGGTCTGGGAACTAAGATCGCACATGCCGTGGAGCAACTGAGCCCACACGCCACAGCTACTGAGCCCTAGCGCCCTGGAGCATACCACGACTAGAGAGTCCTGTGCGCCACAACGAAAGATCCC
This sequence comes from Bos indicus x Bos taurus, assembly GCF_003369695.1. Taxonomy (NCBI): domain Eukaryota; kingdom Metazoa; phylum Chordata; class Mammalia; order Artiodactyla; family Bovidae; genus Bos; species Bos indicus x Bos taurus. The sequence goes on along the minus strand of NC_040083.1, from coordinate 16,770,444 downwards.
CCATGACACACAGCGAAGATCCTCAGTGCTCCAACTAAGGCCTGATGCAGCCAAATAAATATTAGGGAAAAAAAAATTTCAGCAGCCAAATGCAATTAAATTGGGAATGGAGATGGTGCTACAGAAAACCGAACCAGTTTCTTCACTGGATGAGTTCGCAAGGCCTTTGCTCTGTAAATCTTGGGTCTTCAAAGGGTGGGGGTGATACAGCATTTTGGAAACTCATTTGATCAAGAAAAGAAAATCCATTTTTCACTGATCAGTTCTTGGGATCAACATCCTGAGGAATATTCTTGGCCAAAACAGATCCTTAGATTTTTCTTCTTGGCTTGACTTTCCCACCTCACTGAGCTAACCACCCCCATCCTCGAGGAGAAGAAGAGATGATGTGCTAACAAGAGAAATTTCCTAATTTGAGAGTAATTGTCATCTAGAGTCTTGCCCCCCTCAGAGGAGCACTGAGATCACCTGTGGGCAAAATGAACCGAGTGTTTATCAGGGGCACAGAATCAGAATCTACACTGTGGTGAGATGCCCAGTTGATTCATATGCACATTGTATTTGAGAGGGAGGAACTTCCCTGGGATTCCAGTGGCTACGACCCTTGAGCTCCCAGTGCAGGGGACCCGGGTTTGATCCCTGCTCAGGGAACTAGATCCCACATGCTACAGCTGAGACTTTGCGTGCTGCAACTAAAGATTCCATGTGCAGCAACTAAGACCCAGCACAGCCAGATAAATACATGGCTAGCTATTTTTCAAAAGTTTGCAGTGGAGACCTGGGGTGCTTGGTCCTGGGCACTAACCTCAATGATTCTGTTTTGGTGTATCTGGGGTGAGGCTTGGGTAAGTCCATTTTAAAATACCACCTCCAAGAAATTCTGATGCAGCCGTGTGTGGACTCCTATTGAGAAACACTGACTTAATGTAAAAGTTCCTACAGCCCATGGACAGAGGAGCCTGGCAGGCTGTTGTCCATAAGGTTACACAGAGTCAGACACGACTGAAGCGACTTGGCACGCATGCAGACTCATGGCCCATGTGTTCTCAGGCGCTCAGTCATGTCTGACTCTTTGTAGCCCCATGGATTGTAGCCCTCCAGGCTCCTCCATCTATGGGATTTCCCAGGCAAGAATACTGGAGTGGGTTGTCATTTCCTCCTCCAGGGGATCTTCCCGACCCAGGGATCAGTGCATCTCTTGTGTCTCCTGCATTGGCAGGCAGATTCTTTACCACTAGCCTCACCTGGGAAGCTCTGCTATAAAGTAACAGAACAGCCCTGTGCTAACTCTTGGTTTCGTGGCAGCACCTCTACAAGATACATGACGGTATAATCATTGTTAGAAATAAGGCAGTGGAGCCCTGGAGAGAGATGGTGAAAGTGCTGGACCAAGGTCACCCAGGGGTGAGCAGGTCATCACGATGAACAAGAACACTCCTGTCTTTCCTGCCTGCCTCGCCAACCTCTCTCCTCCTCCGCCCTCCTCTGTTCTTTATTCACCAGCTTCTGCATGGCTAACAGCCCTCTCTGAGTCTGCTTTTGTCTTTAGTGAAAAGCTAACAAAACACTGTTGCTCCCGGTGCTGGCTAATGACTGTGCCTGATTAGCGCCATTCTGTCAGCTGACTCCCAGGCAGCCCGGCCAGCCAGCAGCCTGCTTATTCAATCAGCGCCTGGCCCATTTGCTAATTACCAGCATCATTTAGGCTCGTTTCCTTGACTGTGAACTTGCTCGAGTTCAAATCATCTTCAGCTGTTGCCTTTACAGGAGAACAGAATCATTTGTCACATCTGTCAATGCTCCAGCCTCCCCTCCCTGCTGGAGACTCAATGAAATCCCGTGTGTCTCCGGTTCCCAGGCTGCTGCTGACCAGCGGGTCCCAACGGGAGCCGTGAGGCAGACCTGTGCACAGACGGACGTGCTGGCCTTCCTCACTGGGCTGCCAGGGTGACCTCTTCCCTGCTTCTGAATCCCAATTGTATTCCCACTCGGAGGCCTGACAGAGTGGCCTACTGTCCCCCCTCACCAGGGATGGAGGGTTTTCCCAGGAGATGGGATTTTTTGTGATAAACCCAGGAGACTGCATCACCGTAGACCTGGCCCACCAGGACACACAGTGCGAGAGCGTTTGACATCCTCCCAGGAGCTATAATTGGGGTCTAGATCAGAGAACTGACTGGGAATTGAGGTTCCATCGTTCTCTGGCAGACCTGATACTAAGGATTCGCATCTATCTCTTCCGTGCTCTACACTTCATTTTGCTTTTAATCTCAACTACTAACTCGGTAGGATGAAGCTTTATTTCCAACAGTGGATAAGTGGAGGTCTGCAGGCATGTTCTGAGATGAGGGTGGCACCAGAGAAGGAATGATGGTGTGTAACCCCTTTAAACGGAGGGGCCTCATCCTCCAGGGACTCTTCCTGATTCAAAACCACATTAAGCATCTTCAGTGGCTAAGTCAAAGATCTCTCTTGGAAAATGGCACTTGAAAATAAACTGGTTATTTTCAAACATCTTTTGATATTGATTTCTAACATATTAATAATTCCACAGTGATAAGTGAAAAGACTCTGTATGATTCCAATACTTCTATTTTTGTTGTTGTTCAGTCACTAAGTTGTGTCTGAATCTTTGCCACCTCATGAACTGCAGCACACTAGGCTTCACTGTCCTTCACTATCTCCTGGATTTGCTCAAACTCATGCCCAGTGAGTCAATGATGCCATCCAACCATCTCATCCTCTGTTGCTCCCTTCTTCTCTTGCCCTCAATCTTTCTCAGCATCAGGGTCTTTTCTAATGTGTTGGCTCTTGGCATCAGGTGACCAAACTGTTGGAGCTTCAGCAACAATCCTTTCAATGAATATTGATTTCCTTTAGGATTGACTGGTTTGCTCTCCTTGCTGTCCAAGTGTCTCTCGAGTCTTCTCCAGGACCACAGTTCGAAAGCATCAATTCTTTGGAGCTTAGACTTCTTTACGGTTCACCTCTCATATCTGGACCTGACTACTGGAAAACCATAGCTTTGATGCTATGGATCTTTGTTGGCAAAATGATGTCTCTACTTTTCAATACCACTAGACTATGAAATTTTTGCACCTTGTTTTATGTACCTGGATATGTTCCAGTGTGTCCTAGATTACAGCCTATGGGAACTTGAGTAGAATTTGTATCCTATTGTTGTGTGAAAATTGTATAAATCTTAATTATGTTGAAGTGGTTCATGGTGCTTTTCAGGTCTACTATAGCCTTCCACTTCACTGTATATTCATTCTATTAATTTTCAAGAGTTTGATATTAAAACTCCAACTAAAAATCTTAATTTATCTACTTAAAAAAATAATTGTAATATTTAGTGGAACTAAATGTAACCTTGTTCTGTATTTTCCAAGTCTCCTGTAAATGTGTTATCATACTATCATAATTTAAGAAATAAAAAAGAGAAAAAAAACCACATTAAACATCTATTATGTACTTGGCAACATCAACTCAAAGAGTTGACAACCCACGGAAGACGCTGATACAAATACAATGAACTATATCTGTTACAAGGCTACTGAGGAGATCCCCAGGATGGCAAAAGGCCATGTGAGCCAGGGAAGGTAGAATTAGGGTAACTCTGCTTACTATATGCTGGTCACTGGCTTCCCTGGTGGCTCAGAGGTTAAAGCATCTGCCTGGAATGCAGGAGACCTGGGTTCAATCCCCAGGTCAGGAAGATCCCCTGGAGAAGGAAATGGCAACCCACTCCAGTACTCTTGCCTGGAGAATTCCATGGAGGGAGGAGCCTGGTAGGCTATAGTCCATAGGGTCGCAAAGAATCGGACACGACTGAGCAACTTACCATTATTGTTACTGTACATTCATTATCTCATTCAACAGCCAATATTTCTTAAGCACCTATCAAGTTTCTTAAGCACCTAACCTGTTTAAATTTTGAAAGTGAAAGTGTAGTCGCTCAGTTGTGTCCAACTCTTTTTGATCACATGGACTGTAGACCGCCAGGCTCCTCCATCCATGGAATTTTCCAGGCAAGAATACTGGAATGGGTTGCCATTTCCTCCTCCAGGGCATCTTCTCAACCCAGGGGTTAAACTGGGGTTTCCCACATTGCAGGCAGATTCTTTACTATCTGAATCAGCAATTCTATTAATATATACCTATTTTTCAAATGAGTAAAATGAGGCTTTGAAAAGCCTTGCTCAAGATTGCAAGTTGGTGAATGAATGGTTCAGGGCTTGAACCCAGAGAGTCTGATCCTTGTCTTTAAGCAGTCTGAGACTGAACCTCCTACCATTGTGGGATGCTGGGCCCTCAACACAACCCGTGCGGGGTAGCTGGCCCACAGCAGACAAAGCAACACAGTGGGCTCTGGGTGCAGAGAAGTGTGGCTGTGCATGGCGGAAACATGGCAGAAAGAAACACGAGGTGGGGTTTAAGTGTTCTACACTGTGGAATCCCAAGGCACGACATTAGGAATGTCCCACTGGAGGTGTGGGAACTCTGGGTCTGCTGATATTCAAAAGGAAACTGGCCGGAGAAGTGCTGCCCTTCTGGCCTCTAGCTGCATTCGATTCTAAAGAATGCACTAGAACAGGAAGCCAAATGCCTGACTCCTTCATAATCCTTTAAGGGCCCAAAAATGAGTGAGATTCATTGTATTTTTTAGACTGCATTTGTCAATTCTCAAAAACTTATCTTTTTTATACAATGAGAACATCTGGGTAACTTGCTTTGCATATCTAGGGTAATTGATAGATGCAAATCAAATAAAATGTGTTCATTTGATATGACTGATTTTACTATCAACATATTAAATCATAAAATTATTAAATATTAAATTAATAATTAATATTAAATTAATAACTGGCAATAGTAGAATTGGAAGTTCATGTTCAAGCTCTGTCAATTATTGAAAGTGCTCATTTCAGTAATAACAATCCACGGTGCAGTATTCTTAATGGATCCGGAACTGTGCTAAGTATCCAGACTGAAAATATATAATGACTGTCTTTAGAAACACCCTCAATATTATTTTCTGTTACTTTGCAGGTTTTGGTTTGTGGGAAATGAATACCTAATTTCAGACAGTTAAGCATTAAAAGCACTTGTTATCAATATGTACAAGCATTGCAATTAATCTCCCTGTAATTAAAATTAACAAAACAGGTAAGAAGGCTACTGTTTCAAGCAGAATTTAAAGAACTATAAACTTCTGAGAAGAAAACTGGTGTTCCTTCTTGCTCACAACCACTGTTAATAATTCCTGGCCAATCCAATCACTCTTTGTTCCCCATGCCCCCAAAGAGGCTCTTCTCTAGAACACTGGGTTGTCCCAGGCCTTTCTGTGACTCAGATTTCAAGCACCTGGCACTGTTGGGTGTTCGAATCCCTGGGGCCCTTCTTCAGTTGTAGAAAATACAGTTGACCCTTGAACAATGTGAGGGTAAGGGGACCCAACCCTTTGTGCTGTTGAAAATCTGAGTCTCGTGTATAGTTAGGCCCTCCATGACCAAGTTTCCTCTGTATCTATGGGTCTGCATCCACAGATTCAACCAACCTTGGATGGTGCAGTAATACAGTATATCAGGTATAGTTAGTGTTAGTTTCTCAGCCGTGTCCAACTCTTTGTGACTCCATGGACTGTAGCCCACCAGGATCCCCTGTCCATGGGATTCTCCAGGCAAGAACACTGGAGTGGGGTGCCATTCCCTTCTCCAGGGGATCTTCCCACCCAGGGATCGATCCCAGGTCTCCCACACTGCAAGCAGATTCTTTAACATCTGAGCCACCAGGAAAGCCTGTGTATAAGTGGACTTTATATGCAGTTTGAACTTGTGTTGTTCAAGGGTCTGCTGTAACTGAGAGTGTTCTGATGCAAAGGAAAGTTTTCTCTACTTGCTTGTTTTTTTTTGGTTTGTTTTATTTCTGGGGAGCAAAGTTCTTGACTTATATTTTTACTTATGACCTCACTCATCTGCTAACTTATTTTTTATATTGCCTGCTTTACAAAATTGTTGTTTCTTGCATTACCATATGTGTAACTGAATGTCTGGTATAATGATGATATATAGTTCTATAAGAGATCAATGATGGTACTAGTGTAACTCTAGATATGGGAAGACACACTATGAGGGGATATTTTCCTGGACCATAAGAGACTAGTAAGACAGGTGGTTCAGAGACTTTGGGGCACTGTTAATGAAACAATAGAAAGGGAAAGACTAGAGCTCTCGTCAGGAAACTTAGAGAAACCAAGTGAACATTGCATGCAAAGATGGGCACAATAAAGAAAAGAAATGGCATGGACCTAACAAAAGCAGAAGATACTAAAAACAGGTGTCAATACACAGAAGAACTGTACAAAAAAGATCTTCATGACTCAAATAACCATGATGGTGTGATCATTCACCTAGAGCCAGACATCCTGGAATGCGAAGTCAAATGGGCCTTAGGAAGCATCAGTATGAACAAAGCTAGTGGAAGGGATAGAATTCCAATTGAGCTATTTTACATCCTAAAAGATGATGCTGTGAAAGTGCTGCACTCAATATGCCAGCAAATTTGGAAAACTCAGCAGTGGCCACAGGACTGGAAAAGGTCAGTTTTCATTCCAATCCCAAAGAAAGGCAATGCCAAAGAATGCTCAAACTATTGCGCAATTGCACTCATCTCACACACCAGCAAAGTAATGCTCAAAATTCTCCAAGCCAGGCTTCCCTACGTGAACTGGGAACTACCAGATGTTCAAGCTGGATTTAGAAAAGGCAGAGGAACCAGAGATCAAATATCTCAGAAAAAATTTACTTTTGCTTTATTGACTATGCCAAAGCCTTTAACTGTGTGGATCACAACAAACTGTGGAAAATTCTTAAAGAGATGGGAATATCAGACCACCTGACCTGCCTCCTGGGAAATCTGTATGCAAGTCAAGAAGTCATAGTTATAACTGAACATGGACCAACGGACTGGTTCCAAATTGGGAAAGGAGTACATCAAGGTTGTATATTGCCTGGAGAATCCCAGGGACGGGGGAGCCTGGTGGGCTGCCATCTATGGGGTCACACAGAGTCGGACACGACTGAAGTGACTTAGCAGCAGCAGCAAGGTTGTATATTGTCACCCTGCTTATTTAGCTTATATGCAGAGTACATCATGAGAAATGCTGGGCTGGAAGAAACATAAGCTGGAATCACGATTGCTGGGAGAAATATCAATAACCTCAGATATGCAGATGACACCACCCTTATGGCAGAAAGCAAAGAGGAACTAAAGAGCCTCCTGATGAAACTGAAAGAGGAAGTGAAAAAGCTGGCTTAAAACTCAACATTCAAAAACTAAGATCATGGCATTCAATCCCACCACTTGATGGCAAATAGATGGGGAAACGATGGAAACAGTGACAGACTTTATTTTCTTGGGCTCCAAAATCACTGTGGATGGTGACTGCAGGCATGAAATTAAAAGACGCTTGCTCCTTGGAAGAAAAGCTATGACCAACCTAGACAGCATATTAAAAAGCAGAGATAACTTTGCCGACAAAAGTAAGTCTAGTCAAAGCTATGGTTTTTCCAGTAGTCATGTATGGATGTGAGAGTTGGACTATAAAGAAAGCTGATCATTCAAGAACTGATGCTTTTGAACTGTGGTGTTGGAGAGGACTCTTGAGAGTCCCTTGGACTGCAAGGAGATCCAACCAGTCAATCCTAAAGGAAATCAGTCTTAAATATTCATTGGAAGGACTGATGCTTAAACTAAAACTCCAATAATTTGGCCACCTGAGGTGAAGAATTGACTCATTGGAAAAGACCCTGATACTGAGAAAGATTGAAGGCAGGAGGAGAAGGGGATGACAGAGGATGAGATGGTTGGGTGGCATCACTGACTCAACAGACAGGAGTTTGAGCAAGCTCCTGGAGTTGGTGAAGGACAGGGAGGCCAGGCTTGCTGCAGTCCATGGACTTGCAAAGAGACACAACTGAGTGACTATACTGAACTGAATGAGGCTGAGTTCAATAACAGCACATGGGGTGGCCTATTGTTGAAATCTTCACCAGACCTGGCAATGAGGGTTCCTAGCACCTGAGCAGGAAATGAACCTGGGCCCTGGCAGTGAAATCACCGAGTCCTAACCGCTGAACTGTCAGGTGTAATTCCCTCTACTTATTAGCTTACACTCAATTCTATCTTACAACGACCTTCATATTTCCATATGTAAAGAAGAAATTAACATTCTCCTCTCTCCAAATGCTGTTTCTGCTCCTTTGGCTCAGAGAAACCCAAACATGGGTGTTGGGAAGAATCTCTTCCTCTAAGAGCACCTTTAGGGAAGGTGTCCCCCTCCACCTGAACACATCAGCTGAACAAAAGTGAACCAAACTCCCCGGAAGCAGACCTATGTTTTGGAGATGAGAGTGCTTGCTCTAGTCTCTTCATTCACCCACCCCTGTCCATTCTGTCCTAGACATTTCCTGAAACTAGCTTTATCAATTCCTTCCAGGCTTTTAACTCCCTTTGCTATTTGCACAACCTTTTCTGTTTACTCAAAATAGCCTTTCTACAAATGAGCAAAACTCCATCATGATATGTTTTAGCTTCTTTCCACACCACATGTCCAACTGAATTTGGAGACAATTTAGTTCCTTCCAAGAGCTTTCTAGAAAGTGGTTGTGAAAGAAAATGAAGAAAGTGAATGCTTTAGCCAGTGATATAACACAAGACCCAGTAAGTCTTACTTTGTTCCAGAACTGTACTGAAGCACAATATTAATAATAGATTTCAAGTTGAGAAACTCTAAAAGTGATGTATAAAACATCTGTTCATTCCCTAATGTCTTCTTTGCCAGATACAGGAACTCTAAACATGCATTAAACATGCCTTCTGGTTTTTGTATTTTGATTCTTTAATATCCGGGGCCTTGCTAAAAATGGAGGGATGGCCCTGATCAGGACTCACCAATTTCTAGAGATAGTAACCAACTCATCCTTGAGCTGTTTACTCACCAGTCAATACAAACTAACCAATCCAGGGCCCACTCCCCAAACCACCTCCTCTATGGCTGCTCACACTTAGGGCTAAAATTCCTTTTCTCTCATCACCCTAGGGCCAGGTGAACAGCTTGGGGCAGCCCCTTTGCCCCAGAACCTTCTGAAATGATTCACATCAGTCCATGTTTAGCCTTGTTACCCTGCCTTGCCCATTCCTTCCCAGGGAAACGACTACAAAGGCGCCGTGTTTTCCCTCCAACCTGTGTCCTTCCTGTCTGGCTCTCATGCCGTGGTGTGCCCCCTTCTTTGGGGATCTGTGAGTAAAACAAACTATTTTTTTAATGGCATCATCTCTTGATCTGCTGGCCTCACCAGACATAAATTATAACCTATATTTTAAGAACATGTGAGACTTCCCTGGTGGGCCAGTGGTTAAGAATCCACCTGCTAAAGCAGGGGACATAGGTTCAATCCCTACTCCAGGAAGATCCCACATGCTGGGGAGCAGCTGAGTCCATGTTCTAGAGTCCGAGAGCCACAACTAATGAGCCCATGGGCCACAACCACTGAAGCTCGCATGCCTAGAGCCTGTAGTCTGCAACGTGAGAAGCCCATGCACCAGAATTAGGCAGTAGCCCCCACTTGTCATAGCTAGAGAAAACCCCAGTGCAGCAATGAAGATCCAGCACAGTCAAAAAATTAGATCCATCAGTCAATCAATCTTTGAGAAAACAAACAAATAAAATGTACATAAAGAATAAGGAAGACAGGCCAGCAAAAGACTAGCCTGGCCCCTGCACTCTGGCCATTGTTCAAGCGGACTTGGATCAAAGTTAGTTACTCTGTCAGTTATGTTTACCAAAACTGCCACTTTGAACTGTTTTAGAGAAAAAGCATGATTTTTCCATAAAGCACAGTAATTATACTGGCTAAGACAGCACTCAATAGAGCTGTTAAAGATAGCTGTGATGAGGGTATCCATAGTATGATACATGTTACAAAAGATGCAGGGTTTTTCAGGGGCCTTGACTTCTAAAGCACAGTTTGAGTCCAGCTGTAAAGATGGCTTATAAAGAAAAGAACTCCTCATTCGCCTAAACAATAAGAGTAAAGTGTTTTCAACCAAGTGTTCTCAATTCTCACATATTCCATTAAAACTGCATTGCAAGAGGTTCAGGATAAAAAGCCAAGTCCCCACGACACTGTATTCTCATCTTGGGCTCCCCTCTCTTTCTCCCTGGAGTAAAAGCTACTCAAAGACAGCTTAACTTAACTGTGTGTGTCTCGCAGCTGCCACCCAGTAGGTGCTAAATATTTATTCACCAACTGAAGAAATGTTTATTACCTTCTTTGGAAACCTCCGTAGCAGATGACACAGAACTCAAAATGCCCATTTACGGGGTTAAATAAGTAAGAGAGAATTAAAGGTACTCTTGGGACTTCCCTGGTGGTCCAGTGGTTAAGAATACACCTTCTAACACATGGGATGAGGGTTTGATCCCTGGTCAGGGAACTAAGATGCTGCATCCATGGGCAACTAAGCCTGCATGCTGCAACTAAAACCAGACGGAGCCAAATAAATATTCAAAAAGAAAAAGTTGTTTTTTTTATTTTTTAAAAAGCTACTCCCTCTGGCCCAAACCATGACAATCTCAGCCCCTGAATGCTGTGCACATCTTGGCATATCCTGACCTTTACCTGACCCCTAAATCCTGCCCAATTCTGCAATCTTCCAGTTAGCAGCCAGCCATCAGAGCAGGGGCATGGCAGTGTTCTGTGACAAATGGTCAACCTCCTGGGGTGACCTGGGTGTGGCCACTACACGGGGACACTTACCAAGGGCTCCAGCTCCTTGCGATCTATGAGGTTCATCTCTGTGACGAAGTAATAGAAGTGTTTGTAGCAGGTGTTGACGTGGGCCTCGGCACCCATCACAATGACCCGGTCGAAGTGGTGGATGTAGACGTGGACGAAGACCCGGAAGAGGCGGCACAGGATCTTCTTGCAGATCTGCAGGAAGTTCTTTGGGAAGGGAACACCTAGAGAACGGAAGAGGGAACAAAACCATGATGGGGATGCTCTGGCGGGCTCCGAGCACATGCTTCAGGCGGGAGACCAGCCCAGGACTAGTCTCCCGGGCCAGCCTGCAGATGCGCCCCACGTGGGCAACTGCACTGGACACGGCCTGAAAAGGTGGCCAAAATGGTGTTAAATTCAAATGCCAACGATCAGGAAAAAGAAACAAATGAAGGAAGAGGGTCAGGTTTCCTTCTTTGGTGGTATCTTTTTGGTACACACAGACATGCACAATTAATGATTTTTAGTTTGAAACATGTATTCTTTTTTACTTTTCCCACTTCATAGAGCCCAGGAAAGTTCTTTTTCCTCTTATCTTTAATGTAGGAAAACTGGCAGGAGGAGGGTGATGCTCCAGGGAGACTGGCATTCCTGACACCGAGTATCAGGGAGGGGTGGGGGCTGCAGAAATCCGAAAGCCCCTTCTCATCAAAGGAAGCAGTCAGTGCACAACTCAGCCGGTGGTGGCCATGTGGGGACAGGGGCCTGGGGCTGCTAGATCTTCTGGTTCTTCAAGATGATTTGGAAATCTGGGGTTCTATGTGAATTATCTGGTTTTCTGTTTTTAAAAATGATATCGAGACTTTCCTGGCAATCCAGGGGTTAGGATTCTGAGCTTCCACTGCAGGGGCTGCAGATTCATTCCTTGGCCATCCCACATGCCTTGCAGCCAAAGGGAACAATAATAATAATAATCATAGTAAAATGATAGCAATTAACCTGAAGTTAAAAAAATATACCACAGGTCAAGACAAAACATCTTACCAGGGATAACTTGTCCTGAAAACTACCAGTTTGCAAATTCTGATCTAAACTTTTCCTGAGATCCACTGTTTCTGGGGTGTGAAAATGCAACAAAACTTCATGGAAACTTTGCCTGACAGTTACTGTCACCTCCTATCCTTGAGGAAGGTGAGAGTTGGAGGTTGTTGTTCATAACACAGACTGGGTGGGTGGTCAAAGGAATCATGCAGGTTTCCTGTCTGATGACCACCACTCCCAGCTTGGTCAGAGCAACAAATAGCAGCATCCCAAGCCCACTTTCTTTCTCCATCTCAAACACTGCTTAAGCTCTCGTTATTTACACAGTTCTTAGGTAGTGACATCATAGATTCTGAAGTCAGATAGCCTTTAAATTCCTATATTGCTCCTTTTCCAGCTGTATGACTACAGGCAAGTTATTTAACCTCTCTGAGCTTCAGTTTTTCCATAGGTAGGGTGAAAATACCAACTGTTGTAAGGATTAGAAGCAATACCCAGAAAATAGAACCTTTCTTAAATAGCCAGGAGAGTGTCAACATGTCTAAAATCCTCCTACAGTGCCTAGCACGTGGTAAGAGCTTGCTAAATGGAAATGACAAGCACCACCCCGCGAATCTCTCTGCTTTTTAAAATCTGGACCATCTAGCTGTTGTTATAAGGGAGTCCTTATCAGGAAAAGGTAGACATGACCACCTGCTTTTCAGCAGAATTGTAGAGCGGTGCTCAGGGCATGTCCCTCGTCCCCAGGAAGCCTGGAGTTCTGCTGTCCGTGCCTCTGCTGGGTCCTAACTGCAGCTGTCTGGTGAGAGACATCAGTAATGGGATCGCCTGGGACCCCTGGGTGGGGATGAGAGATGAAACACAGCTGGCAGTTGGCCGAGGCAGGGTCTGCCTCCCCATTACCCGGCACTGATACTGGCTTTTTCTTCTAGAACAAAATGGCAACATATCAAATGAACCACAGGGAGAGACTGGGGCACAGCTTGGCAGCTGACTGTCTGGGCAACAGATGCTGGTATTTAGGGGTGGGGTGAGGCAAAGCTGGGACAAGATGGAGGGCAGCCCCTCCCAGAGCTGATGGATGGCTTCCTCTGATGAAAAGGGGCTGGTGAAGACCACTGCTGCCAGGCTCGGGGAGGATCTGGAGCCTTCAAAGAGGCCCGAGGCCTAGAGATGATGGACTCTCCCTTCATCCACGTTCAAGAATATTCCCAACAGAAGGGGAGTCCTTTAACAACACTGAGACAATATCAGGGGTTGACATGGGTTACCTTGGCAACGTGTCTGTGATGTAGGGTTTACTAGTCCTGCATCACCGGTGAATAACACCAACACAGATGAACGTGCTCCAGGCCACTTAGGTAAACAGTGGCAGGGCTGGGATTCGGACCAAGTCAGTCTGATTCTAAAATACAACTGATCTAGGACTTGCCAAGTGGGTCCAGTGGTTAAGAATCTGCCTTGCAATACAGCGGAATGCAGGTTCGATCCCTGGTCTGGGAAGATCCCACATGCCTCGGAGCAACTAAGCCCATGAACCACAACTAAAGAGTCTGTGTGCCACAATGAAGATCCTGCATGCTGCAACAAAGACCCACGCAACCAAATAAATAAATAAAATCTAACAGATCTGGTTATGTCTGGCATGTGACTCTCTGCCAAGGATAAAAGCACAGCTTAAAGGCTAAATGTAACAAGGCATCTCAAGGTTACTTTTTGGTGGTGCAGATATATAATTTTTTAAAAAGGAAAGGGGTGAGGAGAGAAGGGTGAAAAAATCCACTCCCTCTGGAGCCACAGCTCCGAGGTACTAAGAGGTCAGCTAATACTCTGCTGCCCCGAGAAAGATGCGTTTCCTTGGCCAGTGCCTTAGATCATGGATCTGGGACTGAGAGTAAAAGCCAACATTTACTGAGCGCTGAAGTCTTGGGCTTCCCTGGTGGCTCAGACCATAAAGAGTCTGTGCAATGCAGGCAATGCAGGTTTGATCCCTGGGTTGGGAAGATCCCCTGGAGAAGGAAATGGCAACCCACTCCAGTATTCTTGCCTGGAGAATTCCATGGACAGAGAAGCCCGGCAGGCTACAGTCCATGAGGTCACCAAGAGTTGGACACGGCAGAGCGACTAACACTTAACAAGTCCAGGTACTGATATTGTTACCATCTCGCAAATGAGGAAACCGACTTGGAAAATTAAGTGGCTGCCCCAGGTCACAGAGCCAGTGGAGAATGGAGGGCTTTGGATCCAGGATTGTCTATGAGGACCCAGCACCCTGAAATCGGGAGTTGTTGCTCTGGGGTTCTGCACACGCCTCCAGCTCCCAAGCCCTTCCTCCCCGAGTAGCCTGAGCCTCCTCAGGTGCACTTACCTTTCCCTTCACCAGCTGCTAGGGGACATGGCCGGGGGCGGGAGGTTTCAGCTGTGCCAGTTTGTCTTTTTGTTGTTTAGCTGCTAAGTCATGCCCTACTCTTTCGCGACCCCATGGACTGCAGCCCACCAGGTCCCTCTGTCCGTGGGATTTCCCAGGCAAAAATACTAGAGTGGGTTGCCATCTTCTTCGCCAGGGGATCTTCCCAACCTGGGGATCAAACCCGTGTCTCCTGCACTGCAGGCGGACTCTTTACCGCTGAGCCACCAGGAAACCCCAATTCCCATGAAACAGCCACACAAAACTGAACTCTGAGAGGGTCTTGATATGTGTATGTGTGTTGTGATGTATTCCCAGTGAAACCCTGGGCAGTGATATTTCAGTGTTGTGTTTGTCTGTTTAATGTAACTGTGGCTTAGCTCAGTTAAAGTGTTTGCCTGGCCCAGGAGGTAGAGGAGGAGTTTGGCTCTGAACGAGACTCAGGCTCTTTCTTTGGCATCCGTCTACTACAGCTCCGTGGCATAGGGACCCGCACTGTTGAGACGATCATTTTTTGACCTCCACTTAGCTCAGTACCTGGGTTGTAGAAGGAGCTCAAAAAAGGTTTGCTTGTCTTAAATGAATGCAAGCTGCCAGTAGGAAGAATGAAAGGCTAATGAACCATTTCACATGAACATTGGACTTGTTACCATGTCAGCCGGAAGCTGAGGAGGCTGTGCAAGGCTCTGGGCAGAGGGCAGCCTGTGTGTTCCATGGGGCACCACTGACTCACTCAGCACTGTACCCAACCGCCTCCTTTTGTTCCTTCAGCTTCTCTTAGTACATAAGATACTGGGGACCCTCCACTTTCGTGTTTCCCAAGGTCTGTCTTAAAAAAGACTAATTCTGGGAGATCCTTGGTTAGAAGCTATACTTGACCTTATATTTATTAAAAATGCTTTTTATAAAACTTTGCAATATACCTAACCATAGTAAAGGATCTGAGAATGCCTGTAGTCAAAAGTCCTATTTAACTCTGGAACTTCCTTTTACCTATAATAGCAACTGGTTTAAAAGTCTGTAACCAGACTTCCTAGGTTCCATTTCCGGCTCTATTATCCAGTAACAAGACAGTGACATCCAAACAACTTAGTATGTCTAACCCACAGTTTCCCCATCGTGAAAGAAACAGGGATGTGAATATTATCTGTAGCTCAGGTGGTTGTTGTGAGGATTAAATCCACACACGGAAAAGGCTTTGCTAATACTCTGCAGACAGGAAGCACTCTCGTGAACGGTTAAGTTTTAGTACTGCATGGACCAAACAGTCTTTGTAACATACTTTTGGATTAAATTCTTCCTGCACATGTATTTTCAGGAGGGCAGTCTTGGTATTAATGCATCATTTTGCAAAGAACTAGAGTAGTAGGCACTCGATTAGGCCCTGGATTATATTCAGCCTTGCATTATTTTCTACATATTTCTCATATTTATGTCTTGTATTACTGTAAGTTCTCTGAACAAAGAGGCTGTCTTATACTTTGATTCTATGTTTTAAAGCACCTGGCACAAGGCTAGATAGGGAATACTCATCAATCAAAACTGAGCCACAAGACAGCAGTGGTCTTATTTAGTCGAGATGTGAATCCATCATCTCCTATTTGGGGGAGGAAAAAAGCCTACAGCAGAAATGATAGCTTTCTCCCAGAGACCTGATCGGGTCCTCACATGGAAGGCTGCACAATGATCTTCTAGGGAGGAGGGCTCTGAGATGAAGAACATTTTGATCTAGCCTAGAGGGTGGGAAGAAAAACTCCACAACACCTCCTTTCATCATGAAAACCTCCCTTCTTTACCTTTCCATATAGTTGTTTCAGGGGTGGGGGGTGATAGTTAAATTTCAGTCACTGTACTCAATTAGAAAGTTAATACCAGACAATATTAACCAGCGGTCTCAACCGGAATAGACTACATAGATTTGGAGTTAAAGTTTGACTAGTCTTATAATAACCCAGACAAATCTTCCAACAATAATCTTGGACAGGTACACATGGATCATAGCAAACAACCTTTGACCTATAGGTCTCTAAATGATTCGTAAGCATGAACTAATCTCAGCGCCTCCCCTGAGTCTCAGATTCAAGCTGGGAAATGTCAGATTCCTAAAAACTGGCTAGAAACAAGATGCATTCAGATGAGTTCTGCAAAAAGGTGATAGACATCTAGCTGTCTGGGGAAGGACAAGGATGGCCTTGGGGCAAGTGGTGTGGCTTGACCTCTGCAAACAGAATTAGTGAGCCTAACACAGAACCCGGAGAAGGCAATGGCACCCCACTCCAGTACTCTTGTCTGGAAAATCCCATGGATGGAGGAGCCTGGTAGGCTGCAGTCCATGGGGTCGCTACGAGTCGGACATGACTGAGCCACTTCACTTTCACTTTTCACTTTCATGCATTGGAGGAGGAAATGGAAACCTACTCCAGTGTTCTTGCCTGGAGAATCCCAGGGACGGGGGAGCCTGATGGGCTGCAATCTATGGGGTCACACAGAGTCAGACACGACTGAAGCGACTTAGCAGCAGCAGCAACAACACAAAACCAGGCTGAGCTTGGATTCTGAGTCAGCCCAGGCAGGATGCCTGGGTGGAAATCAGAATCCCAAACCGATCACTCACATGTGGTTCCAGCAGGAATTTGCTCAACAACTAGACTCAAAGCAAGACAAGAGTTTGCTGAGTGGTCAGGCCAAGGAGGAGGCTGGCCAGAGAGTTGGCATGAAGGCAGAGGGTGCGGTGAGCCCGCCGGGCTGGGAGCCCCTCTTGAAGGTCTGACTAGGCAGCCTCACATTCTGCTTCTGATGCTGGTGGGGACCTGGTACTCGGCAGGGACCCAGCATCTGACGGAGCCCTACTGAGTTTATGAATGTGTCTAACCACAGAACTTATGATCTCCAAGCCATGTTGAGCTAGAGAGCTAAATCGAGCATGGAATACAATAATTTCTCTGGGGCTCTACTCGGATTTGCCTTTTATCTCTGACTCAGTAAATCTCCTTTCTCCCAAACAAAATTGAATAAAAATTCCAGTAATTTCTGAGCTTTAGTCCATTTTCTTCCTTCCTCATCCCCCCTTTTCCCCTCCCTTTTGCTAAGTCACCAAATGCCCCATTCAATCCATCCTCTTCAGGCACCTCTGGGGGAAAAAAAAAGCAAGTTGTTTAAATGACTTGTGTCTTTTTTCTTTTATCCTATTATGGAAGCTGCAAAAGGAGAGAGTCCCTCAGGGAATGCAGAGATGCTATGATAGGGCCACAGAGGGGAGACTGCGGTCCCAGAGTCAGACAAGACCCAGATGGCAATTTCTGAGGTAGATGCCACCCATTCTAGCTTTCATGCTTTTTCCACTCTTTTCTTCTGGAGAGAAAGCCAGGTGCTTGGAGCTGAGACCCCTGGCCTGTGACAGCGCTTGGTTGAAGCTGGGCGGTGGAGGGTTGGAGAGTCAGGGTTCAAAGGGACACGAGAGAATGTCCCTGCACATCCAAAGTTCCACAAGCAGCTGGCAGATATTCCATCCAGTCGTTAATGCCGCTCCCTTCTTTAGAGTTCAGCTCAAAGCCTTCCCTCATCCCCAGACTCAGGTTCCCTGGCATCTTCCATCTGCTCCTGATACACTCCTGAGCACTGACATTGTTTTTCAGTTGCTCGGTCGTGTCCGACTCTTTGCGACCCCATGGACTGCAGCACGCCAGGCTTCCCTGTCCATCACCATCTTCCAGAGCTTGCTCAAACTCATGTCCATTGAGTCAGTGATGCCGTCCAACCATCTGAGCACGGTTCCCAGACGCTAATTCCACTCTGAGGTGCGTTCATCCTGACTCGTGTCTGCGACCCCCTCCAGACTGTAGGCTCCTGGAGGAGCTTGTCACAGATGGATCCCCTGGGCCCAGTGTGGAGCCTGGAGCGGGTGGGTGTGTGATACATCCTTGCCGGCTGCTGGCTTGAGGGTTGAGCTCTTACGCCATCTGCTTACACCAGAATCAGAGCTCAGAAATGCACGAGGACTGACTGGCTTGAGGTTGAGCGCTATAGTGTGTGATGCAAAGGGGTCTGAATTCAAGTCTGTGTGACTCCAGAGCCTGTTAGGCTCTTTCACTCTGCTGGGAAAGTGGATGGGATTCTTACGGTTTGTTTCATCTCATGCCAACCCAATTGGCAGAGTCAAAGGAGCCAGATTTGTTAAAAAATGAAGGTGGAAAAGGGCGTATTGGCTCTTACTTCCCCAGAGGCATGTGTCATTCGTGGTTGACTGTTCTGGTTAAGCGTCTGGCTCTGGCGTCAATCTCTGGTTTCAGAGTCCAGCTGTGGAACTTCCCTGCCACTTGCCCAAGGGTGAGTTCGCTAACTCCTAACAGGCTCGGTTTCCTTATCTGTGGAATGAGGATAATCACACCTAGTATTTTGTGAGATTTTGAGGATGAAACAAGAAGCACAGGGCCAGCAGTCTCTCAGAGGCATTCAGCAAAAGGCCACTGATGTTACTACTGCTGTGAAGGTGGCTCTTCCTTGTCAAAGTCCAGGATGGAGGAGGCACAGGAAGCCTCACGGATAGAGCTCCCTATTCTCCAAAGGACTAGCTCTGCCTGGAAAGCAGATCTGGACCCGAGGTGATCCATGGAAACACCGTGCAAACTGTCCGAGGGGCTTCCACACGACCCAGGATGAAGCCTAATGCGTTGGCCAATCCTTGGGGGACCCCGGTGGCTTCCTAGGTGGCACTAGTTAGTAAAGAATTTGCCTTTCAATGCAGGAGACTTAAGAGACCTGGGTTGGATCCCTGGGTCAGGAAGATTCCCTGGAGGTGGAAATGGCAACCCACTCCAGTATTCTTGCCTGGAAAATCCCATGGACAGAGGAGCCTGGGGGCTAAAGTTCACGGGGTCACAGAGCAGACATGACTGAAACGACTTAGAACAGCACACACAGTGGCATGTCAGTTGTTGTCTAGTTGCTAAGTCCTGTCAGACTCTTTTGCAACCCCCGTGGACTGTGGCCCGCCAAGCTCCTCTCCATGGGATTTCCCAGGCAAGAATACTGGAGTGGGTTGCCCTTTCCTTCTCCAGGGGGTCTTCTTGACCCATGTCTTGAACTGAACCCATGTCTCCTGCAGGCAGGTTCTTGACCACTGAGCCACCAGGGAAGCCCTGCATATCAGTAACAACGACCAGAAGTGCTGCCCCTGCTCCCACCACTGCCTCTCCTGTTGAGAGCATCTATATGCTGTCCTTTGGGTCTCCGGGGGCCAGGACCAGGAGTGCACATGTGAAAATCCCTCTCCAAGTCATAAAAACTACTCATTCTCAATAGCTCATGGATAAAAACAACATCCCACACACGTGGGAAAAGAAAACAAGCCTCTGGCAGCATGGCTGAGAACATACCATTTCCAAAATACTTGCAAAACAAAACGCGATCGGATCACAAGGAGACAAAAAAGGAAGAAAGACAGAAAAGCAACCCTAACAACATAGACCGATTTCTGAAAAATTCCCCCCAATGCGCTATTCTCCTGCCCATTCCATCCATATTCTCCTGCCTCCTGCAGAATTATATATATTTATCTGAAGAAGCCTCCTGATCTTGCTGATGAAAACTCAACTCTGGAAGGCCGATTCCTCTAAGCAGATGTTTTGTGTTATCTCAGTGCGTTCCTCAAGAAAGTGTCTGTACGCTGTGCCAAGGAAAACAATCCAGTGTAGCAAGACTTTGTTCCTCTGCCTGAGGAAAAAAAAAAAGAAAAAATGGCCCCAAACAAGCTGACAGCTGCAAATGGTTAGAAATAAACTGGCTACTACTCTCTTCCCCAACTCCCTCTGCCTGGTCCCAGCCTAGCCTGCCTGACTCCTGCCCTGAGTTACTCTGGTACCTATTATCATAGTGGCTGGAACAGAGAAAGGAAAATAGAAGAGCAAGTGATCATACGTTCTAAACAGATTGTTAATTCTTTCAGACGTGCCATTTGCCAGGCAGAGGAAGTGCTGTTTCAGCCATCCAAAGGTGCCTGCCTGGCACCCGCCCCTCCCCTCCCCCAGCACCACTTCTCTGTTGCTGGAAGATCTTCTTTATCCACATCCCCATCTCTAGACTGGCTGGTGGCTCCGCCCGCTTTGTCTGTGTACAAGTGGACATAGACCAAGATAGACCCAAGAGGACCTCAGAAAGGCATTCGTTCACTATGGGCTGGCAATAAAAGCCATCAGAGACAAATTCTTACAAGTTCAGACCTGCCAAAAATCAAATGGCCCAAATGAGAGAGTGAACTGAGAACATGATGTTAATGAGCCTCATTAGAACTGGAAAGTTAGACAGAAGCACCAATACTTTGATCATGAGCCCCAGTCAGAAACTGAAAATGACTTATGTTTTCAAAATACAACCTCTCTTTATCCACCAGCAGAATCTCTCTTCCATTACACACAGGACAATGAGTACCCAGTCTTGTCTGATCTATATCTATCTATTAATCTATCTATCGGCTTCCCAGGTGGCACAGTGGTAAAGAACCTGCCTGCCAATGCAGGAGACACAGGTTCAATTCAAGACACAGGTCAGGAAGATCCCCTGGAGAAGGGAATGGCTACTCACTCCAGTATTCTTGCCTAGAAAATGCCATGGACAGAGGAGCCTGGTGGCTACAGTCCATGGGGTTGCGAAGAGTTGGAAACAACTGAGAGACTAGGCATGTACACACACACATACACATGTGCGCACACACACACACACACACACACACACATACACATACAATGGAATGCTACTCAGCCATTAAAAATGAATGAAATAATGCAGCAGCAACATGATAGACCTAGAGATGATCACACTAAGTGAAGAAAGTCAGACAGAGAAAGACAAACACCATATGATACCACTTATATGTGGAATCTAAAAAATAACACAAATCAACTTTACAAAACAGAAACAGACTCACAGACATAGAAAACAAACTTATAGTTATTAAAGGGGAGAAAGTAGGGGAGGAATAAATTAGGAATATGGGATTCTCAGATACACACCACTACATATGTAATAGATACACAACAAGGATTTACTGTATAGCACTGGGATCTATATTCAATATCTTCTAACATCCTATCATGAAAAAGAAGTTGAAGCTGTACATCTGAAACGAACACAACATCGTATATTGATATCGTTATCAACAATAGCTATAGTTAAATTTTTAAAAAACGCAGAGACAACACACACACCCCACACCCACACACATATACACAAAATACCAAATCGTGTCCAAACAGTTTCTAACCTATAAACTTCTCTCCAACCCCACTGCCACGTCCCTGGCTCCAACCACCAACACCTCCTGCCTGGTTTACTGTGGCTCTCCCTTAGTGGGGTTTCCTTCCTCTACTCTTGGATTGCTCCAGTCTCCACCAGGCAGATGGAGGATCTTCCTCAAACACAACTCTAAGCAGGATGTCTTCTTTCCACACAAAACTCTACAACACCTTCCTACTGCTTCAAGAGAGAAGAATCGTATACAACTTAGCAACTAAAACAAAAAACTGCTACAGGGTAAAATCAGAGCTATTTAACACGGCAGGCAAGACACTCTCTGGTTTTATAAGTCTGCATGTCTCCATTATTACCTCTGGATCCTCCCAACTTGCATCTAATACCCAGCCCTCCAGACCTAAGATCCATTCCCGCACTTCTGGGCATTGGCACATATTGTAGAGCTGGTAGATGGAAACCCTCCTCCTCAGCTTCCCCTTTTTGTGTGGCTAACTCTCATTTGTCATTCAAGACTCAAGTAAGTTATCACTTTCTTTGGGTTGTTCTCCTCACCTTTAGTTCTAGTTAGGCAAATTATAATACCCTGTACTTTTCCCAGGATTACACTTACTATTGTCTTGTAATTGTCCTTTTTTGGTCTCCCATTAGAATGAAAATTTTGAAATGTCAAGGAATATCACTTCCTGTTCACAGTTATATCCCTGGCATCAAACACATGCCAGAAAACGGGGGTTCTCTCGAACTTATGGTTGCCAGTGGGGATGAAAGGGGGTAGGGATAGTTACGGAGTTTGGGATGGACATGTACACACTGCTATATTTAAAGTGGATAATCAGCAAGAACCTACTGAATAGCACAGGGAACTCGGCTCAGTGTTACGTGGCAGCCTGGATGGGAGAATTCAGGGGAGAATGGATACAAGTATATACATGGCTGAGTCTCTTCACTGTTCACCTGAAGCTACCACAGCACTGTTAATTGGCTATACTCCAATATAAAATAAAAAGTCAAAAAAAAGAATATGGGGGTTTTCAGTGAGTGTTTGTTGAGTGAATAAGTGAACAAATGACCACAGAATGTAGAGGTGGAGCCTCGCCTGCTTGGGTTCCCCTTCTTCTCCCATTCCGAGGCAATAGCCTTTGAGTCACATTCTGAAAACCATTGTTCTATGGGAAGATTCCCCAGGGAAATGCTGTAAGCCCATGTTTAACCTTGATGTGTCCAAGGCCATAAGGCTGCAGTGAAAATTAATACCTATTTAACTCTTCACATATGGCAGACCTCTGATGCATCATTCTCTTGCTTCTCACTCATACTGGGAAAGAAGAATCTCCTCAAATTGTATTTAATATTTATATTGAAAAGTCTATTTTCATATAAATAGAAAACTATCAGGTCATTTTCCAGAGTTACTAAAATTTGAAATAAGCCAGGATTGATTGATAAAATATCCTGAGATACATGATTGAAGCAGGAAGAGGAGAGAGAGAGAAGATAGCAAAAGTAATTCATTCTAGATTTCCCTGGTGGTTCAGTATGAAATCAACCCTGAATACTCATTGGAAGGACTGATGCTGAAGCTGAAGCTCCAATACTTTGGCCACCTGATGCAAAGAACTGACTCATTGGAAAAGACCCTGATGCTGGAAAAGACTGAGGGCAGGAGAAGAACGGGGTGACAGAGGATGAGATGGTTGGATAGCATCACCGATTCAATGGACGTGATTTTGAGCAAACTCTGGGAGATGCTGAAAGACAGGGAAGCCTGATGTGCTGCAGTCCATGGGGTCGCAAAGAGTCAGACACGACTGAGCTACTGAACAACAACAAAACATATATCAAAACATGTATTGGGAAAGAACTATTGGAAATAAATTCCAGCCCCTCCCAGCCCCTGCTAGCCCTAATTCACTCCCTGACCCAGAACCACACCCACAGAACCATATGCCTCTTTGGGGATTATATGACTGGGCAGGAACAGAGCCTGATCATAAAGTGATAATGGAAACTGAGGTCTTAATCATGTCTGGAGGCCAGAAGAAAACTGGAAACATCATATTCAAACACTGAAAACCTGTCATTTGGAAAACGAAAGGGGGAAGAAAACAGCAAACCAGTCACCCTGGGCCACAAAGCTTACAGGTGTGGGAGAAGAATTCAAGAATTTCTTTCTGACTTCAAAGTCTGTTCTCTTTCCACCACTTTATGCTGTCTCTTTCTGTGGCTGGAGGCAGTCCTTCCTTCTTTAGATCAATGGGAGGACAAATCGTTGTATTGTCAGAGATGTCCAAAAGTGGGATTCATGGTCCAGGGTGGTGGTGAGTTCCCCACGAAGGGAGATGTTCAAGCAGAGGCCATGTGCTAGTGTTAAAGACAGGACCCAGGTAAGAGAAGGTGGTTTCCACCACTGGCTGCATATGACAGTCACCTGCATTTGTTAACAGGACAGATTCCCAGTCCCCTTTCCTACTCTCTGGGTCTCGCAGGCATCTCAGGACTAGCTAATTTTTAAAAGTACCTTTGGAGATTCTAATGCAGGTTTTGGGAATCATTGGGTTGTCCAAATCTGAGATTCTATGGCCACAGCAACCGCAGTGTAAGAGAGGGCCAGCTGTGGGATGTCAGTGCTGGTGTTACCAGTGACAACGAAAGCAGCTAAGTGTTTACCCTGGTCCAGAGCTAGTGCATCATCTCACCAACTACTCCACAAGGCAGGCGCCGCCACCGTGCCCATTTCACAGATGAGGAAGACTAAGTTCCCTGTCCACAGTCATACCACAAGGAGGTGAAGGAGCTGGGACCTGAGTCCAGGCAGGCTGGCTGTAGACCTTTACTCCTCATCAGGAGAAGGAACCAAACATGACCCGATTCAAAGCCATCCAGTCCTAGGGAGGTTCTGAATAAAACCCACCAGCAGTTGATCTCCCAAGTCACAAAAATTCCACAGCACAGAACTCACCAAGAAGTGAAGTAAGGACTTCCCCGCTGGTCCAATGGTTAAGAATCCACCTTGTGATGCAGGAGGTTCGGGTTTGACTCCTGGTAGGGAACTAAGATCCCACACGCTACAGAGCAACTAAGCCCGTGCGCCATGACTAGAGAGCCTGAATGTAGCCGCTAAGACCCAACACAGTCAAATAAATACAAAACTTAACAGCAACAACAAAAAGGGAACTAGATTCTCAACCACGAAATGACTATGAGGACTGAAAGTGTCACAAAACTCCCATGGTATAAAGTCGAGATTTCTTTGGCCTACACGTATTATATTCGGTTTTTAAAATCTGAAGTTTTCAACATGGCACGAATTCACCCCAGTAATTCCCACTGCCATTCCTTCATTCAAAAACAAACCAAAACAAACCACGCTCATTAAAAATGGTTTTATTGAGTCATGGAATGTTCAAACAAAACTACATTAAGTATATTGACACTCAGTTAAAACATTAACCCCAGTGAAACTCCTGATGTGCTAATTCAACCGAGCCCACCCACACCTTTCTGGGAAAAGCTGGATCACCTGCTCTACCTTGTCCAGATCCTCACCCACCACGTACTCTGGAGGCCACGTACCAGGAGTGCAACTTCAGTGCAGACACTTGCTCGATCACGTATGGTCTATTTCCTCCCTCTGGGTCTCTGCAGTCTTAGCACATGGGATCTATGTATTCTGTGTGCTGAACTCCCTGAGGATTTCCTGGGTAAGCGCTCTACTAAATAAGCCTCTTATTAAGGCTGACTCTGGGCAAAATATCTAGAGGAGTGGACGTGGTCTTCTCAGCACCCTAGTACCCCCAGAATAGATAACCACTCTTGTTCTTGCTTCCAGTCCAAGGTCCTTAAGCTCTTATCGCTTTTTAATGATCCTTTCTCTCAAGGTTCCTAACCTTTTGTGAGACTGGTTAAAAAATCACAGAAAGGGACTTCCCTGTGTTAAAAATCCGCCTGCTAAGGCAGGCGACACAGGTTCGATGCCTAGTCCAGGAAGATTCCACATGCTCTGGGGCAGCTACGCCTGTGTGCTTAGTCCACACACATGCGCTAGGACCCACACTCCTCAACAAGAGAAGCCACAGCAATAAGAACCCAAGCACCGCAACGAGAGAGGAGCCCCTGCTCACCGAAACTAGAGAGGGCCTGTGTACAGCAACGAAGAGAAATGAATGAATAAGACAAATAAAACTTTTAAAAATACATAAATAAAAATCACAGGAAAGAGTTGCAACAGCTTGAATGAAGTCAACCAGTACAGATGTCTGGGGCTTTTCCCTCTGCCTTGCTGCTGCTGCTGCTGCTAAGTCGCTTCAGTAGTAGTCGACTCTGTTCGACCCCATAGACAGCAGCCCGACAGGCCCCTCCGTCCGTGGGATTTTCCAGGCAAGAACACTGGAGTGGGTTGCCATTTCCTTCTCCAATGCATGAAAGTGAAAAGTGAAAGTGAAGTCGCTCAGTTCTGTCCAATTCTTGGCGACCCCATGGACTGCAGCCCACCAGGCTCCTCTGCCCATGGGATTTTCCAGGCAAGAGTACTGGAGTGGGTTGCCATTGCCTTCTCCACTCTGCCTTAAGGAAGCTCAATTCAATCTGGGGTTGGGAAGAGGTGGCGCCAATGTCAACGTTATAAACCCAGAAATCACCTGGGAAGCCAGGACACAACCTCTCACCAGGGTCACAATCAATCAGGGTGAACTTCGGAGAAGCCTGATGAACTTGTGTAGGTTTCAGGCTCCTCAGTGAATATCCACGAGGTGTAGCTGAGATCAGAGTGTCTCAGACTCCTCATGGGAGGGGCTGAGGCACCACTGGGCTAGTGGGACGAATGAGAGATCTCTTCTCCCATCTATCCATCTATTTCACTTGCCAAAACTGGGCGACTTTTAAGTTTCTTTCCAGATGTAACATTCTATTGTTCCGAGATGCTATTTCCCAGTGAAATAGACGGCTGTCTCCTCTTAGGGTTGCTTCCCCAACCCACGCTGATCCAAAGACTACTAACAGGCTGATACCTCTTCCCCAGAGGCCTGGGACTCTAAGTCTGTCCCTGCTGAGTGACTGGGAAGCTGCCTCATTCTCTGCACATTCTGGCATGAGACAGGTCCTTGACATCCCTACCAAGTGCCTCTGCAAACCGAGCTGGATGCAGACAGCTGGCGTCTGGGCAGAACAGCCACTTCAAGCAGCAGAACCCAGGCTGGGCCCCTCATGGCACTGCCTGGTTTGTGATGGAATTAAAGATGTTTGCCTTTTAGCTATGGCCCCAGAATGTTCCAGGTCCATGAGAAGATCATGTGAAACTGGTGAGGGTTGGACATAATCTGATAGGAGTTGGTGTTCTCCAGTCTGAAGCCTTGGGGTCAGAAAACCCTGAGTTCATAGTTTTGATGCCCTTTGTCCCAGCCCCGTGGCCTTGATCCCATGACTTCATCTTTCTGAATCTCAACTCTTTCATAGGTTAATTGGGCAATCTGATAGTTTGGTGGAGTGACTGGCACTCTAAATGTTCTTATTTGTTATTACTGCTCCCACTTTGTATTAATACCACATCAATGTCTGGCCTGCCTTAAAATGTGATGAATAAAACAAGCCAAAAAAAGTTAAGGGGCTCAAAGTTACCTAGCTGTGTGGTTGGATACCCACTGCTTAAGATAGCAAATCAAGGGACTTCCCTGGTGGTCCAGTGGTTAAGAATCTGCTTTGCAATGTAGGGGATGCAGGTTCGATCTCTGTCAGGGAACTAAGATCCCACATGCTGTGGGGCAACTAAGACTGTGGGCCACAACTACTGAGTCCTTGCACTCTGGAGGGCATGAGCCAAACTGGAGACTCCAAGTGCTGCAATGGAAGATTCTGCATGCCGCAACTAAGACCCAGTGCAGCCAAATAAATAAAAAGACAGCAAATCAATTCTCTATCTACAAGGGCTTCTCTGCTTAAATTCCCAGGCTCCCCATAACACATGGCACAGATTCAAATGCTAGTCCCAGTGCCCTGATTCACTCTTTGCACCTGGAAGCTGGAAAGCCTGTATATTGTTCAGAAGATCAAGGCCAACCATTCCCCAAGTCCCCCACCCTCCTCTGTCCAAGTCCCATGGACAGAAGAACCTGGCCCACTAAGAGTTCCTTCAAGTTGATTCACACGCAGAGCTCCTTGGCTCCTCCCTGAGCTGAGAAAAGACAAGATCAAGAATTCCCTGGACCCTGCCCTCCCAGGACATAATACGAACCTGACATGTGCGAACCTGTAGTGATCTGTGGTTCTCCAGAGTGCCAAAGAGATGAAGGGATATCAGGGGTCACTTTTTTTTTTCCAACAAAAATTTCCTTTATTGCTGGGAGATATTTCTTTGGACCAACACCTTCCTATTGTCCACAGAAACAATGGAATCCCAGACATCTCTGAAAACAGTCCTCTCATTTCAATTAACGGCAACTTTATTTTCCGCAGTGGCTCAAATCCTGAATCCAGACACCATATGCAGGGCCCACTTATAATGTTATTCACTACAGAGCAGAACTGGCAGAAACAGGGTGCTTCCTGCAGTTCCCCAGGGATTTGACATGACCAGTGACCCCCATTACCCACCCCCCCAATCCTATTCAGAGCTCCATGACAATATCATGAACTTCCAGAACTTGGTGCCCTGTGGTCTTTATGTGTTAAGCATACTATTAAATGAGTAAAACTTTATTATGCAAGGTCCAGGGGGAGGGGAGAATACATTGATTAATATGATAAGAGGTAACAGTTGAGCAGATGAAACATATGTGGAGGGAGAAGAAAGTGCATCAATTTCACCCACCATGTGTCAGGCACCACTCAGGTCCTTTACAGGAAAGCACAGGAAGGAGAAGCAGCAAGAGCCTGGATCCAGAACCCAGCCGGCCCACATTCATATCCGCCCACATGTGGGCACGTGGTGCTCTGGAGGTAATTAGAGAACCTCCCCCACAGGACTCCATAAGGATGAAAGAAATTCATATACGCTGGTGCTTTCACTATAGAGCCTGGTGCCTAAGCTTTCTCATTTCATCTCTCCATCTCATTTTGATCTTTATGAGGTGGGTGGAGTCCAAGGTTTACAGTTGGGGAAACTGCAACACAGATAATGTATCTAGGGTCACAGGGGCAGTACGTGGAGGTTTGGGGATTCAAACTCGGACTCCAGTGATTCCAAGTCATTAGACAAAAAACAGTGATTGATAGAGGTTGCATGAGAGGAGTGGGATAGCCTTTCAAAGGGGTGGACAGGACAGGCCGTGGAGCCTCTAGAGTCAAGTCCAGGAGGGTGAGCAGGTTGTTTATACGTGGGTGTGGGTGTAGGAGGACACCTCACTGTGGAAGTCGATTATTTTCCTTTTAAATCAGGACAGAGCGCTTCTGTAAAGCTAGTATACTAGCTGGTACCTTTAATGAGTATCTGGGGTTGTCTGTGTGCCACAACTACTCAAGCCCGAACAACAAGAGAAGCCTGTCCACCACAGCGAGACAAAGCCTGTGTGCAGCAACAAAGACCCACCATAGCCATAAATAAATAAATGTGTGTTTTTTTAAAGAGTATGCTTTAAAAAATAAAGAGTATCTGGGAAATAGGTGCATAAATACATCTCTTGCTCACGTCCTGGCAGATTGCATTCTTGATTTGTTACTTATACTGTGCTAAGTTGCTTCGGTTGTGTCTGACTCTTTGCAACCATACGGGCTGTAGCCTGCCAGGCTCCTCTGTCCATGGGGTTCCCAAGGCAAGAATACTGGAGTGGGTTGCCATTTCCTCCTCCAGGGGATTCTCCTGACCCAGGGATCAAACTTGGGTCTCTTACATCTCCTGCTTTGGCAGGTGGGTTCTTTACCACTAGTGCTACCTACTCTACCCAAAACATAGTGGGCACCCAATAAATGGTTACAATTACTCATACTTTTTACCATATCCTGGCCTGAGCTTAAATTTACATATATCATCCAGTGTGCCCTAAAGTTCGTCCTCATATAGTTAGATGTTCCTTAAAATAATTTAAAGGGTGCCAGAGTTAAAGAAAATGTTGTTCACTCCATTCCTTTACAGGAAATTTTCTGATGTATATAAGCATTATAAAGGCTCTGAGAAATTCAACACTAAAGAAACCTGCTATTTTTAATTTAGGGCTTCCTAAACCTAATTGGCCACAGAACCCTTTCCTATATAATAGAAGCTTTGGGGAATATTGAAAATGCTCAATTAAATTTTGACTTGCCTGCAAGCAGGGAATAATTATTCCCACTTCCCAGATGAGAAAATAGAAACTCACCTGGTGGGTGGCAGGACCAGCAACAGAAGCCCAAGCCTGTTTCCAA
This sequence comes from Bos indicus x Bos taurus, assembly GCF_003369695.1. Classification (NCBI taxonomy): domain Eukaryota; kingdom Metazoa; phylum Chordata; class Mammalia; order Artiodactyla; family Bovidae; genus Bos; species Bos indicus x Bos taurus. Next base: position 16,740,633 of record NC_040083.1, on the reverse strand, counting down.
AATAAAAACACTCAAATTTCCAAAACACTGCTCTGGAAAAGCTACCATCCCAGACATTATGGGGTTTTTTGCTTTTCATTTCTTAAGTCTGTGTGCTGTGCTGTGCTTAGTCTCTCGGTCCTGTCTGACTCTTTGTGACCCACGAGCTGCAGCCCACCAGGCTCTTCTGTCCATGGGGATTCCCTAAGCAAGAATACTGGAGTGGGTTGCCATGCCCTCCTCCAGGTGACCTTCCCAACTCAGAGCTCGAACCCCAGTCTCCCACATTGCAGACAGATTCTTTACTGTCTGAGCCACCAGGGAAGCCCAAGAATACTGGAGTGGGTAGCCTATCCCTTCTCCAGGGGATCTTGCAGATCCAGGAGTCAAACCAGGTCTTCCGCATTGCCGACAGATTCTTTACCAGCTAAGCTACCAGGGAAGCCCAAATATTAGAAATCAGTGACTTGGCCAAAACCACAGAGCTGGTTGGGAGTAGAAAAGAGACTAGGTCTAATTTCACTAACTTTTTAAAAACCTATAAAGATAGAAACAAGCTGTATCATTTATCATGGATGTTGACACCCTGCCTGAGCTAAGACATAGACCAGCAGCTGACATGCCGGCACTCAGGGTTAGTTCCAGGAATGGAACAGGGAGATCCTGTTCTTTCAGAGCTTAACAACCCGAGCGATCTCGGTCCATTCATCTTGGCAACTAGCTGCTCACACCTAACTGGACTGATGAAAAAAAAAAAAAAAACAAAAAACCTGGTCACTTGGCAATAAAATCACTCCCACTGAGACAACTGTTCTGCATTCTTCCATAGGAAAAAGCAGTGAAGGCCAACACGCTTTAGGCCAGGAACTCACAGCCACGCTCTCTCCATCAACACCTTCCTCCAGCATTACCCTGGCACATCTGAGTGTGGACGGAAGCTTCCCCCAGGCTTGCCAAGATCCCCCTACTGCAGCCCCCACACTGCCCTGCCTGGCAGCAGCATCTGAAGCAGAGGTGCGTCCTGGCCACATGACACAGCCTGTTCCTGGGTGTGTTCCTTCGTGACACAGCCTGTTCCTTCACTAGGGTGAAGGAGAGAGGCTGAGCCTAGTTCTCAGCCAGCAGCCCCTGCTTCCAGCCCCTCTGTGAGATCATGTCTCGCAAGAAACGAAGGTTGATCAGGCAGCCCTTGTCAAGAGCAAGCAGGATGAGGATCTGTAGACGGCTAAGAATGAAGACAGGCATCTTGCCTAGAAATATGCATCAAGCCAAGATGGTTTGGGGGCTTCCCTGGTGGCTCAGATGGTAAAGAGTCTGCCTGCAATACGGGTGACCTGGGTTTGATCCCTGGGTTGGGAAGATCCCCTGTAGAAGGGAATGGCAATCCACTCCAGTATTCTTGTCTGGAGAATCCCATGGACAAAGGAGCCTGGCAAGCTACAGCCTATAGGGTCGTAAAGAGTCGGACACGACCGAGTGAATTTTACTCTCATTTTCAAGACAATTTAATTACTGTTGAGGAGACTCACGGCAGGGCAGAAAGCAGGACACAAAGAGGAGGAAAAGGGAGAAAATGAGAGTGCACAATATATTTCCCTAAAGGTGTTTTCTAGTAGAGTTTCCTCCATAGGATTTACCACACTCCCCTGACTTATTATATTCACATAACATTTTTAAAAGCAAAGTAGAAGATTCAAAAGAACAGTGACATTTTCTCCCCTGATTCATGTTAACTCAATAAAAAATGTATTCACCACTTCCAGTGTGTCAGGCTCTGTGCTAGGGACTGTAAGACAGTGTCAGTATGGAGTTAATAAGATCAAGGAAGTAGGATGGGACTGACCGTGGTTTTGAAACTGTATCCTGCAGGTGTTACAATGGTGCCTGAGGGGCTGCAAAGGGGTGTGCAGGGGTGACAGGCTGAGAAATAGGGTTCTTTCTGGCTCAGCCGCCCTCTCCTTCGTTCATCCCCTCCCTGCCAAATCAGGCAGCTCTACTTTGATCTGTTCTCTATGTTTCTTGGCAGGAAGAGCTGTTGGGAGACTTCGTTTCCTGATGTTGACAAACCCTTGGGAGGCTGTGAAGGTCCTTTCGGCAGGACCGGTCCAGGAACCTGACTCCTACTAAGCACGCAAAGACAGATGCCGATATTGATGGCCCTAACGGGTTCTGGCAGAGGAGATGCACTTATGGTTCATTGTTTGCTGAGAGCTCTAAGTAAGCTCAAGCTCTGGCTGGCCAGGCCTGCGCCTCAAGCATCTGCTTGTTTCATAGACAGTTTGCTGCGGCAGCTGTCAGGCACCTGAAGGTTTGGCTGCTTCTGGTGCCAATCATCTGGGGAAGGGGCCTCTGGGCCTAAAAAGGTTTTCAACCTTGCAAGCTCCCTACACCTAACTGTTGTACAGATGGGCCCAAGACAAACACGGACAGTCTATCCAGCTGCTGCATTTCCTTAGGCACGTGATGGTCATGTGTGGGAGGCAGCACATAGCAGGCGCTGGGGGTCTAAGAATGTACTCAAAGTTCAAGTCCTGGGCCTGCTGCTGCCTCATTTGTGATCTGGGGCAGGTGACTTCTCACTTTAAGCCTATATTTTCTCAACCATAAATCAGGGGGCAGTGACTGTTCCCATCTCATGGGATTGAGGCATTGAATTATCCATATAAAGTGATAACACAGTAACTAAGTACCCGATAGGACTTCCTACACGGCACTAGTGGTAAAGAACCGCCTGCCAACGGAGACATAAGAGACTTGGATTTGATCCCTGGGTGGGGAAGATCCCCTGGAGGAGGGCATGGCAACCCACTCCAGTATTCTTGCCTAGAGAATCCCATGGACAGAGGAGTCTGGCAGGCTACACGTTCCATGGGATGCAAAGAATTGGGCACGACTGAAGTGACTTAGCAAGCAAGTACCTGATACTTCTTGGCCATTTTTAGTATTATTATCAATACTAGTGATACCTCTGAGAGGATCGGCTTAACAAAGCCCAAGGAAATGTCCCTTCACCACCAGAACTGGATGGACTGGATCTGGAACCAAAGCTCATCAAAGTAAACACAAGAGCAGGCTGAAGCAACTATTGTGCTGATGGCAATTTTCTATTTTCACAAGCACAGCAGATTTTTTTTTTTTTTTTTGGATCATAGGATGCATCAATGCAAGAAACTTCTCTCCTTGGAGAAATTCACCAGATGGAAGCTTTCCCAAGGAATTTCAGAATCTACCAATGCAGCACAAATGGGGTCAGGTATAACCCTGTATCAACTGTCATCACATTCTTGACAGCCCTGAAGGCCCAGTCAGCCTGAGTTTCACTGGTATTTCATCAGCTACAGGAATTGCATTTCAGAACACGTTTTGAAGGGAAATGTCATGAGCTTATCTCCCCAGGGGCCAAGGCAGCATCGGATGAATCAGCTCGTCGAGTCTCATCGTCCATCCTTCATCTAAGCACAGTTCCCTCTTCAACTGATCCGCTCCTGGAGGAGTTTGGGGAAAGGGTATGAGCATTCCACCCTCCTAAATCACAAAACTAGGCACACCTGTAATTTCACAGCTGCCTGCAGTTGCCACAGTGATGGAAATGGTTACATTGGCTTCTCTCCGCAACTTGGAAATAGCAACAAAAAGTGGCAGGGCTGCTTCTGGGTACCAAAAATAGAGTTACATGGCTGTGAAAATGAATCCCTGTGACTGAATGAAATTTGTGGCCTAAAAGTGCACTTGCTAAGAACACTGAAGTTAGATGCCTCCTTTAAACAGAATGAGAGGGGGTAAATGGATGAATAAATCAATGATTGTTTATTTGATATTTATTATTTACAATGATTTATCATGAGTGGAAATCACAATGTCTCAAATATCTTAAACTTGTGGGAATTTTCTATTGAAGAGATTTTATAAATTTAGACATATAATTAATTCTGAAGATTAAAGGTGATGCATCTTAGCAGGCAGAGCATTTTACACCCACCATATTCTCTCCCATCAGAGTCCTCCCCCCCACCATCCTTTGGAAAAACAGTGAAGTTATGAGGCTGGACATGGGGGTGGGAGGAGGGGTGGGTGGTTAGAGTTCCTGGATCTGAATCCAGCTGTTACTTAACTATTGTGTGATCTTGGCTAAGTCTCTACACCACAGTTTCCTCATCTGTATAATGGGAATGGTAATAATGCTACCAAAGTCACAATGCTGCTGTGAGGATTAAATGAGTTAATATTTTTGAAGTATTTATATCTATGTCTATGGCACATATATGTTAGCAGCAGCTATTACCATTAGATTTATCATTATCATAATTTTCATCAGACTCTCCCATTCTTCCTCCTACAGGCTGCCTATCAACAACATTAATAGGAACACTCGAAGCCTCAGATCATTCTCCAGAAGATGATTATAGCATGTGTTTAATCAATGACCATATTAACATTTCAGATTGACTGAAAATCACCTTGAAAGACAGTGAGTCTGAGAGGCTGGGATAGAAAAAGGTATAGTCAGTGGGGAATACGTGCTTCCCAGGTGGCAGTAGTGGCAAAAAAAACACAACAACAACAACAACCGCCTGCCAAGGCAGGAGATGTAAGGGACATAGTTTCGATCCCTGGGCCAGGAAGATCCCCTGGAGGAGGGCATGGCAACCCACTCCAGTATTCTTGCCTGAAAAGTTCCATGGCCAGAGGAGCCGGGGGTTATAGTTCCGTGGGGTCACAAAGAGCTGGACACAGCTGAAGCAACTTAGCAAGGGAATACAGTTCGTCTTGTGGCAAGAGGTCCCACAATGGGGTTAATATGTTGAAGAATATGCCCTCTAAGGGCAGTGCTTCTTAACTGGAGGTGATAGTTCACCTCACGGGACATCTGGCAATGGCTGAAGGCATTTTGGGTTGTCATCACTGGGGGAGGCCAGAGATGCTGATAAACACCCTACACTGCCCCAGCAAAAAATGATCCAACTCAAATGTCAATAGTCGCCAGAGAAACCCTGTGCTAAGGCAAATCTTGGGTAGACTGGAAGCTTCCACTTTGATTGGATACAGTGTTAACCTTCAGCTACACCGAAACTAATCTAGTTTACAAAGTTACCTGATGTAGTTCACAGTGACTTTCAGGGGATGCTACTCCTACAGTGCAGGAGTAATTTATTGCCGAGCACTCCTGGTTCATGCACAGAGAAGACTGAGGAGTGGGCCGGGTCCCCGGGCACCCATGGAGCTTTCGTTTTAGCACTGACCAGTGCTGTTACCTTCAGTACTTTTAGTTCAAGCACCGAAGCATCTGCACATGCTAGTTTGAGCCTTCAGAGTGGTTCTTTTCCAAATTTAACATGTCTAAAGCATGTCCAATGAGCTCCTTTCCTCTCCTTCCAAACATGCTCCTGCCTCAATCTTAACCCATTTCGGTAAATGTCTTGGCTGGCCAGAAACCCAAGCAGCACTCACCACTTCTCCTTCCCTCACCCATCTGCTGCCACCTCTACATAGATCCTTTTAATTTCTTATCTTTTTTGTGTGTGTGATGTGAATCATTTTTAAGTCTTTATTGAATCTGTTACAATACTGCTTCCATTTCATGTTTTGGTTTTTTGGCTGCGAGGTGTGCAGGATCTTACCTCCCTGACCAGGGATCAAACTCACAGCCCCTGCACTGGAAGCTGAAGTCTTAACCACTGGGCCCCCAGGGAAGACCCCTAGACAGATCTTGAGTGCTTCCTCCCCTCTCGACTGCCACAGCCCTTGCCTGACCCCTGTGAATAACTGTCTCCATGGCCTCCTAATTTTCATTTTTGACAATTTCTAATTAATCCTCCATACAATGGTCTGAGTAATCATTTTTAAAATGATAATTAAAGTCTAAGACTCTTGACACCCTTTGATAGCTTACCATTAATGCTTTAAATAAAATTCAAAACCCTGACCGTGGCCTGAAGAAGCCTCCTATAAGGGAGGGGTTCTCAAAGAGTGGTCCCCAGACCAGCAGCATCAGCACCTGGAACTTGTTCAGAAATGCACATTCCCAGGTGCCACTCCAGACCTACTGGATCAGAAACTCTGGGGGTGGGACCCTGAAATCAGAGTTTTAACAAGCTGTCTGGGCAACTGGAGTTTGAGAACCAGTGCTCTATGTGAGGTAGAAGGAAACGGCAACCCACTCCAGTATTCTTGCCTGGGGAGTCCCATGGACAGGGGAGCCTGGTGGGCTGCTGTCCACGGGGTTGCACAGAGTCGGACACGACTGAAGCAACTTAGCATGCATGCATGCATGCTTTGGAGAAGGAAATGGCAACCCACTCCAATATTCTTGCCTGGAGAATCCCAGGGACAGAGGAGCCTGGTGGGCTGCCATCTATGGGGTCACACAGAGTTGGACACAACTGAATGAATTAGCAGCAGCAGCAGCAGCAGCAGCAGCAGCAACTCTATGTGATCGGCTCCTGCCTACCTCTCCCACCTCAACTTGTTTGCTTTACTTCCTGATTACACTCCATCAAGCATCTTGTCAATTCCTTGACAGTGTCAAGATCTTTTCTACTTCAGGTCCTGCTCCTGCTGCCTGGAACACATGTCCCATCCCTCTTTTCATAACTCCTTCTCAGATATTTCCTCTAACCACTCTTTCTAATGAAGAGTTCTGTTTTCACCTTTAATTCTCTGTAGCTAGGATCTGAAGGTTTTCTTCCCAGCACTATCACTGCTTTTTTTTTTACCTTTATTTTCTGGTTTACTTGTTTTTATCTGGTTCCTCCACTCGTCTGAAGCCTCCCAGGGCATGTCTGTATTCGCTTGTTAATGTACACACGATGGACACTGCAGTGCTTGGTACATAGGAGACGATCACTACATTAAGGACTTGCATGCATTATCACCCTTAAGGTCCTTCTAGCAGAGCTGTTGTAGCTGTTTAATCATGAAGTCTTGTCCAACTCTTTGCGACCCCATGGACTGCAGCCCATCAGGCTCCTCTGTCCATGGGATTTCCCAGGCAAGAATACTGGAGTGGCTTGCATTTCCTTCTCCAGGGGATCTTCCTGACCTAGGGATTGAACTTGTATCTCCTGCATTGGCAGGTGGATTCTTTACCACTGAGCCACCTGGAAAGCCCTCCAGTAGATTACTGGAAAAGGAAATAACATGGCATCTCTCCTCACTCCACTGTTTGAATGAGGCAGACGTGGCTATCTGGTCTCTACAATCTTTCCCCCTTACACCTGGATGTGGCCTCAGAACTTTTCATGACCCTTCACTCTGCTGCTGCTGCTGCTGCTAAGTCACTTCAGTCGTGTCTGACTCTTAGCGACCTCATGGACTGCAGCCTACTAGGCTCCTCCATCCATGGGATTTTCCAGGCAAGAGTACTGGACTGGGGTGCCATTGCCTTCTCTGCCCCTCACTCTAAGCACCCACTAAGGGAAAAAAATCAAAGTTGTTATTTGCAGTGGAAATGGAAGAGAAAAGTGTATCATTTCTCTAAATAATATTTCAAATAATTTAATCACTGGTACCATTTATGTGCCAGACACTGTGATATTTCACAAACATTATCTAAGTCACATGAACACTATGTAGAGTAATTATTATTCCCACTTACAGATGCTAAAATTGAGTTTCAAGATAATGTCTTATGCCCAAGTTCCCACAGTAGGTGGTAAAGAGGGGCTTTAACCTCAGGACAGTCTGACTGTGACGCCTGGACTCATCGCTGGACCCTGTCACTGTCCTCGTTTAGTTGTGAGGTAGAGTCCGCCTCTGCGACCCCATGGACTGCAGCCCGCCGGGCTCCTTTGTCCATGGAATTCTCCAGGCAAGAAGACTGGAGTGGGAGCATAATATACAGTTCAGGGCATGGTACACCATACAGATCTGAGGGCAAGCACTGCACCCGGGTTAAGATACAGGTGTCCGAGGGAGTCCAGGAGGAGTTCTGAAGCATGAGAGAGTCGAAGGCTCCACTTTGTGGAAAACAAAGAAGCAGGGAAGCAGAGACTCACCCTGTATTCACACCTGCTTCTTTTCCTAGAAGAGGTCTGAACTGGGAGGAAGAGAGCTCTGGGGACATGTGCTCAGTTCACAGCAAGACAAGTGGTTGAGTGTGTTCTATTCAGAGCCGCTGCTGTGATCTGCTCTCATCTCAGCCGGTTCTTTAATAGTGATCTTTTTCAACTCTTGACAGGACACATGCTCTCGAGAAAGCGTATTTGAATACATATATGCTGGGGTATGGTGGGTAGTGCTAATGACTTCTCCTGGGGAAGGGGGCAGGGCTTTTTTAGCTACAATCGAGTCCCAGCTCATCTGACTCATCTCTTCTGGGCCAGTAATCCCTTCATGTAATGAACTACATTATTATTGGAAGCAGGCTGTTCATATGAAAACAGGGATGGCAGAAAAACATTTGGAAACCATAAATTATTAAAGTGTTTTAATAAAAGTAAGTTTATACTAAGTATCCTCTCTGAGTGTAATCCAAAAAAAAAAAAAAGAATTTCTCAGCTGATTTGCACGAAAGAAAAATCTGTCGAGAAGTGGAATTTAAAACCTCGTTCCATGGTAAGTGATGGATGTCACATACAGGATGGAGACTTTCCATCAGGCCCAGGATTCGACTTGGACATATCATATGTTTAGTTAGGCATAAAAGTGATTTCAAATTTAGGAAATGAGTCTCTTAAAAAAAAAAAAGATTAATTTTACTTAAATTGATTTTGGAAGGAAGTGCTTGAAGCAAATCAGATGGTTCTTCTCCAATACTGTAATCAGAAATGAATGTAGAAATCCCCTATAACTCACAAAATTGAGCTTGACATGATGCCATATCTCGATGGAAAGAACAAAGAATTCTCAGTGCAGAGAAGAGATAATTTCGTATGATCCAGTGTCTTTCTGTGAGAGTTCCTGAAAGTATTATTCCCAGATGAGCAGAGGTAGCATCCTCTCAAAGGCTGCTCAAAGCCCAACTTTGGGGCCTGGCCAGCACTACTGATCAATCTCTCAGGGCTGGGCTCCGAAATCGGAAATTTTAACGTTTCCCAAAGAATTCTTAATAGAAACCATTTTTGGTAGAATCTGAACAACAGGAAATATTCCCTTATCATATCTGGAGCAGGCAATCCTTGAACATCATCACAGCTTGATGAGCTACATCGGCCAGAACCACATATGGCCTAATGACCCACAGACTATAAGGAGTATCACAGGGTGCAAACAGAGGCATTTAAAACACTTGCATGTTTTACTTTAAGGGAGCAAAATAGTTTAGTGAAACTTCTGGGTTGCAAAAATCCAGCAAAAACTTAAAAACTAGGCAAGGGGCATCTACATCAATGGTCTCCTTTATTTTATCAACAAGGCAATTTAAAAAGCCTCACCAGGACTTCCCTGGTGGTCCAGCGGTTAAGAATGCCTGCCAGTGCAGGGGACACGGGTTCGATCTCTGGTCTGGGAAGATCCCACATGCCATGAAGCAGCTGAGGCCGTGTGCCACATCTACCGAGGCCAAGCACTCTAGAGCCCGTGCTCCACAAGAGAAGCCACCGCCACGCGATGCCCGTGCCTCACAGCAAAGAATAGCTCCCGCTCGCTCAAAACGAGAGATGTGTGCATCAACGAAGACTCAGCACAGCCATGAATCATCAAAAAGAAAGAATAAATAAAAAGCTTCACCAACGCAGTACTTTCATAAAAGGCGTTTTTAAAACATTGTTTACTTATGTATTTATTTTTGGCTGTGCTGGGTCTTCATGGCTGCACACGAGCTTTCTCTTGTTGCAGCGAGGAAGGGCTGCTCTCCAGTTACAGTGCGAGGTCTTCTCATTTCAGTGCCTTCTCTTGCTGCAGTGCACCGGCTAAGTTGTTCCGTGACATGAGGGATCTTCCCAGACCAGGGATCCAACCCATGTGATTAGGCAGGTTGCCTTCTTAACCACTGGACCACCAGGGAAGTCCCAGAAAAGGCATTTTTAACACCAGAAAGGAAATAAGCAGGAAAGGCGGAATCATCAGAATAATGGACAGTCCTTTACATAGAATACATTTAGGAGTATGAGGCATTTGATGTGATGTCTTTATTTTCCTCATTCTCCTTTTGTCACAGGAGCAACGATACTGGCAAAGGCATTTGGGAAGCTCTCGGGCAGTGGAGGCACCAGAGTTTCGTAAAGACAAATATCAGTTCTAAGCTCTGCCCCTTGCTGCTGCTGCTGCTAAGTCACTTCAGTCCGGTCCTACTCTGTGTGACTCCATAGACGGCAGCCCACCAGGCTCCCGGGTCCCTGGGATTCTCCAGGCAAGAACACTGGAGTGGGTTGCCATTTCCTTCTGCAATGCATGAAAGGGAAAAGTGAAAGTGAAGTCGCTCAGTCGTGTCCAACTCAGCGACCCCATGGACTGCAGCCTACCAGGCTCCTCCGTCCATGGGATTTTCCAGGCAACAGTACTGGAGTGGGGTGCCATTGCCTTCTCTGCTGCCCCTTGCTAGCTGTGTGATTTGGGTGTCACTTGCATGACCAGTTTGTTTTAATCTGTAAAACAAAGATAAACATCACTGTGATCATTACTGACCTAATCAGCCATCACACGGAAGGGACTCAAAGCTGTCCTCCTTCCTTGGCTTTCTCTTCTCATGGCTTTGCCAGCTACCACGGATTTTGCTGGATGTGAGATAAAAAGACTTGAGATAAAGACTTGCTTGAGATAAAAAGAAGGAAGAAGGGTTGCTTCACTAATTGTTCCCAGCTTTTATGTCCCATTTTTCTTTTTTAGCTTCTCTTGCTTTTGATTCTGATAGAAGTTCACTTTAGACAGATCCTCGGTACTTGACGGTCACCAATGATCTGAAACCACAGTTCTCTGCCTAGTTTGTCACAAAATGCAAATAACTCCCTGCCAAACATCTTTGAATTGTCTTCTTGCTTTTTTCTGTTATGCCTGCTTAGGAGTAAATTATTTCCCCAAAGCAAATATAGGCTATGTGACTGTAAAATGTGCAGAGATGTGTGTGTACATGTGTGTGTGTGTGTGTGAAAGAGAGAGAGAGAGAGAGAGAGAGAAAGAAGTGGAAGGTGAGAAGGAGGGCTGCTATGTTGCATGACTCCAGGATCCCAGTCACGACGTATCCTATATAAATGATGTCCATTGTCAATCACATCCCAAGAGGTTGTGCAAAATGACAGGCCCAGACTGGGGGAGACACACAAATATTGTTCCATCAACAGCTCATACATAGCTCTCCAAAGAATTTAATAGTTTCACAGCTAACACTCTTTGAGTGCTTACCTGTCAAGCATGGTGCTAAGCACTTGATCTGCATTGTCGCACTTTATCTCTCATGAGAACTCTACAATTATGATCTCCACTTTCTCTGTGCGGAAACTAAGTCTTAAGTGGTCTCTGGCCCACAATCACCCATCTAGCTAGCTCAATGGCAGAGGAAGACTTGGAGTTTATGTCCATGGAAATCCAGAGCCTAAACTCCAGGCCACTTTGCTAAACCGCCTCTCCAGGTAGGAGAAAACAGAGTATGGAGATCTTGCTCTACACTTATAAATCTGAAAAGAGCGTTGCTTTCTCTTCTTTCCTCTTAAAAAGAAGTTGGAATCTAGAAAAATGGTACAGATGAACCTATTTGCAGGACAGGAATAGAGATACAGATGTAGCGAACAGACCCGTGGACACAGTTGGGAGAGAGAGGGTGGAACAATTGGGAGGTTAGCACTGACATATACACACAAGAATAAAATAGCTGATGGGAAGTTGCTGTATAACACAGGGAGCTCAGCTCCGTGCTCTGTGATGACCTAGATGGGTGGGCTGGGGGGCGGGGTGGGAGGGAGGCTCAAGAGGTAGGGTATACATGTATACTTATGGCTGATTCACTTTGTCGTACAGCAGAAACGAATGCAACATGGTAAAGCAATTATCCTCCAATTAAAATTAAAAACAAAAAGAGAGCTCACCAGCTCAGGCTTATGGCTTACCTCTATGAAACTAGAATACAAAAGCCTTTTGGAATAGCTCAATCCCCAAAATAATGATGTCTCTGTTTTCCATGCAAGGGGGCTCCCATTCTTGAGCCTCTTGCAGAATAAGTTGGTCCCTATATTTCCTAAAGGGATGACTTCTTTTTCTTCAAGAAGTAATCACTTCTGCCCTGCTGAATTGGACAGAGGGTGGTACCCAATATCCTGTGGTCAAGCCTCCTCCCAGCCATGCTGGTGTGGGTCATTTTGGAAGCGGCTCTCATCTGTCACAGTGCACAGCTCTGCTGAGACTCACTTTATGAGCTACCACCAAGGGCTAATAAAACATGTCAGGAAGTCTCTGGAAGCTGTAAAAACATCTCCAAAGGTCACTGCCGACACTCTGGATTTCAATGACTTATGAAAGGAAAAGAAAACAGAGGCAGAGGCCTAGAGTTCCAAGAGATGCAGCGATCAACAGAAGTGGCCCCAAGTGGACTGTAAAGGCCGATACCTCCAAGCTGTATCAGCCACGGAATAAACTCTGGCCAGAAAGCGTGTCAATGAAAAGGTTCAAAGGCCACCAAAGGGCGGTGGGAATGATGACAAGGAAAGGAAGCGTGACATCCCAGGCTTCATCTCATATGAGGGGGCTTTCTTTCTCTTGGTTATTTAGATTCAGAACAGCCACATTTATATTTCCAGCACCTCCAATAGAATCCTTTATAAGGTGGCAGAAAAGTGATGAATTTTAGATTAACCCTTTTTTGGATATGAGTTTCAGTAAACTCCAGGAGTTGGTGATGGATAGGGAGGCCTGAAGTGCTGCAGCCCATGGGGTTGCAAAGAGTCAGACATGACTGAGCGACTGAACTGAACTGAACTAGCATATCAGGCATTTTTCTTAACAAATGGATTTTTTTTAAATTATAAAAGTAAACATTCTTTTAAAGGAAAAACAGTATAAATAAATAAAGGGGAAAGAGTCACGTCACCTTAAGTTTCACGTTTCATGTTTTGGGGGCCATGCTTTGACACTTGGGGTGATTAAGAGTCAGTGGTTTCCCTAGACTAAAAATATAAATAATCATCGAACATTCCATTCACTGCTGATAAACAGGGGCAACCCAGAAGAGACAATCCTATTTTTATCCTGGCTTAGGAAATTTTAGACTTGAAATCTGAACTTGGTTTGGGGGGAAAAGGTCATCTGTGGAATTAGTAAGTCAGGATATCATCTCGTGGAAGCTCAGCACAGAAAGGCCGCTGGCTGGTTGGTCTGCCCCAGAGCCATTCCCGCTCTGGAATGGCAGCCAGCCCAATCCTGTGCACAGGCTGTGCGTGGCTGTCCTTAATCATTGATGGCGGGCTTCAATAGGAAGCGGACCTGAGCCGACTTCCTAAACATTACAACAGCTCAGTGAACTAGTTAATAACCAGAGATACCAAGGGTGGAGCTGATCCTCCCCTTTGGTCTTCCTCTGTCTTTCTCCTCTTCTATCTGCTAAGGCAGGTAACACAGACTCGGAAAAGGAGTCCAGGCCTTCTAGGCAAACTGGGCAACGCTGAACACGGCTGCGCCCTGCCTGCTGCCTAGCTTTAGGCTGGTCTGCTTACTCGTCTTAGGGGCATCTACACAATGCAGGTAACAATAGGACCAGCTTCCAAGAGCACTTGGAGGATTTTCTTACATATTTAATGTTTAATACTTGATGAGTTTGGAGATAAATATGTTATGAATATACTATAAAACTATCACTATAATTAAGGCCATAAATTTATCCATCACTTCCAAAAATTACCTCCTGCCCCTGCTATTTCTTTTTTCACTTAAAATTGTTTTCCTTTGTGGTAAGATCACTTGGCTTAATATCTACCTTCTTAGCAAAATTTTAAGTATACAATACCGTGTTGTTAACTACAGGGCCTGTGTTGTCTGGAACTTACTCATCATGCATAACTGAAACTTTGGAGGTGGCACCGTGTCTTAAACATAAATGCATATAGTAAATAACACAGTGCTTTGCACATGTAGTTGCTCAATAAATGATGACTATTATAATTCAAGATAAGGAAGTCACAATTTGACACTGAGTTTAATTATAGGGAGTATTCATATGAAATGGAAATTTTTTTCTTTAAAATAACTATTTTACTGTCTAATTTTCCATGATTTCCATGTTTCTTCATGGTATCCCCGTATAATAATGATGATGATGATAAACATTTTTTAGGGTTTTTTAATGTATCAGGCACTGAATGAAGCACTTTATATGCAACATGTCACTAATCTTCACATGCACAGACACTGTTATTATACCCATTTCACAGATGAGGAAATTGCCTAAAGTTACGTAGATTGTAAGTGGCAGAGCCAGGCTTCAAAGCAGGCATTCTGGTGCCAGAGTCTGTACACTTCACTGATACTCTGAGAGAGAAGGCAAAATAATGTGAGTGTATTGCAATAACCTGCGATTCTTCAAAGAGCGTGTAGAGAGTTAAAGGAGCTATGCCTTTACAGCTCTCATCAATAAGCTTGGTAGCCAGTGAGCCATCAATAAATGAGGGATTCACCTCACTGCATTGCAGAACTGGGAGTTCTTTGAGGACTGGTGCCTGGGCACCCAAGGTTGCAGGGAGGGGCCCAAAGAGGCTCAAGCAGAAATTAATTTGGTTAGATTTATTTCATTTCCTGGTATACTCTCCCTATTTTTTTTTTTCTTCTCCAAAATAGTGAATCATGTTTTCCCTTGATTCAAACCAATGTATCACTGATAGCTGGTTGAAGTATGCAATTCTCTCTTTTTTTATTTGTTCTAGGAATATCTATCTTTCTTATACTATTTTTGAGAATTAGCATTCCTTTCTCTCCTTCTCTTTCCCTAGCTTTCCTCCCTGGGAGAACTGCTCTCCCCTCAGTTATTGGGGTTCTGGTGAGTCTGTCAATCTGTTATCCCCGACTCCATCCTTACCCACCCCAACCAACACACCTACAGAATCATCATTTGACACTAAGGTCTCTTGTTTTCTGATAAATCCTTTTTCCTGCTCTGGTTTCTCAGAGTCAGTTTCTCTCAACTGAATGATTGTGCAGCCTGTGGCATCTATTTTCCTGACCAGGGATCAAACCCAGGCCCCCACATTGGGAGCGCAGAGTCTTAGCCACTGGACCACCAGGGAGGTCATCAGAGTCAACTTCTGTTGCTTGCAACTCAAGGGCCCTTCTTGTTCAGTCACTCAGTTGTGTCCGACTCTTCGCAACCCCATGGACTGCAGCACGCCAGTCTTCCCCGTCCTTCACCATCTCCTGGAGCTTGCTCAGATTCATGTCCATTGAGTCGGTGAGGCCCTAACTGACAGCTATCTTGTTTTTTCTACCTTTCTACACAGGTATCCTTTCTACTTCATGGATGGTTTCCCATACGTCTCCTTGTCTGTCTACCACCAAACTTAGCTCCTTCTGCACTGAACGTGGCAGCATTTAATCCATTCTGTGACAAGGACAGCATGACCCCTCTTCTAAGTCCAGCCTTCCTCTTAACTAGCATAGTGTCTCCATGAAATTCAGCTACCTTCAAGCAAATCTGATTTTTTTTTTTTTTGCATAAGATGTTAATGTTAGCATCCTAAGTACCCTAAGACTCACTTATCATCATCTTAGAAGGGTAAGGCATGAGGAGAAGTAGCGGCCATCTGCTGTATTCACTTTACATAAAAGGGAAAGAAGGAAGAGAGACTTTCAATGACTTGTGCAAGACCAAACTGCCAGATAGAGGAAAGGTTAGAATGCAGTCTCCCCATACTTGGTAAGGTACAATTGTCATCTCACTGGGCAAAGAATTACTATTTTGGGTCCAATCCAAACAAATTTTCTTTGTGAAGTAGAAAAGGCCTTTGTCCCAGCACAATGATATCTACAAGAGAGTCTCATAATGACATCTAAGAATGGTTCAAAACAGAAGGAAGTTGGGGAAGAAAGGAATGCAGGAAGAAGGACGAGGGGGTGTTAAAGAAAAACGCCTGATACAATTTCTTCCACTGGGAGGTGTAGGACCCTCCAAAAAGGAGTCATTCCAAGTTGCCTGCCAGCTCACACATTGTGAACTTTTATGTGCAGTGAGCTGTTTTATATTTGAGGGTTCTTCACACACACAAAAATACGTATTGCATAATGGGCCTAAAGCAATGAGCCAATAAGAGTTCTTTATGTCAAATTAATATACAAAACTATTTAATTTTCTTTTATATCCACGGACCAAATAATCAGAGTCTCCTAAAACTCCCTGGATGATTAAGTGAAGGATATGGGAAGGGATATAGGATATACACAGGCTTTAGAAATGCTTTGCATAATACATGCATAGTTGTCCAAAATTTTTGTTAGATAACACTACAGAAAAGTCATTGTATGAACACTGAAGTATGAACACTCAGGGCACATGGAGATGATACATATTTTTAAATTTCTATGATCTAAAAATTTGCTCTGTTGCAGATATTTTCCAGACAGAAGTTTGATCACCATAGCATCTAGAGTGTTAATTAGCCTAAAAATGAATGAAATTAGATCTGCACCCTTGACTTCAACCACAAAATTAAATGTACAAGACAGTTGTAATAGACAAAAGGTAGGGTAGATATAACTTTCTGAATTTTTTATCACAGGATCTAACTCAGAGAACTTTTACATTCAGGGCTCTGAGAGGTTATGATTTACTGTTAAACACATAAATCAAGGCTGGCTGTCAAAGACATGCCTCACATGTCACCAGGCTCCCATGACACTTCCAAAGCAAACAGCACCAACTGACCACAGTGCTCATTTCCACCTAGGCCAGAGTCCCAGGGTCTTCTCAGCACAGAAGAGCAAACAGCTACAGCCAACAGGTAAACACAAAGAATCCCACTGAACCATTTCTCCACTAAACTCTCCTGGTACTCAAGCCTGCTTATTCAATAGCTGGAATTTCCATAGTCCTGTTATTTAGTAAGTTCATTAACTTATTAAATTTATTATGCAGTAAATTTATAATAAATACAATTTACTAACTTTATAATAAATATACTACATTTATAATAAATTTACTAAATTTACAACAAATGAAATTTATAATAAGCCTATATCAGTTACAAATGGTCTTTAAAATGTGCAGAATGCCTGGTGCATTCATTTCCTCTGATTCTCAAGAATATACAGCTGGGTTCTGAAGATCCACAAACACTTCAGTATCTACCTGAGTACTTTCCATAACATCCTACTCAATGCCACCTATTCAACTGAAGGAAGAATATCATCAAATAAAAGAGAGTAATCTTTTTTCACATTTTCCAGCTTAGAGATAGATTTCTTTTCCTCTGTTCAAGACATAGTCCCTGACCTCTTCAATTTCATATCCTTTCTAAAGTGAAAATAAATGCTGGGCTGGGTGAAGCACAAGCTGGAATCAAGATTGCCAGGAGAAATATCAATAAACTCAGATACGCAGATGATACCACCCTTAGGGCAGAAAGTGAAGAGGAACTAAAAAGCCTCTTGATGAAAGTGAAAGAGGAGAGTGAAAAAGCTGGCTTAAAACTCAACATTCACATGGGGAGAAGAGGGTGAGATGTATGGAAAGAGTAACATGGAAAATTCAGTCAGACACAACTGAAGAGACTTAGCAGCAGCAGCATCAAAATAGATAGCCAGCCGGAATTTGCTGTATGGCTCAGGAAACTCAAACAGGGGCTCTGTATCAACCTAGAGGGGTGGGCTGGGGAGGAGATGGGAGGGAGGTTCAAACGGGAGGGGATATATGTATACCTGACTTCCCTTGTGGCTCAGACGGTAAAGCGTCTGCCTACAATGCAGGAGACCTGGGTTCGATCCCTGGGTCAGGAAGGTCCTCTAGAGAAGGAAATGGCAATCCACTCCAGTACTCTTGCCTGGAAAATGCCATGGATGGAGGAGCATGGTAGGCTACAGTCCATGGGGTCGCAAAGAGTCGGACAGGACTGAGCGACTTCACTTTACTTCACTTCATGGCTGATTCATGTTGAGGTTTGAGAGAAAACAGCAAAATTCTGTAAAGCAATTATCCTTCAGTAAAAGATACATAAATTAAAAAAAAAAAAAAAGACACGTTGAAGGAAAACACTCAAAGATGAAAAAGAAAACAAACCTCAACATTCAAAAAACTAAGATCATGGCATCCGGTCCCATCACTTCATGGCAAATAGATGGGGAAACAATGGAAACAGTGACAGACTTTATTTTCTTGGGCTCCAAAATCACTGTGGATGGTGACTGCAGGCATGAAATTAAAAGACACTTGCTTCTTGGAAGAAAAGCTATAACCAGCCTAGACAGCATATTAAATAGCAAAGACATTACTTTGTTGACAAAGATCCATCTAGTCAAAGCTATGGCTTTTCCAGTAGTCATGTATGGATGTGAGAGAACTAAAAAGCTGAGCGTCAAAGAATTGATGCTTTTGAACTGTGGTGTTGGAGAAGACTCTTGAGAGTCTCTTGGGCTGCAAGGAGATCAAACCAGTCAATCCAAAAGGAAATCAGTCCTGAATATTCATTGGAAGGTCTGATAGGGAAGCTGAAACTCCAATACTCTAGCCACCTGAGGCGAAGAACTGACACACTAGAAAAGACCCTGAAGCTGGGAAAGACTGAAGGCAGGAGGAAAAGGGGACGACAGAAGATGAGACAGTTGGATGGCATCACCAACTCAATGGACATGAGTTTGGGCAAGCTCCGACAGTTGCTGATGGACAGGGAAGTCTGGCGTGCTGCAGTCCATGGGGTCACAAAGAGTCAGACATGACTGAACGACTGAACTGAACTGAGGCTAGGATAAGATACTATGATTACGAGTTTTAGAGAATTACCCAGTTCCTCTCCCCACAAAAAAGGAGGTAAAGATTGATATTATTAACAATATATCACTTAATTCAAGGCTTTTCTTCCATCGAAACATGGCACAATTAGATGCAATATATACATAGAGAGCAATAATCAAATAAATGAAAGTCAATAAGGCTTTCACTGATTATTATGTAAAGCAATACATTACCAAGGAATAAACTAATAATGCCTCGATATTTTGAGTTTTCACTAATTCTGAGTATTACCTCCCCTCCTTACTCTGATGAGTATAAGTCTGTGAAATTTGACTACATCTCTTTTTTTTTATTAAAATACATTTTTAAAAAAGTTCATGGAACCCTCAGAAGAAAATAATAATAACGATAATAGTAATAATAGAAGTCCCTCCTGAGAATTGTTTTTATGACCAGATATTTTGTAATTTATAATTGACAGTAATTCTCTCTGAGCAGGTAAGGACTTCCAAAACACATGACAGTTAATAAGATCAACTTGCTCTTTTAAAGCAGATGAGACATTTCCCCCAGAAGGTGCATTTTATACCAGAGTTTCTCGAACTCAGCGCCATCCACATTTAGGGTTGGATAATTGTAGCAATAAGCTGTTGTGTGCATTGTAGAGGGCGCTCAGTAGAATCCATCCACTAAATGCCAGGAACAGTTTCCCAGATGTGACCAGACACTGCTAACTGTCCCCTGGGGTTCAGAATCACTCCCAGATGAGAACTTCTGCTTTAGGCTATTCCTCTATTGCTTACTAACCTCTGCCTTTTTTTGATAGATGATCCAAAGATAAATTTTATGGCACCCCCCCCCACCTCAACTTGAAGATTACCCTTCTGGGTTATCTGAGCATAAACTAAAGCAATTTTATATTTAATCACACAGCATCCCTGGGAGGAGTTGATGTGTTATCTTCAATTCATTGTTGAGAAACAGGATCTAAAGTCATACAATGAGACAGGGACATGAAGTGTCTCCTACAATGTATATCCTCCCCACTAATATGGGCAGAGGGATCAGATCATCACCTCACCTATTGCTTTCTCTCCTTGGGGAGGTAAAAATTGCACTGGAGAATTTAATAGCTCAAAACAAGAACTAACAACAGAATCAAGTCCTAGGTAATCTGGGGCAAGTCATCTAAGTTCTTGGGCTTCCCTCGTGGCTAAGATAGTAAAGAATCTTCCTGCAATGCAAGAGACTCAGGTTTGATCCCTGAGTCAGGAAGATCTCCTGGAGAAGGAAATGGCAACCCACTCTAGTATTCTTGCCTGGAGAATCCACGGTCAGAGGAGCCTGGCAGGCTACAGTCCATGGGGTCACAAAGAGTTGGACACATCTGACTATCACACATGGTATCTAAGTTCTTAGAACCTTACTTTTTTCACTCCTAGATAGTATGAACAAAGATAGTAATTCCTACTTCTCAAGGCTGTTGCCCAGAATTAAAGAAAATAGCCCACATAAAGCATTTAGGACAGACTCTCGTACACAGCTGTTGTGCATAACAAATGCTAGCTCTTTCATTCCGTCTTCATGGGAAATGTCAAATCAAGGCCACCACATGGTCCAGTTTGGAAGCCATGATGGAGACTAGATGAGCTGGGCACAAGGGCACACGTGGGCCTCACCTCCCCATGGATTCAGGTGAACGAGGAAGCTCTACATGTCTGAGAGGCAGAAGACATCTTTGAAGCCAAAATACTCACAGCCAAGCCTTTCTACAAATAAATTATTACATGTCACCAAATACTTTGATGGCTTTTAAAATCATTGCGATCTAAATTAAGGAAAAGAGACATCTGTGACTGTTGGGGCAAATGACTCTAAAAGCACATAAAATTTCTCATATTTTCACTTCACCATCCCCATCCCTTGACCCTAGAGGCTTGAACCATATGGAAATTGCTGATATTCGACTATTTTCTATCTGCAAATGGCACTTTCTTAGGAATCAGTCTAAATTTGGGGAGAAGGGGAGACAGTCTCTTTCAAATCCCTAAAATGTTAGGTTCTCAAGGAGAGTCAAAGAATTCATTCTTGGTTATGCTTAGAAAATTGTGAAGAAGCCAAGCCCACATGAGATGTACTTCTATTATGGGTGAAATTTCTATTCTTCCCCAACTTCCTTTCATAAACCCAAGAGACTAATTCAAAGAACTTCCAAAACGGTTTTCAGCAAAAGGGGCAGGTGCTTATTCCCAAACCCCAGAAGGGCTCTGAATTAATTGGAGGGAGCAGGGAGAACTCATCTGAAACTGTTACTAGGCTAGGACATATAAGAGAAGGCAGGACAAGGGACAGCCGTCACACAACACAAAATGGTAGATGGAAATGCAGTTCAGACCATCATGGGTTTGGGGTTAGAGCACCTCCCACCCCCAGCCCACACCCACCAGATTGCCCACAAAGGAGTAGAAAGTAGGATGAAAGTGATGGAAAGTAGGTTTAGAGTTCTAGGGAGATGGCTGAGGGAGGCAAGTCACTCAATGGCTGTTTCAGAGTATTGGATATGCCAATGGTAACTTGACTGATGTGGCCTGGAGACCCTCCCATTATTACAAGTCTTGAGAACTGTCTGAACTTTTCCACCAGTCAGAAGGACAGAGTGATAGAAACTCAAATCTATATTTCTATTCCATCCTAATCCCTTTCCCAAGCCTCAGATTTCCTCATCTGCCTACAGGTCTTCACCTTGATTTTGATCTCGTATCAGGATCTGAAGTTGAATATGTCCCTAGATGAAATCATGCCCTCTTGCCCATTCGGCTCCTGTATCATCTATCTTGATTAGTGCTATCACTACTGACTCCATCTCTAAAGATGAAAACTTGCAAATCTAGCTCCAGGTTCTTTTTCATTCTCCCTATTGTTGTTTAGTTGCTAAGTCGTGTCCAGCTCTTTGATACCCCATGGATTGCAGCATATTAGGCTTCCCTGTCTTTCACTATGTCCTGGAGTTTGCTCAAATTCATGTCCATTGAGTTGGTGATGCTATCTAACCATCTCATCCTCTGCTGCCCCTTTTTTCTCCTGCCCTCAATTTTTCCCAGCATCAGGGTCTTTTCCAATAAGTCGGCTATTCATATCAGGTGGCCAAAGTTTTGGAGCTTCAGCTTTAGCATCAGTCCTTCCAGTGAGTATTCAGGGTTGATTTCCTTTAGGATTGACTGGTTTGATCTTGCATTCTAAGGGACCCTCAGGAATCTTCTCCAGTATCACAATTCAAAAGCATAAATTCTCCCCACACATTTAAAAAATTTTGCCTCCATTAAAAAATTCACTCCATCTGAGCTCAGGCTCAGCTGCTCCTCTGGATCCCACAGCCACCATCTTGGATCAGGTATTTTTTTCTCGCCTGGACAACTACAGCTACCTCCTGCCCACCCTCTTGGTTCTTCATATTCCCTCACATCAGCCCCTCTTCCAAATTGCCTTGAGTCCTCACTTCCAAAAATGAGCCTTAAAAACTTTACAATGGTTGGACATTGTCCATAACGCATTTCCTTGGCTTTTAACTAAATGAGAATAATATATAAATGACTGACTTTGTCTCTGGTAGAAAACAAATGAATGTGTGCTGTGTGTGCTCAGTTGCTCAGTCGTGTCTGACTCTTTGCAGCTCCATGGACTGTAGCCCTCCAGGTTCCTCTGCCCATGGGATTCTCCAGGTAAGAACAATGGAGTGGGTTGCCATTTCCTCCTCCAGGGGATCTTCCTGACCCTAGGATTGAACCTGAGTCTCTCATGCCTCCTGCACTGGCAGACAGATTCTTTACCACTAGTGCCACCCGGGAAGCTCTGAATAAATGACTAACACTTATAATAATCATTAATTACATCAAGAGTCCCCAGCCTCCAGTATCTAATGCCTGATGATCTGAGATGAAGCTGATGTAATAATAATAGAAATAAAGTGCACAATAAATATAGTGTGCTTGAATCATCCCAAAACCAACCCCAAGCCCTCGTGCCCCCAGCCTATGGAAAAACTACCTTCCATGAAGCTGGTACCTGGTACCAAAAAGGTTGGGGACCACTGCATTATATTGTCCATTACAGACACAGATATCCAAAATCTCCCCCCGACCTAACCTTATTCCTGCTGCTCACCCCAAACATTCATTTTCCCAACTGTACAGACTTCTCCTAGCTCCATGAACTCAACAGACCATTTTTCCACTCCCTGACTTTGCACATTCTGTTCCCACAGCCCAGAATGCCTGCCTACCCTCCTCTTGCCTTGCTGAAATGACAGACAAATAGTTACTCATCTTTCAAGACTCAGTTCAAAATTCACCTCCTAGATGAACCTTCTCCAAAATCCTCACATGAAATTAGTCATTCCTTTTTCAGAGGAAGACCTTTATGTCTCTGCTATAGTAGCCCCCACACTGTATGATGATGTATCTGCTTGCTGTTCTCTCCATGGCATTGTGAACACTGCAAGAATGGGTGCTGTGTTACTCAGCTTCATCTACCCAGGATCTGGCACGGAGCCTGAGTTTGCAAAAGTCCATGGAAAAGGCGGGCCAGTGGCGTGAGCATAACGATGGTTCTTCTGGTGGCACATTAAACATACTTAAAGGGGGCAGTTCTTCTTATACTGTTTCTATTCCCTCTTTCAGTGTTTCTTTAAGGATATAATAACATGGAATATCTAGCTTAGCCTTCTGGAGACAGGGCAGATGTGTCTGAGACCTAGAAGTCAGACTGTCCCCTTTAGCTGTGGAACAAATTATTTTACCTGCTTTGAGAACTTCTGGAGGTTCTCTTTCTGTTTTGTTGTTGTTGTTGTTGTTAATTGTTTTGGCCATACCCCATGGCATGTGGGATTTTAGTTCCCAACCAGGGTTCAAAACTGTGTCCCCTGCTTAGGAACCATAGAGTCTTAACTCTTAACCATAGAGTCTTAACTGGACCTCCAGAGAAGCCCCTGAGAACTTGTGTTTTTGACCTGTTTGTTACAAGGAATGGAAACCTACCCAAGCTACTTAAGTCAGTGAGGGATTTACCATGTTACAGCATGGTGCCCAAAGGAAGGTGACGAAGCTCAGGGATGGACCTGTGCCAGTAATTGAAGGGGGGGGGAGGGGCTGGGTGCCCTTCTCTCAGGGGCCATGTGGTCTCACTTCTCGGTCTCACTGTATCCCTGGAGTCATTTTCTTTCTAGACTCCTGTGAGACTTGACTCCAGCTTCGTTTGACAAGCACATGAGCCCAAAATGGCCACCTTAGGCTGCCCTCCCTGAGTTTTCAATTCAAGGACTCTGACTAACGGCTTTCCTCAGTGCTATTAAATTAATTAAACAAGGGGCCATTGGACTGAGGTGGTTATAATGACTCAGTAGCCTATGTAAGCAAACCAAAACCTAATCCTGAAATGCCTTAAGGTAAAGAAATCAAAACCTAAGGACGACCAGCCACAAAGAGCCAACAAGCTTTCCCAAATAAGGTAACCACCAAGCTAGAGCCAATCAAAGCACCACCTTGCTTTGATTATGCCTCTTATTTCCCTGCCGGCTCCTACTGGGGGAGTGCTTTTAGCCACTTTCAGTTTCGTATGGTCTGACTAGAATGATTTTTGGTCAAATAAACTCTTCCAATTTCTAGTACCTCAGTTTATCTTTTAAGAGCATGAAGTCATGAGAGAGAGCTCTAGCTGGCCCAGCTCTCCTTTTGGGTGGCACACAAGTCACACAGGCTCAGGTCAGGTGTCCTTCCAGCTCCAATCCCCTGTGTCAAGAAGGGACAGGAATCACATGGGCAGATACCCTCTCATCTGGGGCGGTGAATAGGGATGAATGATCTGAGAAGGGTCACAGGCATTACAACCACCTCCAAAGGTAGATATCCCCTGCCCCGCTCTTATTCTGCACCTTTCCGTCTCATCGGTCATCTCCGGTACCTCTGTCAGCTCCTTGCTCTACCTGCATCCACAGTGCCAGACAGAGACCATCTTGCTGCCAAATGCTAAATCCTCCTAACACGATAATGAGGAATTAAAACCATTAAAGGAACATCAAAGCAAGGAAAGAAAAACACACTGGTAAGCCACAAGTTAAAAACACGTGGTGAATTTAGCACTCTATCTCATATCTGATAGCAGATTTTGAAACATAGCAACCGCAATGATTGCTAAACTTTATTCCATCCATTATTCCATGTAACAGATGGACATTATACCAACCCCTCCAATGGCCCGGTACACAATGTATAGATATTTCTGTACCATAAAGAACAGAACACAAAAACTAGAATCAGACAGAGTTCTCTTGCTTAGCATTTGTGACCGAGAGAAAATCATCTAACGTCTGGGGTCAGTATCTCCATCTATAAAATGGATATAATAAAACCTACCTTGCAGGTTTCTTTTGAACATTAATGTTCATGCCTATAAAGTACATCTTCCTATGCTTGATATATGGGCAACAATCAATAAACAGCATTATGTTGAATCATATGATGTTGACATTTTGGTAGGTCAAATTGATATTATATGCTTCCTGTATTGTGGGCTTCCCTGTGGCTCAGATGGTAAAGAATCAGCCTGCAATGCAGGAGACCTGGGTTAGATCACTGGGTCAGGAAGATCCCCTGGAAAAGGGAATGCACTGTTCACTTTTCATAATTATTTTGCACTGGTATGTTTCCAACATTAAACTATGAGCTCCTTGAGAGTGTGGACTCTGCCCATCTTGCTTCCCACATAAGAACTTGCCAGACAGTAGGTGTTGTACCTTCTTTTTCATATGAGTGAATACTGATAATGATGGGGAAGATGATATGGAAGATATAGCTCTTCTGGACTGCATCTATGTGGGACTATACAGTCCTTTATTCCATTGCCTGGCATACAGTAGGAACATGATAAATGTTTATTAAAGGAATGAATGAGTGAATCTGCAAATGAATTTCAGGTTTAAATATAGAAAGTCCAAGGAGACAATCAATTAAATCTGCTATGAAGCAGAATATTGGTTGTTGTCATGACAAAACATCGAGTGGTTAGCCTTCATTTTCACCTTTCCAGCAGGCTCTTTGGAATGTGGACACCGTCAGCATTCACTTGGCCTCATGGGCCTCCCAGGCAGTGAGAGAGGCAAAATGCTGAGCCGCAGTCTAACAAACCAGGAAAATTTAGGGCTGCCATGCGTAGTTTCCAGAAGCCTGCTGGCTTTAGTCTGCCCAGAGTCAGCTGACAGTTCACAACTGTGCGATAAGCCATTGTGAGTAGAGGACGACCCCTGCGGCATACCCCCCACCCCCCACCGCAGCCCCAGCCAAGGCACTCTGTATCGCTCATGCTATTTAATGCGGTTTTGGTCCAAAGAACATGCTTAGTTGATTCCCTGAACCTCTCATCAAACATTTAATTTTCTCTAGAAGAGAACAATGGAGAAGGCAATGGCACCCCACACCAGTACTCTTGCCTGGCAAATCCCATGGACAGAGGAGCCTGGTAGGCTGCAGTTCATGGGGTCGCTAAGAGTCGGATACGACTGAGCGACTTCCCTTTCACTTTTCACTTTCATCCATTGGAGAAGGAAATGACAACCCACTCCAATGTTCTTGCCTGGAGAATCCCAGGGACGGGGGAGCCTGGTGGGCTGCTGTCTATGGGGTCACACAGAGTCGGACACGACTGAAGTGACTTAGCAGCAGCAGCAGAGGAGAACAAATTAGGAGAATAGTCTGGAAGAAAAACATAAAGATCTGGTATCTGGGCTTAGTGACAATCAAGAGAGTAAGAAAGAGCCTGAACTGATCCAAAAGAAAGAAAGGTAGATAGGGAGGGAGGGAGAAAAGGAAGGAAGGGAAAAGAAAAGAAAACTAGCTACAGTGGAAAAAAAAAAAAGACTTTACCCAGCCATACATCTGCCTTTAAAATGTCAAGTTATGTCTTTGGATTTTAGAACGAAGTAACTTTTAGAAGAGGGGAGTGCTCTTTCTGGTTTGACAACAAATAAAGGAGGGGAAAAAACACAAGATAGAATGTAGTTACTATACATTTGGAAGAAAATCAGTCACTTTCAATTATTTAACTTTCAGGAAATCACAGATACACAGGCATGGGGAGAAGGGAAGAAGGAAAGAATGGTCCAGGTCTGCGAAGACAAGTACACCCACGTTATCTCGACCGTTCTCCAACACGCTTACTGCCTGGCCCGAGCTCTGTGTCGTCTGGCAGATTGGGGAAAGACTAAGTGCCTGGCATTTCACCATCCAAGTTGAGAAAACAGCCTAGAGCATCCGGGAACCCTGCCCAGAGAAGGCAGAGGGCTGCTGCCATTTCTCACGATTCAGGAGCTGGTCTTTTCAGCTCAAGCTACTGTTTACAGAAGCATTACCACAGGTTTATAATGATGGGTTTTGTTTGGTTATAGAGAGGGTCTGAGTCGTCCATCAAAGGAAGAGGAAACAACTCCCTGAGAGGTGTGGAGTGACTCTCACACTCCCTGCTCACTGGAATTCCAGCGGTCCCTGGACACGGGCCAAGCCGGGGCCCGGGGAGGCCTGGGGAGCTCTGAGCTCCTGGAGGGCGGGAAGGCTGCTGTTCTGCCCTGTCTTTCCCTCTTCTTGGAGAAGTGCTGGGGTGGAGGAGCTGAGGAAACCTTCTGCTCCTCCTGGGCCAGCTCTCCCCCTTGGCAGACTTCCTGCCTCTCCAGGTCGCTTTCCCCTCCCTCACAGAGCATGAAACCAGAAGTGATCAAGTGCCCGGCCCAGGAACTGACTTGGCAATGGGAATGTGGGGAAAGGCCTCAGGGACTCAAGACACTGGGATTTGGGGGATGTTTATTTGCTCCCAATATTGCTTGCTCTCAATTTCTTTCCTTGCCTTTTCTCTCACTTTTCGGCTCTGATTTTGAAACATGAGCTCGATATTCTTTGACAACCAGTCATAGTTATCTCTGGCTCCGGGGCTCCAAGCCCTGGTCCTACCTGCCCTGGTTGGTGTCATTGCTGAATCCTCACAGACCTCCCAATGTCTACAGGCTGTTTCTTTCTTTCTTTCTTTAAAAAAAAAAAAAAAACACCTTTTTATTTTGTATTGGAGTATAGCCAATTAACAATGTTGTGAGAATTTCAGGTGGACAGCAGAGGGACCCAGCCATACATATACTCTAGAGGCTGTTTCTGGGCACTGAGCGTGGGGCCTGAAACGCTAACAGTTCACCAGGGCCCCAGGGCATCCAGGCCATCTCTGGTTAGGGTTTACACAGCAGGCTTGGGTCTGAGCTTCTGAGAGAATGTGGTATGCACAGAGTAGGACCTGGTGACCATCTATTACCCCAAGAGAGCTGTTCAGAATAATACAGAGGTGACTCAGCCGCTGGCGTTAATACTTGCATCACCTTTGAAACATCCTAGCAGGCTCTAAGTTGATAAGACAGACAAACCACGCTGGGGGTAGAGCAGGGGTGAGCCAAAAGTTATTCTCTTCCTAAGAGAAATCTGCTGATACTACCCAGCATCCATTCATTAGACAGGTAACAGAATAAACAGGAGGCAGAAAGCCTGCCTGAATTCCCAGGAATCTACATTTTACACCCAGATAGGAGATGCATTTGCTATCAACACCTGAGCAAAAGGGGAAATACCCAGCTTTCCCCTCTTTCAGTGTACTTCCTCGTGGACCTGGGACGTTAGGATTCCATTAGCATTAGGTTGCATGAAGCTACACTTCCCAATGTGTTATTATGCATCTTGAAAGAATGTGGGAGCTGTAGCTACAAGACCCACCATCAATCACTGGTCATTAGTCCCCACTGAGTGCTCCGCTGTAACCTCACTGTGCTTGCTCTAGCTTACCATCCTGCTGGATGGGCCCACAGACAGGATACCTCCCGGTTCTTCTCCCTCTCCCTGGCCCCACCGGCATCATTGCCAGGTGACACATTTGCTCTGGGGAGCTCTGGGTTTAATGGATTTTTGCAAGCACTCCCCTTCCTTCCTGCTCTAAAGCCCTGGCTTAGCATGAAAGCTATCCAGATCTCTGAGCTCAGGGCACCATACTTGCCTCTCCAAACTCACTATCATGCTGCAAAGAGTGCTCGGCACTGGTCTACCTATGAAGCCCCCTGCATAATCATAACAAGTTAATACTACTATTTACAGAGTGCCTACTATGTGCTAGGCAATGTGCAAGTGTTCTCTGGGCACTGCTGCACTTAACCCTCACATAGCCCTAGCAGAGGGCACGATCTTTCTTCCCACATTATCGTTGAGGAAACAGAGATTCCAGTTATTGACTTCAGTCAGGTCACCTTGCTAGTAAGTGATGGAGGTAGAATTCATCCATTCAACAGATAATATTAAGCTCTTATTATGTGCTATTCTAGAGATCGGGGCTACATTAGCAAACAAAACAGCCTAAAATTCCTTTCTTCCTGGAGCTTATGGGCAAAGCTGTTTGACTGCAGAGCTGGAGTCAGAGGTAAAATTATATGACACCAGTTCAGAGATGGTCACAACCACACAGAAAGATGAGCTTTAAAAGGTTTGATCATAACCATGATGAGATATCCATTAGGATACCATCACACCCATTAAAAGGCTATCATCAAAAACAAGGGGGACGACAAGTATTGGTGAGGATGGAGGGAAATTGGAACCCTTGTGCCCCGCTAGTGGAAATAGAACATGGTGCAGCCACTGTGGAAGAGTGTAGTAGTTCTCAAAAGTTAGACAGAATTATGACATAGTCCAGCAATTCCAAAGGATTAAAAAGCAAGGACTTGGACAGATACTTGCACACCAGATGCCCACATGCATGCTCAGTCATGTCCGGCTTTTTGCGACCCCTTGGACTGTAGCTTACTCCTTGGAAGGAAAGTTATGACCAACCTAGATAGCATATTCAAAAGCAGAGACATTACTTTGCCAACAAAGGTCCGTCTAGTCAAGGCTATGGTCTTTCCAGTGGTCATGTAAGGATGTGAGAGTTGGACTGTGAAGAAAGCTGAGTGCCGAAGAATTGATGCTTTTGAACTGTGGTGTTGGAGAAGACTCTTGAGAGTCCCTTGGACTGCAAGGAGATCCAACCATTCCATTCTGAAGGAGATCAGCCCTGGGATTTCTTTGGAAGGAATGATGCTAAAGCTGAAACTCCAGTACTTTGGCCACCTCATGTGAAGAGCTGACTCATCGGAAAAGACTCTGATGCTGGGAGGGATTGGGGGCAGGAGGAGAAGGGGACGACAGAGGATGAGACGGCTGGATGGCATCACTGACTCGATGGACAATGAGTCTGGGTGAACTTGGGGAGTTGGTGATGGACAGGGAGGCCTGGTGTGCTGCAATTCATGGGGTTGCAAAGAGTCGGACACGACTGAGTGACTGATCTGATCTGATCTGGACTGTAGCCCACCAGGCTTCTCTATCCATGGGACACTCCAGGCAAGAATACTGGAGTAGGTTGCCATGTCTTTCTTCAGGGGAATCTTCCCAATCCAGGGATCAAACATGCACCTCCTGCCTTGGCTGGTGGATACTTCACCACTGAGCCACCTGGGAAGCCCATATGAGGTACCTAGAATTGGTCACTTCATAGAGACAGAAAGTAGAATAGGAGAAGTTGCCAGTGGTTGAGGGCAGGGAGGAATGGAAAGTCAGTGTTCAATGAATTAACAGAGTTTATGTTTAGGGTGACTAAAAGTTCTGGAAATGGACAGTGGTAACGGTTGAACCACTCTGTGAATGCACAACACAGTGAATGCACTGATTTTTATATGTGTAAGTAGTGAAAATGGTAAATTTTATGTTATTTTACCACAATAAAAGAAACATAATTTTTTACAAAATTTAATCATAAAGGAAATCTGCCCAAGAACAAGAAGTCAGCAGCCAGTTATTAGGGGTTGTCAGGGTCTGGCACATGTGCTTCTTCATTTTGTCATTTGATTTCAAAGTGAACAAACACTTTTACCCCAAGACACTTAGGGAAGAAAGGATGTCAGCTTCCAACAAGGCCTTACCTTTATTCCAACAGGAGTTATTTATCCCTGAATGTACAGGCAGTATAGTGCAAATGTAATAAATACAGCTTGGTAAAAATGACAAGACAGGAATACTAGAACCGGCAAACTCAAGTCATCCAGTTCAAAAGAGTTTCTAGGGACTTCCCTAGCAGTCCAGCAGTTAAAACTCTGCCTTCTAATGCAGGGAGTGTGGGTTTGATCCCTGGTCAGGGAGCTAAAATCCCACATGCACGTGCTCAGTTGCTCCGTCGTGTCCAACTCTTTGTGACCCCATGGACTGTAGCCCACCAGGCTCCTCTGTCCATGGGATTTCCCAGGCAAGAATACTGGAGTGGGTTGCCATGCCCTCCTCCTGGGGATCTTGTCAACCCAGGGATTGAACTCGTGTCTTCTTGTGTCTCCTGCATCAGCAGGTGGATTCTTTACCACTAGCACCACTTGGAAAGCCCAAGATTCCACACACCTCATGACCAAAGAGCCAAAACGTAAAACAGAAACAATACTGTAAGAAATTCAATACCAACTTTAAAAATGGTCCACATTAAAAAAAAAAAAAAAGAAAGAAAGAAAGGGGTTAGAGGCACCTGGCTAGGCTGTTGCTTAGGAAAGATTTCTGCCTTGAATTTCTGGAAATTCTTTCTTTTTCTAAGAGCACATTTGGTCTTGTGGTAAATGCATATATTGCATCTTTCTGGAAATAAGCACAGGCAATTTGACTACTCGGGGGTTAACACTCTGACCCCAGGTTTGCACCTCCACAGTTCCTTGGTAGGCACATCTAGAAATAACACACAAATGTTTTCAAATTTTCTAAGATGAGCATCACTAATTTGTAACCAGGAAAAAAACAAAACCCATAATAGCTTATTTTAAAGAAAGCCTCTAGCTTGGAGGGCTGCTGTTGCACCAGAGAAATTCAGCTCTTTCTTGGTCCAGAGAAGGTTCAGAGTTTCTAGGAAAGAGCATTTAAGTAGTGAATCAGTGCTCTCTTAATTTTTCTAGCAAAGCGCTTGCAGATTTGAACTAACCTTAAGGGATTACAATGTGGAGACCAGAAGCCAGGGTGAGGCCTTGAATGGGCAGGGGAGCCTAGAGGAACAGGAAAAGCCATTCTCAGAATACACACTGTACCTATTTTTAGACTTTTCAATGGTCTGTGTGGATTTCCTTGCTCATCACCCTGAGCATCTGGCACAGTCTTTTAAAAGTTTGAAGCGATGCCAGTTGCATTAAATGAACCCACAGGAGGGGTCTTGCTCACTCTTGAGGTGTGACAACTGTTAAGTCAGTAAGGACGGAAAAGAAGGGTGAAAAGCCAGAGTACAGGGGCATTTCAGGGCAGTGAAACTATTCTCCTTGCTACAGTAATGCTAGACACACGGCATCATGCACATATCAAAAACCACAGAACCATAGCAGGGTGAACCCCAGCATAAACTATGGACTTTCATGAACAATAACGAA
This sequence comes from Bos indicus x Bos taurus, assembly GCF_003369695.1. Lineage (NCBI taxonomy): Eukaryota > Metazoa > Chordata > Mammalia > Artiodactyla > Bovidae > Bos > Bos indicus x Bos taurus. The sequence continues at coordinate 16,708,369 of NC_040083.1, read as the reverse complement.
TTGATTTTTTAAATTATTTATTTTATTTAAAATTTTTCTTTAAAATTACTTGGCTGCTCCAGGTCTTAGTTCTACCACTCTTAGTGGTAGCATGTGGGATCTAGTTCCCTGACCAGGGATCAAAACTCAGGACCCCTGCATTGGGAGCAAAGAGTCTCAACCACTGGACACCAGGGAAGTCCCAATAACAGAATAGTTTTGGGTCATCAGTTGTAACAAACGTACCACACTAATGACGAATATTAACAACTGGAGAAATTGTAAGGGGTGGGGAAAAGGGCAGACCAGGACGCTCTGTATTAATCTGCTTAATTTTCTGTGAGCCTAAAACGGCTCTAGAAGATAGTCTTATTAACTAAGGGATAAAAGGCTGTATATTGTCACCCTTCTTATTTAACTTGTATGCAGAGTACATCATGAGAAACGCTGGACTGGAAGAAGCACAAGCTGGAATCAAGATTGCCGGGAGAAATATCAATAACCTCAGATATGCAGATAACACCACCCTTATGGCAGAAAGTGAAGAGGAACTAAAAAGCCTCTTGATGAAAGTGAAAGTGGAGAGTGAAAAAGTTGGCTTAAAGCTCAACATTCAGAAAACGAAGACATGGCATCTGGTCCCATCACTTCATGGGAAATAGATGGGGAAACAGTGGAAACAGTGTCAGACTTTATTTTTGGGGCTCCAAAATCACTGCAGATGGTGACTGCAGCCATGAAATTAAAAGACGCTTACTCATTGGAAGAAAAGTTATGACCAAATTAGATAGCATATTGAAAAGCAGAGACATTACTTTGCCAACAAAAGTCCATCTAGTCAAGGCTATGGTTTTTCCCGTGGTCATGTATGGATGTGAGAGTTGGACTGTGAAGAAAGCTGAGCGCCAAAGAATTGATGCTTTTGAACTGTGGTGTTGAAGACTCTTGAGAGTCCTTTGGACTGCAAGGAGATCCAACCAGTCCATTCTAAAGGGGATCAGTCCTGGGTGTTCTTTGGAAGGAATGATGCTAAAGCTGAAACTCCAGTACTTGGGCCACCTCATGCGAAGAGTTGACTCATTGGAAAAGACTCTGATGCTGGGAGGGATTGGGGGCAGGAGGAGAAGGGGACGACAGAGGATGAGACGGCTGGATGGCATCACTGACTCGATGGACATGAGTCTGGGTGAACTCGGGGAGTTGGTGATGGACAGGGAGGCCTGGTGTGCTATAGTCCATGGGGTCACAAAGAGCTGGACAAGACTTAGAGACTGAACAATGACAACAACAGTAAGAAAAGCAGGAAATCCTCAACCATGAGCGGAATTGTGCCATATCTCTATTGATCCACTCCCCTGAGGCAAACAGCCCAAATCTTAGCCAGAGAGGTGAGGGCACAGCTAGGGGCAAGAGTCTTGTCTTTGAATGTTATGTTTATCTTGAGCTCATTCTCACTACAGAATTGGGGCATTTTTTGTTCTAAACTGATGTAAAATTGTTATCACCTAAGAGAGACAGAAAGAATTTTATCAGGGAACAATGAGAGGCTCACTACACTGAATTCATTTTTTTAAAGGGGCAGCAGAGAGAAAGAATAAAGTTGCATCTGGATTGAAGCACTAGTTATACCCACTAATGAATGACCCAGTTAGGTACCTGGCTTGGCTTGTTTTAAAAGCTTACGCTTGGCTATTTTGAAAATAATGGATTTGAGAGATGGCAAGAGTCAAGTTTGCTGTTCAGCTCCTAAGTCGTGTCTGATTCTTTGAGACCCCAGGAACTGCAGCACACCAGGCTCCTCTGTCCTCTACTATCTCCCGGAATTTGCTTAAATTCATGTCCATTGAGTCAGTGATGCTATCTTACCATCTCATCCTCTGCTACCCTCTTCTTCTTTTGCCTTCAAACTTTCCCAGCATGAGGGTCTTTTCCACTGAGTCAGCTCTTCACATCAGGTGGTCAAAGTATTGGAGTTTCAACTCCAATCAGTCCTCCCAAAGAATATTAGGGTTGATTTCCTTTAGGATTGATGGGTTTGATTTCCTTGCAATCCAAGGGACTCTCCAAAGTCTTCTCCAACATCAAAATTGGAGTGAAGTGGGAGACTTAAAATTGGAGGGCATGCAGTATTCCAGTTGAGAAATGATTATAGAAATGGCACTGAAAAGAAATAAAGAAACCCAATATACATCAGAAGGTATAAACAGTAGGATTTGAGGATAGAGTGAAAGCAGGAGCAAAGAAAAGGAGGCATCAAGAATTTGTCGAGGTTTCTGAGCAGCTGGGAAGAAGATCTTGGCTGAACTGTGAGCTGGAGAACCCTGCAGGAGAAGCAGGCTTGGCACAGAGAGGAGAGGGGGTCCCCCCTAACTAATCCAAACTTCGGCAAGTTGCTGAAGCGATTTTAGAACAGCCTTCCAAAGAGCTTTGGTTTCTTTGAGGTGTCTCAATGAACAGAAGGCCAATGCTGGAAGCTGAGCTGTATTTTCAGAACTGACACACATGTTGCTAGAGTCAAGCTTTCATTTAGCTGGGGAGCCCCAGAGTACACTGTGACACCTCTGCACCCTCCCTCACTCTGTACGTCTGGATCGGGTTCTGATGGAGAAATACATACCATCTCTCTTGCTGCTGCTTCCCAAGGGAAGCCTTGGCTTTTCAAAGCATCAGATGTCAGCCTTCTCTTGTCAACAGACGCCAACTTCTACAGGTACCACTTAATGGCTTCAGAGGACCTCAGCGTGTGGCTGGGAAAAACCTTCATCCCTGGCAGCAGGCAGTGAAACTGTTCATTCACTTCCCAGTGTTTAGAGCAGAAACATCTGTCTAAAGCTACAAAATCTTGGTGGATGCAAGTGGCTAGGAGCCCGTGGGGCTCATTCATCTTAACACCAGATTGTTACAGATGTTTGCAGCTGCTGAGGGTCCACTCCAAAACTGGCCTCGTGGCCTCCATTCATCTAGGTCTGGGCAGTGGGATGACACTGAGGAATCCTCACATGAGGCAAGATCCACCTCCTGTCCCAGCAAAACTAACATGGGGATTAGGTTTAAAATGCCCGAATCTTGAACCAAGGGTAGTTTTTCTTGGCTCCAGCTACTGAGGTTATACTCTCTGTGGCCTTGGATTTGGTGACAAAGAGCCAGCTACACATGGTGTGATTTTCAAAGTGCTGCCTCACTACTTAAATCAGCAACATAAGCACGAGATGACTCGGTCACAAGTGTTTTTTTTCCCTCCTCAGTAAGTCAAATGCATGTAGGCCTTCCAAGCAGCTGTTTGTAGGAACTGTTGTTCAGAAATTTAAAACTCCTCAACCAAAATGAGGGAAAAAACCTGCAGGAGATCTTCACTGAACAGCCCTCTAATTTGGCTTTTTAAGTCCTTTATAATGAAGGCATTTTCATAAGACTGCTTTATGTGTGTGTACAATCTGTAAAGACAAAATACCAATTCCTTCTCAAACCTAGGCAAGGAGTGAAATTTTACCGTTTGCTTTCAGAAAAACTATTAAAAATTATGACTTCAGCAACATCAACTTGCTTGGTTTGAAAACTGCTCTAAGGTTATGTAATATGTCAGCGTTAGGAGAAGCTGGATGAATGGCAACATGGACACGCTACTTACTATGTTTGCAACTCATCTGTAAGTCTAAAATAAGTTCAAATTAGAAAATAAATGTTTAAAATTAGGACTCGGTTCTGTGGTCTCTTTTTGTTTGTCATTGTTTTGTTTTTATTTATTTATTCGGCTGTGCTGTGTCTGTTTTGCTGCGTGTGGGATGTCTCTGGTTGCGGCGAGCAGGGCCTACTCTCCAGTTTCAATGTGCAGGCTTCTCGTGGCGGTGGCGTCTTTTGTCGTGGAGCATGGGCTCCAGGGTGTGCGAGCTCAGTAGTTGTGACTCACGGGCTTAGTTGCCCCACAGCACGTGGGATCTTCCCAGACCAGGGATTGAACGCTTGTCCCCTGCATTGGCAGGCAGTTTCTTATCTACTGTACCACCAGGGAAGTCCAGTTCTGTGGTCTCTGAATTTTTCCATCCATGACTTTTCTCTAAAAGTGTTCCATCCCATTGATAAATATAGATTTATATATGACCACCTTTGGATGGATCATGAAAAAAATAAATGAGGGGGGCATGTACATTTTATGTCAGTCTGAAGTTTGCAATAATTGACCCAACATGCTAGCCGAGCACCATCAGCTCACTGTGTTAAGAAAGAACCTCATTTTTCACTTGGAAAAATGGAAACGGTCCTGGCTGATTCAAATGGATTTGGCTTTAGATCTGAAAACCACTGCATCCTCTGGGGACAACCAAACAGATGTGTGTCTGCTTTACTGAAGTGCTGCCTTGCAGAAAAAAATACAATTTCATCACATGTGGTTCTAAATCGCAAGGTGAGTGGATTCCATCACTCATATAGACTTTAATCTTTGGTTTATTGCACTTATTTAGCTAACTCATGATGCAAATATAGGATTAGATTTAGTTTTCACATACTATCACCACTGAGTTATCTATATTTAAACTTGGTTGATGTTTGGACTTGCAATATGTTTTAATCCTCTAATTATATGAAAAAACTGTATTTTGAATTAATACACTATTCTGATTGATAAAACTATTATGTAGAATATACAAGTACTATTGGATTATGAATAATTAACTTTAATAAACTATACTCATAGAGGCATCTCTGATAGCTCAGTTGGTAAAGAAGCCGCCTGGAATGCAGGAGACCCCGGTTCGATCCCTGGGTTGGGAAGGTCCACTGGAGAAGGGATAGGCTACCTGCTCCAGTATTCCTGGGCTTCCCTTATGGCTCAGCTGGTAAAAAATCTGCCTGCAATGCAGGAGACACAGGAAACAGTGTCTATGCTCTATAGTCCATGGGGCTGCAAAGAGTGAGACACGACTGAGCGACTTTCACTTTCACTCATAGAAAAACAATCAAGAATTTCTATTAAGCATTAAGATTTCCCTTCATGATCTTGAAAGATCTCAAGACTTACTTTAGGTATGGTTAAGGATCAGTTAATAAAAGGAATTCAGTAAGTGGCATATTAGAGAAAAAAGCTTTTCTTGGACTTGAATAGGAGCAAATTTAGTGAAATGACAATAATAGAGAGGCCTCAGAGAACATCTGATTTAAGTCCCATGTTTGGGTGGCTCAGCAGGTAAAGAATCTGCCTGCAATGCAGGAGACACAGGAAACACGGCTTCAATCCCTAGGTCGGGAAGATCCCCTGGAGGAGGGCCTGACAACCCACTCCAATATTCTTGCCTGGAGAATCCCATGGATAGAGGAGCCTAGTGGGCTACAGTCCATGGGCTCATAAAGAGTCGGACATGACTGAGCACATAAACTCATAAATTCCATGTTTGGGGGTTTTAGGTAGCTTAAACAACTAATACTTAGAATTTGGAGTTGGGGTAGGGCACCAGACTCCTTTGACAATCTGATAAAACTATAGCTATTCTACCTAGAAAATGCATTTTTAAACACTTTAATATAATTTGGAGGGCTTTGTGGAAACTGTAGAGTCTCTTTTTTCTTAATTTTTGCAAAACAAAAGACAAACACCACCATAGATCCATAACCGTGTTGACGATTTAATAGGCAAGGGAAAACTAAAGAAATATATTCACTGAATTGTTATCTTTAGTTACATCTGGAGTTTAGGACTGGGGTGGGGTGGAGAGTGAAAAACAATTTTAGTGGGACTTTAGACACTGGTATTAATTAAGTTATTAGTATCAGGATATATTACTTTTGAAACACAAAAGCAGGAAATGAAGGAGGGAAGCAGGGAAGGAGGGGTGAAGGGAGGGAGAGAGACCCTCTTGAAAATGAAATATAAGGTTTGAGTGATTGATTGCAGCTCGTCTGCTCAGAGCCTTCTATTCCAGGCTCCAGGAACCAACAGCTCTTTTCCTTGGGAGTTTACAAAACACCCCTAAGCCTTTAAACTGCTCGTGGTCCTCAAGGAGAAAGAAGCCAGTAGTCTGGACTCCAATAGTAAAGAGATGGTGAAGGGTGAATGTGTACTGAGCTCCAGCCAGCACTGTGCATATGATCTCCTGTGCTCTTTGCACTGACCCTCTGGGGTAAGAAAACAGGAAAGTGAACAACAGACACAACTGACCCAGAGCCTGACAACAGTAATAGTCTCATCTATCCTGGGAGGCCTTCATCATACACAGGGGTAACCATCCCCTCACAGGGACTAGAGGTGTTCTCAGCTCCGTTTCACAAGTGAGGAGTTCAGCTTGCAAAGGACTAGTTGAGAGAGGCAGGAATCATGCAGAGAAAGCTTTTTGCTCACACCCACTGCTCCTCTCAAAACACGCTCTTCCCCCCACAGCAGCTGGAGTGGTTCTTTCAAAAGGCAAGGGAGATTACATCACATCTCTGCTTAAAACCCTTTGTGTGTATTAGCCGCTTAGTTGTGGCCAATTCTTTGCGACCCCATGGACTGTAGCCCGCCAGGCTCTTCTGTTCATGGGATTCTGCAGGCAAGAATACTGGAGTGGGTTGCCAGGCCCTCCCCCAGGGGATCTTCCCGACCCAGGGATTGAACCCCTGTCTCCTGTGTCTCCTGCATTGAAGGCAGATTCTTTACCACTGAGATACGGGAGAAGCCCCTACAAATGGAAAATGGTGGCGACTAAATATTCAATTCAGCTGACAAATCAAGGGCTGAGCCTACTCTCCAAAGAGATGGCTGGCTGAGCAATTTATACTTAGCTTTCATTACCCAGCATTTCCTGAGTTCATTCATTTAATCTTCTCTGCATTAAAATAAATCAAGTGCCCGCCATTTCACACATAAAGTAAATTCAGTCCAACTCGACTGCTTACTTACAGAGGAGCCTTTTACAACAGAGGTATTTGGTGAGTGTGAAATATGCTGCACGCCTAGCTTGGTGTCATTTCTCTAATTCTGCTGATGTAGTCTGACCCAGGTTACAATTAGGCACCCTGAGAAGTTAAGGATATTGCTAGAATAGAATCAAGGCATCATATCTAAACAAGGCAGCTGAAGACAGATTTTTCTCTCTCCGTTTTCAGGCTTTTGCAACATGTAGTTTTATATTTTACCAAAAAAAAAAAAAAAAATTCAGGGGGAGTGATGCATTTCTTAAGCTCTTTGTATGACAGTCCTTGTGAGATCAGCCTCTAATGAATATTAATGGCTTTAAAAAGATTGGATCTGGAAGAAGTAATCCTAGAACAGGTTGAAGCATGTATACCACTAATTCTATTTTGCCTGTAAATTGCAGCTACAGAAACAATTTGTCAAGAAACATTGTACATGATTTTTAAAAATATTAAACGTACTTACAAAATTTTAAACAATGTATCTTGAAAACTAGCTTTCTAAGTCTTGAATCCCTAGATAGAAAAAATATAAAGGTGTATATATATATAGCTCTTGGGTGTTGATAGAGTCAAGAAGACAGCGCTGTTCAATTACCATCTGCAAAGAAGAGTATAAATAAGCCTAATAATATGCAATAAGCATGACATCTGAAAATACGACATGTTGAGGTTTTGCTTGTGTTCTGTGTAGAGAACCACAGAGAATACAACATAGGAAGTCAGAAAGTCTGGATGCCTTTCAATCCAACAAGTATTACCAGAGCTAACATGTGTCGGGCATCAGCCCTGCCTGTGACTGGGGGGATCAGTCATTTCACTGCTTTGGGCAGTCTCCTCATCTGTAAATTGGGCACAAATCCTACCCTACTGACTTTATATCATAGCTGTGAGAATCACAGGTGAAGGATGAACTGCTCTGCATGACAGATCTTCTAGTTGTTACTATTATCACAAACAAATACAACAATTTCACTTGTTCTGTAGATAAATTTAGCTCCCATGTATAATCTAGTAAGGGCGATAACTTTTTTTTCAGTTTATCCAAAACTGAAGTCACTTCATGTTCCAAGCAAGCAACAATTGGTCTGACTATTGCTTAAGGACACTCTCATCTCTATTTATGTCCTGATCTTTGCAGAATATATGAAGTATTTAGTATGCAGATTCAAAGAGAAAAGACAATAAAGTTGGATTTATTATTATCTGATTTCCATTCATCCTTTTAGAAAGCATAACACTTGGGTCATAATAATACTCATCACATGTGTAAGATCTTATTTAATGCCTGTCTTCACCATAAGACTAGGAGGTACACGAATTGTTCACCAGCTCAAACATGATGCCTTCACATGGTAGACACAAGATACATATTTGTTTATTGAATGAATAAGAATCTAACTCAGACTCTGTGCTTATAAAAGGAAAGTATCAAATATTAATGTAGAATTTATAACATGCCACCTACTTTCTAAATATCTTTGCATATAGTAGCTCATTTAATCCTTACAACAAATACATAGAGTAGATACCAGGATTCCTTCCTTATAGGTGAAGAAAGGAAGACCCATAGAAATTAAGGAACTCTCCGAAGGTCCTATAGCTAGTGATAAAACTAGGACATGAATCTAGAAGGCTGGTTCCAGAGTCTATATGCTTCAGTCACTGCACTGACACAGGGTGAATGTCTGTGGATACTGTGTATGTGTCTCAAAGCTCCAGCTTCCTGATACGTGATCTCACCCATAGCGATTCAGCCTCTTGAATCCTCTGAGCCTATGTATGAAGGTCCTATTAGATAAGAGAAGGAAAATAAGAAAAGAACATTTAGAGAGGTTCCTGTGGCTTATTAGAGACACTAAGGCTGGAACTTCCCTGGTGGCCCAGTGGCTCAGACTCCCTGCTCCTAATGCAGGGGGCCCGGGTTTGAACCCTGGTCAATGAACTAGATCCCTCATGCCACAACTAGAGATTTCACATACTGCAATGATGATCAAAGACCCTGAGTGCTGCAACTGAGACCTGGAGCAGCCAACTAAGTAAGTAAACAAAATAAAACAAAAAAAAGACACTAAGACCAAAGACAGTGCATTTAGAAGGAAAATGTTAGACTGATTTAGAGATTCATCCCAAACAATCATGGCTAAGTAAAGCCAGGTTCTAGGGTGTGAGGGACAGGGAAAGAGAACTAATGTGGGCTGAGCTTAAACGGAAGGTCCAGAAAAATACACAGGAACATGTTAAGTCCTGAGTGGGTCCTTTATTCCATCCTTCTCCCATGTTGCTTCATTTCTCATAGATTCTTATGTGAATCAAATCCCACAACTCTAAGTAAGATCAAAAGGTGAATGATTGTTGCCATTGCCAAACCTACAGAAGGAACCACCAAGGGACTAGTCACAAACTGCTTTGGGATCCAAGACTGTGGCTCAGAAGCCTGGGAGCAGAGCAGAGCCTTGGAAGGTCATCATACGGAAACCTTACAAAGTCAAATTCTGTTGATGGACTGAGTATAAAGGTACACTTTGTGTTGGCCACCAAGCAAGGACTGTATCAGACTGGAAAGCCAATTTGTGAACCGATGCGTACATATGAAGTTCCTACCACTTGCTCCAGACTGGGCCTCCAGGGTTATAACCAGTGCATCCATGACAACCACCCATGTTGATGCCCATAAGAACCAGAACTCGGGAGAGGGCATCTGGAGCCTCCCAGGCCTGCTTTTAGTGCCTTCTCACTACAGCTTCCCTGAGCTTCTGTTTAATAGTAGTAGCGAAAGGGGTTCAGTCGTGTCCTGCTCTTTGCAACCCCATGAACTGTGGCCCGCCAGGCTCCTCTGTCCGTGGGCATTCTCCAGGCAAGAATACTGGAGTGGGTTGCCATTTCCTTCTCCAGGGGTTCTTCCCAACCCGGGGATCGAACCTGCGTCTCCCGCATTGCATACCGTCTGAGCCACCAGGGAAGCCCAAGCTTCTGCTTAAAAGCCTTGAAATAAATTTTCCCCTCACCACCTCAAATTTATTGTTTGTTGGCTTAATCTACTTCAGGTTAGTTTTTTGTTGTTGTTGTTGTTAAAAAAAAAAAAATGTCCTATTCAAAGTCACTGGAGACAGATTTGGTTTTAGAGGTCAAGAGTTTTCAGAATTTAGAATGGTAACACAGTACAAAACACCCCCCTCCCCAGCAGGCCCAGGAACAGCATTCTGGAATCAAACACATTAATATCTTCTCAGTGAAACATAAGACTGTTCATACTAAGTTAAATAAATAAAGAATATAAATAGCCTCCTGCCAGATGAAAACACATGTGGTTTTCAGACCTTTTCTGGATTCCAGAATGGAATCAGACCCATATTTATAACCCGAAGTCCTCATACAGTGGGTTTTATAAACCTGGGTGGGTAGAAGATAAAGTTCAACGTGTCCATCAGAAAGCCTGTGGGCTTTTTCATCAGTCCTCTCCTCACTTCATTTCTCTTTCCTCAGTGTCCTCTCCCGTAAGGTAGTCTCAAACTTAATGGATTCCAAGCATACATCTTACCATCTCTCCATCAATCAACCCACAGAGCGCTCAATATGTGGGACCAGGAAAGGCACAGCGTGAGTAAGGGAGACACGGAACCCTGACTTGTCCATTAGACGGCAGAGGATAGATGCATCCAGCAGGAGGAAAGGGTGGATCTGTTACTTTTTGAACATTTTTAAAACGTCTGATATTTACACAGTGCTTACTGTAGCAAATGACCGTGCTAACCCCTTAAAGTCTCATTTCATCCTCTCAGTTAACTTTAGCGGGTAGGTGCCATTATCACCCTCGTTTGATCCACAAGGACACAGCAACTCAGTAAGGTTAAGTAACTTGCCTATAAGTGGCAGGACTGGGATTCCAACCTAGATTGTGTGGACACCAGAGCCCACACTCATCATCTATCTAACTTGGTATACATAACACCAGCTACAATGAAGAAGTGAGCTACGCTCAGTCCAACTCTTCGAAACCCCGTGGACTGTAGCCCACCAGGCTCCTCTGTCCATGGAATTCTCCAGGCAAGAATACTGGAGTAGGTAACCATGCCTTCTTCCAGGGGATCTTCCTGACCATGGATCGAACTCAGATCTCCTGCACTGCAGCCAAACTCAAACCCATTTTCTTCAGTTACAAGCTTCACTTAGGAAGGAAAGAAGGGCCCTACACTTTGTTGTTGTTGTTGTTTTTTGTTTCATTTTCATTTTTGCTTGGAAAGGTTTGTGCATATTGATAGGTGGGGAGGAATCTTGGGGAGAAATACAGCTTTTCAAACCCTCACGGCTGAGATACCACATACATTGGCAAAGCTTGTGTGCAAAGAGATTCAGGCAGATGACCAGGCTGTTGTGAAATGAATCTCTCAGTGGAACATATAATTCCACTCCTCCGGGGGGTTTGTGAAGCTGACTTGAGAACATCAATGCCCTTGTCTGTCACGGACCTCTAGTTCATGTCTAGGCAGCAGCAGCTGCTGCTTCAAAAGAAATCCAGGCTCAGCTGAATTCTGATCTCAGAATAATACATGACATTTTCTGCTCCCAACTTAGAATTCAAGGGGGAAATGAGTTGCTCTGGGATCCCCAAGACTCTCTTCCCCGCCTGTACTATTTCCTCTTCTGCAGCCTCCCACACCTAGAAGGGAGGACTGGCTTCAGCCGCAAGAGTCTCCCCTCCCCCAGGGGTGCTCTGGAAGCCAGCTCTTCAAGTTCATTGTAAGCTCAGAGAGGTGGAGGGGAATGGGCAGGGACTCTTGATTTTTCTTGCAGAATCCCATGCCTGTGTAGGCAAGATGGAATTTGCAAGCGCGTGCGGGATTATCCCAGGTGCCAATTTCAACAGAGGGCATCCAAATTTGCCACAGGCAAGGACAGAATGGGTGCTACATGTTCCCCCAAAAGCAAATCTGGGCATTCCAGGGCAGGGAGCACAGACAGCATCCAGGGCTTGATTTCTTGCCCATCTGTGGTGGAGTTCAAGGTCCCTTGTTGCAGCCCACATTGCTGCTTTCTCTTCTTTTTCCTCTACCCTGGATCCAATGCTAAGCCTCTTTGGTACAATCCACAGAGTTTAGGGGTTTCCCTTGTAGGTCAGTTGGTCAAGAATCCACCTACAATGCAGGAGACCCAGGTTCAATTCCTGGGTCCAGAAGATCTCCCAGAGAAGGAGTTGGACATGACTTAGCAACTAAGCCAACAGAGTTTATGTCCCCCAAAAGGAGAAATCTCAGTAACTGATAAGGAACCAACGTGCCAGAGGCCCCAGAGAGCACCTGAGTTATCTCCTAGGAAAAAAGAAAATGCCAGTCAGAGCAAACACATCACCTGCCAGACAATTCCCAGGTGGCCAACGTCAGACAATCCCTCAGGGTGACTGATCTGAAGAGTGGTGTCTACACAGCCAAGCACAATCCATTCATAGGCAGCTGCCTCTCTGCCTTAGCTCCCCAAATGGTGCCTTCATGTCAGTCTGGGGGTCATGTCTTTGCCATTATTAGGTGTGTAAAAGTCACTACTAAAATCTCAGCTTTTCTAACTAAGTTGAGAGATGAATCGAATCCACCTGTTGGCTCTTATCCCCCTACCCTCAAGTTCAAATTTGTAAAAGGAAAGCAAAGAACAATAAAGATTCTGTTCATATTTTTTGCCTTGTGATCTAGTTGAGAGTCTGTGTTCCAGTATTAGGTGAGAAATGAATGCCGCTGGAATTTCAATCTACCTGTCCAAACCTATTTCCTATCATGCCCCTCAGGAACACTCACAGAAGCTTCCCCACCCACTCTTCTGCTTCATTAAGAAAAAAAAGTGAGTCACTCAGTCGTGTCCAACTCTTTGTGACCCCATGGACTGTAGGCTCCTCTGTCCATGGAATTCTCCAGGCAAGAATACTGGAGTAGGCTGCCATTTCCTGCTAGGAACTCCTTCCCATCCAGGGATTGAACCCAGGTCTCCCACATTGCAGGCAGACTTTTTTCTGACTAAGCCACCAGGGAAATCAGCCTTTGTCCTCCCACCTGCATCAGACTGCCCCAAGTGGGCTCTCCAACCTAGCCCACCTGGCCTATTAAGCCGGTTATTACATCTGTGGGCCTGGCCACCCAGCCGGCTCCACCAAGTCATGACCCAACCACCTCCATCTCCAGCTTAGTCCAGCTCAGTAGCTCCATGTCACGCTTTAGGTACAATCCATCCTTTAATAGCAGCCACCGCAAACTGAATGCTTGATCTCTATCCTTCTTAAGGGCTATCCATGCCTTCAGCAGCTATGTACTGGGGGGCTGCCATGGAGTAGGCACCCTGAAAGGGGACGTGGTGATGAAAAGACAATTTCCTTGTGATCAAGGAGCTCGTGATCCAGGAGGTCTGTGCCTCTTACTTTTTGACGTGCTCATGAGCCATGTGGGATGTTGTGAAAATGAAGATTCTGTTCCAGCAATCTGATATGGGATGGGGAATAAGATGCTGAATTTTTAACAGTTTCCACCTCATATCAAAGTAAATCATACTTGGGATACAAGATTACAGAAGAGTGAATGGGCAGGCAGAGAAGGTGCCCACGTGGAACCCTCTAACGTGGCCAGTGATACTGTAGCTGAATAGATGGGTTTGGTCCATGTGGGGAAGTGAGAGGGTGGCAGAGGCAAAAGATAAACTAAAAATGTTCAATTTACTGTAGTCCCAAGGCCTGAACAGAAAGCTCTCAAGATGATTTATTGATATGACTTATTGCCAAAGGAAATGATAACCTATCAAAGGTGATGGCTTCAGAGCATATCTAAAATGACTGGATGGGAGGTGTCAGAGCTCTGGACCCTGCCAAGGATTCCTGTGCCCCAAGACTGACACAAATGCAATGCCCTTGAGGCACCACATGGGTTGGGACAACAGGCATCTGGGTGTAGCCAGTATAGATGAAGGACTGGCTAGGCTGGTTTGCGCACTGAGTCAAATCCTGGAAACTCTGTCAGACTCTAAGGTAGGACAGCAAACCTCAAGAATGCCTAAGGCTGGGTTTCCCACCACGTGATAGAACAGGACTGCACTCAGATAAAATTAAAGGAAAATTGACACGACATTCCACTGATATTTCATTCATGCTCAAGTATGTGTTGCTGATTCATGCACACTTCAGAAGTTTAAGGAATTCAAAATGGTTTAATCTGTGGGTGACACCAGAAGCCTTCAGGAGACACTCTGGATCCCAGGGCAGAAGGGAAATATGAACAAAGTAACAGCCTGTGTGCTGTGCATCTGCCCAAGGAACACCTTTGCTACACTGACCTCAACTAACAGGTCTTGGTTGAATTTACAACTTCAGGAAAATGATCTAAAAGGAACCACTTGGAAAGCCCAGTTCGAGACAGTGATCAATAAATCAATGAACTACACAGGCCTGTGATGAGATGTGTGATCTTTGGAAATATCCCCTGGGAAGAGGTGATATGACCAGATATAAGTCATTCTGGTCACTGCAGATATCAGCTGAAACCTGGTCTCTGAAGTCCTAAGAATGGAAAATAAGGGGGGAAAACTTGTTTTCTAATATTCTAAGCCTGCTCAGAGCAATTCAAGATGGGATCTAGTATGAGAAAAAAATACATTGTAAAACAATGAAAATAATCATAAAAAATACTCTTGGAAGACAGGACAGGATCCATTATCTCAGTTTTCCGTGGCAGTTGGTTTTCATGTGTCTTTTGTTTAAACAAGTCTGTTTATTGAAAGGATCTGAAAATAGTAATAAGATTTTCGACATTTAACAAATTTTCAAGATGTTAACAACATGAAACATTAGAAATGTACTTCAAAAACCCAAGTTTCCTAGGTCGTTTTCTGTCACGCTTTAGGACTTGGTCTACACCTGCTCTGTTGTCTGAACAAGTGACCTGAGTTTTGAACGCCACTCTCTTTTAGACCTAAAGCTGGGCGTATCACCCCCTCATCCCCATCCTGTGGGAGGCCAGGCGGGCCATCTGCTGTATCTGAGCTCAGCTTGCAGGAGCCCACCTTCCTGCTGTGGCAGTCTGTTAATGGCAGGAGGAGGAAGCTGAGCTGGGCATCACAGTTAGGAATCTGGGGAAAGGAGCATCAGATGGATGCAGGGACTGTTGCACAGATGTAAGGTTAAGCAGCTCAGCAATGGTGCAGGTGGAAGGTTACCCAGTTTCAAGTTCACTATTCAAGGTCACAGGGCTTCCCAGGTGGCACAGTGGTAAAGAATCTGCCTGCCAATGCAGGAGACGCAAGAGATGCGGGTTCAGTCCTCCGTCAGGAAGATCCCCTAGAGTAGGAAATGGCACCCGGCTCCAGTATTCTTGCCTGAAAAATTCCATGGACAGAGAAGCCTGGTGGGCTACAGTCTATGGAGCCACAAAGAGTTGGACATACAGAGTGAACACACACACACATATATTCAAGGTCATGAGTGTGAAGTTTCATGAGCATGAGTGTCTTGTTTTAAATAGTAAGCAATTTTTATTACTCTTTTCCCCCTCTTATTTATTTATTTTAAATTATTTATTTATTTTTGGCTGCGGTAAGCGGGTCTTCGTTGCTGTGTGAGGGCTTTCTCTACGTGCGGTGAGTGCAGGCTACTCTCTGGTTGCAGAGCATGGGCTTCTCATGGCAGTGGCTCCTCTTGTGGAGCGTGGGCCCGGCTGCCCCACGCATGTGGAATCTTCCCAAACCAGGGACTGAAGCCTCGGCTCCTGCACTGGCAGGTGGATTCTTAACCACTGGACCACCAGGGAAGCCTGAGCATGAGTTTTAAGGTTGCCGTTGAAGGAATAAGCACCATCTCCAGGCAAAAGGAGAGATGAGGGTTTTAAGAGTTACTGTCAAACCAGGCTAACAGGGAGGAGGAGGGTGTGTTGAGGGCCAGAAGATTTAAGATGACTACTGAGGCAGCAAAATCAGTGCTTGCAGCTCAGAAGTGAAGACAACAAAGCTCTCCAGAGCCCTTTCGCTGCAACAGAATTCCCTGATGAGCCACAAGAGTGGCATCTGCCTTGCAGGAGCCCCACAGACCTGTTTCTTACACCACCCCACCTGATCAACCTTCCTGGATGTGGGGAGACAGCCTTGCTCCCTGGTTCGCACCATCCTCATCTTCAGCCAGGCACCCCTCCTCCGGGTAGACCACAAGATGTGGTGAACGTGCTGAGACCACAAGACCTTGAGAAGCTGGATCTGAGCCTCCCAGCCTCTTCTCTCCTTCTCAGGCAGCCTCATTTGGTCTGTGACTACTTTCTGTGACTCCCTCCTGACTCCCGAACAACAAGAAGGAAAGCAAACCTCAGGGGAAATGACAGGTGACAAATGTTTAGGGAGCATTTCCAACTGTGTTTTTCGAAGCTTCAAGGTTCTACTTCACAAGTGAGGGAAGCTACTTCATCTTGGAGGAGTGGGGTTGACTCTGAGCCTTCCCCCTACCACTGCAGCCAGTACAGATCTGATTTTACCTCATTTCATTTAAGGTTTCATGCCTTTGGTTGGTTGGTTGGTTGGTTTGAAAAATATAAAAAGGTCTGAAGCCAAAGAAAAACAGTGTGTCTGTATCAACAACATTACCAGACCAGGACTTCCCTGGTGGTACAGTGGATAGGAATCTGCCTGCCAATGCAGGGGGCAGGGGTTCAGCCCCTGGTCCAGGAAGATCCCACGTGCTTCGGAGCAACTAAGCCCATGCACCGCAACTACTCAAGTCTGTGTGCCTGGAATCTGTGCTCTACAACAAGAGAAGCCACCTTGACGAGAAGCCCGTGTACCTCAACTAGAGAAAGCCCCAGTGATGAAGACCCAGGGCAACCAAAAATAAGTAAATAATAGAAAAATAACATCACACAGTACTTTCTGTAGTTCAAACAACTAAAAGGTTGAAGCCAAGATAAAAGTCAAGTGGGTCCAGGTGGAATTCAAAGGAGATGGAAAATTCCTACAAGAGGTCATTAGGAAATAGAAAAGCTCATTGGGCCACTTATTTTACCTATTAAGAGAGGGGTTCTGCAGTAGCTGTTTTTAAGTATTTTGTGTGAAAGCAGACATAATGACTCCTGGTTCTTGCCACGATAATGTTAACTTTCTGAACCATCCCCCTCTTCAGAACATTAATCACATGGATTCTATTCCACAGTTTGTTAAGCTGTAGTCCTGCCTGCCAGGTCAAAAAAAAGAAAAAATCCCAAAGATCAGATTTCCTCTGAGACTCTTAAGCCCCAAGAATTTGGCCACTGCTAATTCAGCAGCCGTTCTTTCAACAGGTTTCTCCACTTGTAACTGGCCGGGACTTTGTGCATGGCTAGAGAAACTGACTTACAGGATGAGGGGGAAACTCAACATTTTTTTTAAAGGGAGAATTCTTCATTTTTTTAAATGATTTTTCCACCCTGGAAAGGAAATTATATTCCCAAAAGAGGAGATGCTGGATCACCCTACGATGAAAAAATAAACAAATGCCAGGAATTACATCCAAAGAATCAAAAGTCAAACAAACAACATTATTTCCCTCACTTAATGAGAGATATGTGGTTTTATTTTAGTTGTTAAATCAGACTCCTGATCTCCTTAGAGATCTAAGTGATTAAATCACTGTATTTGAAGTGAGATTCCGGAAAGAAAATGGAGACAGGGAAGGGAACAGATTGATCTTCCTGTTTGCTCCTTCTTCAGTCTTCACAGAATTCCAAAGAAGTCCAACCCTATAAAGAGGAAAGAACTCTATAGAAAAACAAGACCTCCCTTTGGAAGCAGAGCTTGACCTCAAGAGGCAACAGGAGCATGGGGAGAACATGAAGACTATTTGATGTAAATCTTCCTTGCGAACCAAAGTATTACACAGCACAAATGACGGACAGCCTCGCAAGCCCTGGGTCTCCCCTTTCCACCTCCATCTTCTCTCAGGCCTGCTTTTAAAGTTGTGGGGCTGGTGGAGGTGACTGGGGAGGTGTGAAGCTGGGAATACAGTGATTTTGAAATGCAAATACTCTGGAGGCAGCCCCAGAGGAAGAGAAAAAACATTCTTTTCCAAATGACACCAAGCAGCCTGATGTCAATTTATTTGCTCGTAAAAGGTCAGTAAAGTCATGCTTTTCCCATTAAAAACTGTACACAGCTGATCAACATGAGAGATAAACACAGCTCCATGTACCCAGAGACCCAAAACATGCAAAAAATTCTTCCAAGCTTTCTAGGGTACCAGGCTTATGCTGCACGCACAGAATAGATGAGTTGAGTCTTTAGGTATCACAGTGCAGGGCAGTTTAAAGGGGAGCTAAATCAACTTTTTAGTGCTGGAATAAATGAGCCCTAGCCTGGATAAAAAAAAAAAGGTAACATTAGGAGCAGTCCAACATCCATTAGGTAATATGCTTCATAAAAGCAAAAGACATCAGGCAATCATCTGCCATTTTCAGAAAAATAATGCTGGGACTGGCACAGCTAAGAGAGAAATTAATTAAAGGGAGGAAGGCAGTCTATTCATAAAAAGGGCACCAGAAAAAGCAGCGTTTTACTCCCAGTCATTTCTATAAAACTGATTTTAATCATTCATCTAGATAGGAGTCTTCCTTCTTTAGCAATTCTATCAGCTTTCTTTCTTTCTGTGAACTGATTTCTTTCCCTATAGAGATAGTGTGTGAGTCGCTTCTCTCGTGTCCAACTCTTTTCAATCCCATGGACTGTAGCCTGCCAGGCTCCTCTGTCCGTGGGATTCTCCAGGCAAGAATACTGGAATGGACTGCCATTCCCTTCTCCAGGTAGAGATAGTAGTAATTGGATTATTGTTTCATGATATATTAGAATAATCATAATAATATTGTAATCATATTAATAATATTGTAATAATCATGATTATTAAAATATAGAACTGGAAAGTTCTATATAGTATTGTCATGTTGGTAAAGCTTTTATTTATTTTTTATTGTTCTTTAAAGATTTTTTATATGTGAACCATTTTTAAAGTCTCCATTGAATCTGGAATGAGGATGCAAAAAGTCTGTCAGAAAAACCAACCTCAGGCCTTCTGCTTTAAAAAAGAGAATTATTCCTCTCACTTCATCATATAGCCAATGATAACAAAAATGAGCCTGTAAAGCCCCATCTCCGCCCTTCCAGTTAATCAAGTCTGAAAAAATTCCTGGAAGCAGAACAACTAACGGAGGTTGCACTATGAATTGTCAAGGACTTTAGAATTCCTGTGATTTACAGGAGAGAATGAGGCTGTTCCGTGCATACTGAAGGTGCACAGGATTCTTAATTTATAGTTTAGGAGTTGCGGGCTGTCCTGCAGCCATAAACCTGCTAAGCTACTGAATCACTGCCAAGGGTGACCTCTAATGCAGCCTGCAGAGGTCAAGCAGCCTTTTCTCTGTGAGTCAAAGAGTTCGTGGCTTACCCAAGGCTCTTTCAGTTGAACACAAAAGAAAACCACTTGAATGAGTGTCTGCTAAGGCAGGCAATTGGATGGAAGGAAACAAGGACAGGAAATGTGGTCCAGCGTCATGAGAGGATGGCCATGGAACTGGCATGTCAAGGCCCATGGTACTAGTCCACCCTCTCTGAAGATGCACGGCAGCCTCTTGTCTGCTCCCTCCTTCTCCTTCTGCACACGGATGATGAGATAAAAATTCCTATGCTAAGGCAAGTCAAGGAAAATGTAAACATAAAGATGTTTCCCCACCCTCTGGCCATCCCTCTCCCCTTTACCGTGTAATGTGTTTCTGTATTATGCATGGACCAGACCTCCCCAGGTAGAAATACCTGCTCAACCACACAGAGCAACATTCTCCTTCCACCACCAAGATAACACCTTAGGCGATAACCTTCTTCTATAATCTTGTAATGATCCATGACTCACTGCCCACTTTGTACACATAGATCTGGATTGTGCAAACTATCTACGTCATTTAAAGCACAGCCCTCTGGCTCAAGTGGGCTTCCTTGGTGGCTCAGAGGTAAAGAATCCACCTGCCAACGCAGAAGACGCAAGTTCAATCCTTGGGTTGGGAAGATCCCTTGGAGGAGTAACTAGCAACCCACTCCAGTATTCTTACCTGGGATATCGCATGGACAGAGGAGCCTGGCAGTCTACAGTCCATGGGACCACAAAGCTTAAGTTTAGTTGCTCAGATACAACTGAGCAACTAAAAAACAACCACCTCTATCTTAAAAACCTATATAACTAACTGTGCTTTGACCTCTAACAGGTGGAAGAGTCTTCAGGACTTTCTGAGAAGCTGTTCCTGAGTTATAATCTCCAACTTGATTCCAATAAAATTTTCTATTTCTTTCTTAGATGGGCTGATCAAATTTCTCATTAACACCGACCTTCTCTGCTTTGGGAACTAGGACTCACGGGGCGGGCTGGGCTCTACCAGGCACTGATGTGGGTCAATGTCTCCGGGAGGACAGAGCTGCCTCAAAAGGCTTTCTGCCTCCCCTGGACTGTTGCCTGAGCCTCTCAACTCTCGTAGCTCAGCTGAATCTGCCTGCAAGGTGGGAGACCAGGCTTCAATCCCTGGGTTGGGAAGATCCCCTGGAGAAGGGAAAGGCTACCCACTCCAGCATTCTGGCCTGGAGAATTCCATGGACTGTATAGTCCATGGGGTCACAAAGAGTCAGACACGACTGAGTGACTTTCACTTTCACTCACCACGCTGACCTACCAAGTGCTTGTCTTTCCTGCGCTCCACTCACTTGGCTCTTTGCAGCCCTCTCTTCCCTCTGCTCCAGTAACACCACTCTCTCCCGATTCCCCTCATAATGCTGACTTCTCCTCACGCTCCTTTATCCACATGCCCCACTCTGCCCCACCCTGGAGTGTGGGGTCCCTCCAGGCTGTGTCCTAGATCTTTGCCCTTTAAGACTCCTTCCCAAAGTGGTCTCAGCCACACTTATGGCTTCAGTGCCCTTCACCTATTTCACCTCTTTCCTGAGTCCCAGACCTGTATACGCACTTGCCCAGTCCGTATTCCTATTTGGATGTCTCAGAGGCACCTCAAAATCGACTGAGCCAAACTTCCCAGCCCCTCAAAAGTCCTCAGCCAAGGGACTTCCCTGGGGGTGCAGTGGTTAAGGATCTGCCTTGCAGCTGGGGGGACATGGGTTCCATCCCTGCTTGAAGAACTGGATCCTACATGACAACTAGGGGCAGCTAAGCCCTCATGCCTCGATGAAAGATCCCCCATGATGCAGTGAGGATCCGACATGCCGTAACCAAGACCCAATGCAGCCAAATAAACAAATATTAGGGAAAACAAACAACCTCCTCATCCAATATTCTCGGCTCAGTGAATGGCTCCATTTAGTTGCTCAAGCCAGAAACCTAGGAGTTACACCCTACTGTTTCCTGCTTCCTCATAGATTTCATCACCTAGTCTCCCCCTTAAACCTCTGGATTCATAACTCCACACTTGTGTTTAAGGTCTCACCATCTCTTATCTGGTCCACTGCAATGGGCTCTGAGCTGGGCCCTCTGCATCCATTCTGCCCGTCCCTGCTCTGTGGCCAGAGCACCACTTTGAACACTCGAGTCTTCCCACATCGCTCGGCTGCTTTCAGAGGCTATTTACAAAAGTGGAATGAAACGCAGAGTTCTTCTCAGGACCTCCCTGATTTCTTGCAAGGTCTCCAGGACCCTGCTACCCCTGTGAACTCATCAGGTGTCACTCCTGCCTCACTCACTAGGCAGCCCTCACAGCTGCCTTCTTTTCGTTCTCCAGAGATGCCGGACTTCTCTCACCTCAGAGCCTTTGTATGCGCTGCTCTCTCCTCCTACCCACACCATCGCCCTACGTGCCCTTTCCACCTGGTGAGTCCTACTCCTTCCAGTCTCATCTTAAACACCCCCTCCCTCACCCTGATGTTGTGTGTATGTTTGAGAGTATTTGTATTTTATATATCTGGCTGGAGTCCATGGCATTTCCCTCGGCCAAACTTCACACTGACAATGATTAATTTCACTTTTCGTTCATCAAGAACCCCTGCTTGTGCCAGGCACTGCTGTAGACACGGGGATTGCAGCATCGGAAGGGAGACGTTCCTGCACTCAGGGAGTTTTCATCCTTTGTAACATTTCTCTCCCTCCACTATTTGATTTCAGTTCCTCAAGGAGAAGGTCATGCTTGTTTTGCTGGCCACTGTATCCCAGTGTTCAGCACACTAGCATGTTGTCATGGGAATATTCAGTAAACATTTATTTCCTGGCTGTCTGATTGGTCTCCTGAAGTTCCTATTGTACTGGACACACAGTAAGCAGAAGCATGTTGAATTACACAAATTCATTCAGGCAACTGTGTCCTTAGAAAAAGGTAATGTTTCAGATTTAGCATGATGGTTTTCAATGAACCACTTGATTTTTAGTGAGGAATTATTCTCTTATTCCTGCTAACCAACATAAATGAATAAATGAAAAAGACAAACGATTTCAGGATGAAAATAATATTAAGAAAATTGGATGGGATGGTCTGATAAAGACAGACCAAAGGGACCTATGTCATATTATACTGAATGATTAGAAAAGTCTTTGCCAAGGAGAGGAAAATTTAAGCGGAGATCTGAATAACAGGAAGGAGACAGCTATGCAAAAATCCAGGGTGGATGGTTCTGACAAAGAAAGTGCAAAGGCTTGGAGGTAGGAGTAGGGGGAACAACTAGCAGGAAGGGGGCTGTTTGAGAAGCACAGAGAAGGCTCAGATGGCTAGAGTCCAGGGGGCAGGAGGAGGTGGCCAGGGGCTTGCTCACCAAGTGGGCAACAGGCCCAGGCAAGAGTTTAGGACTCTCTTGTGGTTTCAGTGGGGAGATATTGGGGGTTTTAAAGCAGAGAATAAACATGATCTGATTTATGGTTTTTAAGAAAATGACCATCTGCTGTGAGAAGAATAGACTAAATAATTTTGACCCTCTTGGCATTAAGACCTCTTATAAGACCAAAGACTGCTATAGGAAAAAATAAAATTGTTTTGCTGTTCAAAAACCTGACTTCATTTGGGGTTAGTACATAATTAAATATGAAATATGTTGAGTTTAGTCTTTTCTGGTGAGTTTTAAGTCCTCGCCACCAGTAAGGGAACAAGTGACCTGTTTCCTTTAGGGGCCAAAACTCTTATCAAATTTATTTATTAACATGAGACCTGTTTTTTTATATTTACTGATCACTGATGAATATAATCCATTTGATGGACATTTAAAAAAAACACGAGTAGGCTCATCTCTGATAAACATCTCCCTTCGACCACTACAAAGCGGGTAACATCGTCACCAGAGCCCTTCTTTCGAAATTCACCGATGCATCTCCCGTTTGTGAGCTCATTATTTGTGAGCAGTGAGCTATGCAACAGAACTGAGACTTATTCTTAGGGACGCATCAGCCTGTCTTATATTTGAAACCTCTTCTCTCCAAGGAAAAAAGACAACTTTCTTCTCTCATTATGTCATTTAAAAAATGTATTGAGGTGTTTTGGGCCTGGAGCCTTCTTAAAGCATGGGGTAATGACTTTGCTAAATCCTACCGGAAATGAAAACACATCTAGAAGCTATGGACTAACAGAAGCCACACTGTGTGGGTGCTTAGTCACTCAGTCACGTCCGACTCTTTACAACCCTGTGGACTGTAGCCTGCCAGGCTCCTGTGTCCACGGAATTTTCCAGGCAAGAATTCTGAAGTGGGTTGCCATTCCCCTCTCCATGGGATCTTCCCAACCCAGAGCTTGAACTTAGGTCTCCTGCATTGCAGGTGGATACTTTACTGCCTGAGCCACCAGGGAACGCCAGAAGCCACATTGCTATCTCTTAAATTAAGGAGATAGCATGCTGGACCAGATGAATAGGGGCCCTTGAGAAGAAATAAAATATACCAGCTGGCATTCTCCTTTTTCTTATTTAGAAGCAGCACCGTTAAGATATTGTGATGCAAGCCAGCTTACCTTTTAGAAGCCACATCCACAGACAGCAGTTAACAGTGCACATAGCCAAGGGCTCTGAGAATTCTTTTAAGGAAGGGGCTATTCTTAGTCTCTCCGTCTTTTGACACCGCAAAGGAGCAGAGCACTAACCTTAGAAAAAGCCTAAGCAGAAGGCTCAGGGCATTAGCGGCTAGAAGGGCACTTGATTCAGAGCCCCGTTTGTGCCAGAATCTAGGAGTCCTCACTTGCAACTAAAAGCCTCCTGGGCCAAGCTTATGGCTTCAGAACTCATGCTGCTGAGCTGATGGCAGGAGGCCCGCTTCAGTGGGAGGAGCCGAGGACCCCTGATGGACCCACGGGGATGAGGCAGGTGCTTGGGGCAAAGTCAGTAGGAGGCAACTCAGGGAGCCTGGGAGGATGGCAGAGTGCTGGGGTAAGAGGGGGGCTGGAAGAGGAATTAGGGATTGCCAATGGTCTGCATGGTAGGGGCTGATCAAACAGTGGGAACCCTGTCACTGGTCTGAACACCATCAGCATGACTCTAATACAGCCCAACCAGGCAGCCAAGGTGGAGCACCAGTGTACAGTGACTGGGTACCAGGTAGAGCCCTAGGCAGGAATCCACTTCCCAGTCTTGGAATCTGGGGTATGGGGTTGGCCCAGTAAGTAATACTGGGAGAGTCCACCTTGTCACTAAAGCCTGAGAAGATGGTCAGAGCCTCCTGGTGGGTTTGAGCCTAAGGACAGAGTTAAATGCTCCAGCTGTGGGCATACAGCATTCTGAGGGAGACTCCCCAGGGGTGGGCACAAGGACCAGGCCGACCAGCAGACCACCCCCTAATACAACACTTGGAATAAGTAGATGCTTCATAAATAGTTGTTGGGGTCTTCCCTGGTGGCTCAGATGGTAAAGCACCTGCCGGCAATGTGGGAGACTGGGGTTCGATCCCTGGGTTGGGAAGATCC
Organism: Bos indicus x Bos taurus; assembly: GCF_003369695.1. Classification (NCBI taxonomy): domain Eukaryota; kingdom Metazoa; phylum Chordata; class Mammalia; order Artiodactyla; family Bovidae; genus Bos; species Bos indicus x Bos taurus. Next base: position 16,683,617 of record NC_040083.1, on the reverse strand, counting down.
CCTGGAGAAGGAAATGGCAACCCACTCCAGTACTCTTGCCTGGAAAATTCCATGGACCGAGGAGCCTGGTAGGCTACAGTCCATGGGGTCACAAAGAGTTGGACACGACTGAGCGATTTCACTTTCACTTTCACTTTCTCTGGTGGGCTCAGTGGCCTGCCAACGCAGGGGACACGGATTACTCATCCGGGAAGATCCCGTGTGCTGTGGATTAACGAAGCCCATGCACTACAACTGCTGAGCCTGTGCTCTAGAGCCCGGGAGCCCTAGAGCCTGTGCTCCGCAACAAGAGAAGCCACCGTAATATTGTAAAGTAATTAGCATCCAATTAAATAAATTTATATAAAACAAAATGCATGTTTCCAGTGTCAAAAAAAAAGAAAGAGAAGCCACCGCAATGGGCAGCCCGAGCGCCGCAACTAGAGCGTAGCCTCTGCTCACCGCTCTCTGGTAGAGAAAAGCCCGCAGAGCAAGGAAGACCCAGGACAGCCATAAATAAATATATTAATTAAACAGCTGTTTAATTATAACCCCAAAGTTAACTCTGAAGCACAGCTGTTCCAAGGAACCAACCCTTATAGCTCTATTTAATTGGGTCATCTAAAAGGTTCACTTTGATAGCATCCCCTTTTCAAACTGTCCTGGAAAAATCAGCGCCGTTTTACCTGAAACACTTGAGCTCCGAGTCTGGCTGTGTTTCTCCTGGGCTGACAGTGCCCCCCGGGCCTTCCTCAGGCCAGCTGCGGGACAGCATGGCGGAGAGGAGTTACAATGCACGCCTGTGGCACCTGAAGTCACACTGAACCCAGGCAGCCCCACGAGCCGCCACAGCCTGACAGAGGCAGCCAGACTCCACGGCCATTTTAAGAGTCAAAATGTTTTAGGGCTGAAAAAATATTTCCTGGGCCCCAAGGTGTTCACTGTCTGAGGGGCGGCACCGAGGCCATGGCTGAAAAGTCCAGCCTGGGCGGGGCGTCCAGAAACCTGCCTCTGCCTGTCGAGGCCTCATGGGCCTCCAGGGTCCTAATTTCTGGAAGCCTCCACCACTGCGATGTGCAGCTTCTCACACTGGAGAAAAATGTAGAAGTACTATGCAGAAATACAGTCCTGACAATACTGCTAGTAATCATGTGAGCTGACAGATATCAAATATTTTTGGCCTGCCAAGCCCCACGTATTATCTTCTTAAGTCCTCACAGGAACGTTATGACCTAGGTCTCCTGGTGTTATGAGAAATAGGGTTCATAGCAGAGAAATAGGGTTAACAGACCAAGGAGTCGAAAGGGAAGGCAGTAAAAAGAATCAGAGGGACTTTGCATACTGCTCCTGCTAAGTCACTTCAGTCGTGTCCAACTCTGTGAGACCCCCATAGACGGCAGTCCACCAGGCTCCCCTGTCCCTGGGATTCTCCAGGCAAGAACACTGGAGTGGGTTGCCACTGCATACTGCAGTGAAAGGTAAAAACTCAATTCTATTAGTCTGCTCATTTCCCCGATGTGGAACCATAGGGCACTATAGGTAGCTAGCTGGCATATCCCCATATTCTTTTATTTTTTTCTTCCTTTTCTTCCTAACCATTGATATTTTTACCTTGAAAAGACACACACACACACACACAATCAGGCCTTACTATACACATGAAGATTACTGAACCACCTCACGTGTCTCACCCTATTAATGGGAGGTTTGTCCCGCTAGCCACTCTCTCTACATTCAGCAGACCATGAGTCAAATCCACGTATCTAAGACACAGTGAGAAAGGAACAAAGCCCTGACTTGAAATATCTTATTTCATCCAGGCAGGATTTCTTCTGCAAAGGTCTCATGCTTTGGTGTCACGGAGAAGCCAAACTTTCCCTCTTCCAATTTAGCCTTTCACTTTTCTCCTCTCTCATTCAATCTTTGAATACCTTTCTGTCTTTGTGTTTATGCAAAGACATGCATGCACATGCCTAGACTATGTATCTCTCAGAGGCCCCTGGTGTAGGGAAAATCACAGTGCAGTAAGAGAGAATTGTTACAGGCCTTTATAAGCCATGTAACCTGGGCTGAAAAGAGGCAAAAAACAGCTTAGTAAAGTGGTTATAAAGCACCTCACCTACCATGTCCGTAGTCACTCTGTTGTGTCCAACTCTTTGCAACCCCATGGACTGAAGCTAGCCAGGTTCCTCTGTCCATGGGATTTCACAGGCAAGAATAATGGAGTGGGTTGCCATTTCCTTCTCCAGGGGATCTCCAGGGATCAAACCCATGTCTCCTGTGTCTCCTACAATGCAGGCGGATTCTTTACCTGCTGAGCCATCAGGAAAACCCACCTAACCTAGTACAGACACTCTGTATATGGTAGACATCATTATTACATCAACTGCATAACATCAAAGCAAGATACAATGTCATCTGCTAGGAAAAGAAGTATGAGATTTGCCTCTGATACCAGCACTAAGAGTACATTTCATTTGGCCTAAAATGTTGTGTAGACCCCACTTGAAAACTAGTTGGTCCACAAAGGGTTGCTCAAATCCGCCTATTGGGGGTTGAAGAAATGTGGTCAAGCTCATCTAAAGCTGATCAATGTCATCTCCATCATAATGTCCTTTGTCATGGCTTTCAATTAATGCTGAATTCAGTGATCTATGTCCATAGAAAGAGCAGGATCCAGATAATCCAAAAGAGCAAATAAGTGTCTAAATCATTCGATTTGTTTTTCATAACAGCTGCTGCGGCTGCTGCTAAGTCGCTTCAGTCATGTCCAACTCTGTGCAACCCCATAGACGGCAGCCCACCAGGCTCCCTGGTCCCTGGGACTCTCCAGGCAAGAACACTGGAGTGGGTTGCCATTGCCTTCTCCAATGCATGAAAGTGAAAAGTGAAAGTGAAGTCGCTCAGTTGTGACCGACTCCCAGTGACCCCATGGACTGCAGCCTACCAGGCTCCTCCGTCCATGGGATTTTCCAGGCAAGAGTACTGGAGTGGGGTGCCATTGCCTTCGTAACAGCTACTTTACTGTATTATTTAGATCTTGGCTAATGTCAGCAATCTATAAGAATGAATATTAGTTGATGGTGAGAAAAACACTCATAACCTCTCTCACCCAGATAGAAAGTTGAATACTGTTGCATAAAATTTTCAAGGTGTGTCCCTGGTGGTGATTTACCACTCTGCATTGTACAGCACATTGTTGTAATTATATCATAAAAATTCCATTTAAATTTTGAAATACTTCCTATGGGGCTTCCCTGGTGATTCAGTGGTTAAGAGTCCCCCTTGCAATGCAGGGGACATTGGTTTGATCCCTGGTTCAGGAAGATCCCACATACAGAGAAGCAACTAAGCCTGTGTGCCACAACGACTGAACCCAAGCTCTAGACCCCACACACCATAACTACCGAAGCCCACGCACCCCAAAGCCTGTGCTCCGCAGCAAGACAAGTCACTGCAATGAGAAGCCCATGTGATGAAGCTAGAGTAGCCCCCATTCTCTGCAATGAGAGAAAGCCCTTGCACAGCAAAGAAGACCCAGGACAGCCATAAATAAATAAATAAATACTTCCTATGTACACACCAGGGGCTCCCCAGTGGCTCAGGGTAAATGATCCATCTGTTATACAGGAGACATGGGTTCAATGCCTGGATCAGGAAGATCCCCTGGAGAAGAAAATGGCAACCCTCTCCAGCATTCTGGCCTCCCATGGACAGGGGAGTCTGGTGGGCTGCAGTCCATGGGGTCTCAAAAGAGTCCACCACAACCTGGCAACTACACCACCACAACATGCACACACCTAGCACCACCAGTGAACTAATCTCTTCTGAACTAGCGCATTATGCTAGTGTGGACATAGTGTTACGGAGACCAGAGGGCGTATGTTTTTAATTTGATTTTTATTGGAGTATAGTTGATACACAATGTTGTACTAGTTTCAGGTGTACAGCAAGGTGATTCAGTTATACATACACATATATCCACTCTTTTTTGGATTCTTTTCCCGTATGGGTCGTTACAGAGTATTAAGTAGAGTTAGTTACCTATTTGTATGGAGAGAGTGTGTATTTTTTTCAGAGACTAGACTAATTAGCATCTTTCTTTTGGTGGTCCTACTAAAGTCCGTGACAGGGAACCTGCAGGACTCTGAACACTAAGGTGAAAAGTCATCAGGATTGCTGGGTAAATACCACACAGCACATGTCCTGCAGATAAATGGCCCCTAAGAATCTTGTCTAACTGGTTTATACTATCACCATGTCACCAATGTCACCATTTATCATGAGACACTGTGAAACCCTCAATGCAATCTTAATTTATGTTCATTCAACCAAAATCATCAAGTGCCTACAAGGTGCAAAGGACTGGCTTCCTCATTGCTTTATCTATAGCAGCAGCTCTCAAAGGGTTGTATGGATCCCCGGGGCTCCTTTCACAGGTACACAAAGTTCTCCCCTTTCCAACTACATATCCCTGCAAAGCTGGACTTGAACTATAGACTGGAATGCAGAAGCAGATAAGAGAGTCCAGTTGTTTTCTATGAAATCAGACATTAAAGAGATTTACAAAAAGTTAAACAATGCCACTCTTCTTACTAATTTTTTTGGGGGGTTTGAGCAATGCAGCTACTTTTCTTTAAAATGTTATTTACATTAATATGTGATGCATTTGTTATTGTTATTTTTCAATGAATTAAAAAATTTTAAAAAATCTAAAAATTTTGTTTTAATTTCTAATATGATAACAATTGATAGTTGTTAAAAATTAAAGAATTTTAGGACTCTCAATAATTTTTAAGAGTCTGAAGGAGTTCCAAGACCTAAAAAGTTTGAGGCCACTATTCTGTTATACATCTATGTTATCTATGGACTATAGCCTGCCAAGCTCTTCCAGTTCATGGAATTCTCCAGGCAAGAATACTGGAGTGGTATACTGGTAGCCATGCCCTTCTCCAGGGGACCTTCCTGACCCACGGATTGAACCCAGTTCTCCCACATTGCAGGCAGATTTTTTTTTATCGTCTGAGCCACCAAGGAAGCCCTATACTGAAATCTTACAGCATCCCAATTCCCTTTGCCAACTTTGTCTTTATAGAACTCATCACTATCTAAAATTATCTCATGTTTGTTATTTATCTGTTTTCTCTGTATGCCAGTCTTTTGCTTATTTGCTCACAGATACATTCCCTACACATGTTTCCCAGACCCCTTTACCCAAGATCATGGACGTCCTGGCAGCCCTGGCAGGGGACTGGAGGAGGACACAGGAGCCCATATTTCTCCCGAGTTCTCCTCGGCCTCCAGCAGGGCGGCATCTTCTCGTTGGTTCCAGTTCTACAGAAAGGGCAATGCTCCCAGCTCGTGCTGAGCAGCCTTGGCTCCCAGGTGCTAGCCATCCCCTCTCCTTGCTTGTTCTGTCCAATCCTAGGGTGTAGGAGCTTACAGTTCTTGTGATTACCTGAGTGCTTCACCACCCCAGTTTGACATTTCAACTCTCCCCACACTTTAGGGAAAGAAATTTATCTCAGTTTCTTCATTTGAGAATAGAGATAAGGATATGTCAACTGGGGCTGCTTTGAGAATAGAGGGGAAAAAAAAATACACACAGGGAATTCCCTGGTGGTCCAATGGTTAGGACTCAGGGGTTTCACTGCACGAGCCCGAGATGCAATCACTGGTCAGGAAACTAAGATCTCCCAAGATTAATAAATGTCAACTAATATTATTATTTCTGTACTTTAAATTTTGGAATTAGTATCTGACAAAAAAATGGAATCTACTGATTTCAGCAATGTATTCATGTCTGGATTATTTAACCAGTATTCTAATGGATGTGGAAAATTACTCTTTTTCCAAGGTAACTATTGTGATTATATCACGATCAATAGCTTTTCTCAATTTTTATTTCCGTTGGAAAAGAAACGTACATCAAATACTGCAGGAGAAATTCTCTTATATAATCAAGCATTACAAACTACAATAAATCACTGGTCTTTCCTTTTTATACCACCATGAAAAGAAATAAAGCCCAGATGTATTCATCACTTAGTTCTCTACCAGGAACTCACTAAAAGCCTTATATGCAGTTTGACACTGAATTCTCATAAGCTTATGAAGTGGGTATAATTATTAATATTAATACCCCTTAATACCCCTACTTTTCAGATGAGGAGACAGGCTCAGAGACAGTCAGGGCTTGCCAAAGTCACAAAGCCCATGAGAGGAACAGATTTGAACCTGGACTGATGATGAAACATTACTGTTTTTGGAAAACAAAATAAAGCCATCATAACACAACCCATGTGTTATGACAACTACTGCTCACAGATAATTTCCTAGGGGACTTAGTACATATCATTAACATATTTGCTCACAATTCACAGACACAGAAAGACAGATGCCCTCAGTTCAGTTCAGTTACTCAGTCGTGTCTGACTTTTTGTGACCCCATGAAGCACAGCATGCCAGGCCTGTCCATCACCAACTCCTGGAGTCCACCCAAAGCCATGTCCATTGAGTCGGTGATGCCATCCAACCAATCTCATCCTCTGTCGTCCCCTTCTCCTCCTGCCCTCAATCTTTCCCAGAATCAGGGTCTTTTCAAATGAGTCAGGTCTTTGCATCAGGTGGCCAAAATTTTGGAGTTTCAGCTTCAGCATCAGTCCTTCCAATGAATATTCAGGACTGATTTCCTTTAGGATGGACTGGTTGGATCTCTTTGCAGTCCAAGGGACTCTCAAGAGTCTTCTCCAACACCACAGGCTTTTCTTTCCCCATTTTGGGATGGTGAAATGTGAACAGTTCATCTGAAGGCTGAATCAGGTAAATCCCCAATATTCAACAGGTTTCTTCACTCTACTCCTGGAGGCCAGAGTAGGATTCCCTGGCTGGGCTAGGCAACCAAGTGATGTTGAAGGAAATTACCCACAAGTAATTCTTGGTGGTTCTCAGATGCTGAGCTTTCACTGCGGTGCCACACAGGCATTAGGGCTCCTCACTTCAGCTAGCCCAAAAGCCAGACAGGAGCCAGCTACCGTAGGCTGAATCCCAGGCATAGACAACAAAATGAACACTTGACTTGACTACTGGCTAGAGCTGCTCCCTTAATTCATCACTGCCCTCGAGTCCTGGTATCCTGGGCCAGACAATGTAGAAACACTGAAAACCTATTGCTTAATTTGAAGAATGTTTCCTTTTCCTGAGAGAGAACTAAAAACTCCAGTTTGTCTCTCCATGAAGATAAACTTAACTTCCAAAGGATCAATTAGACACATCTCTAAGGATGTATTCACACACTAAAAGGATTCTTTGCCAAGCTTTCTTAAAATGCTAAATGCTCTCTGAGAAATGAAAATATCAGCCAAGTGACAAAAATTCAACTGCCTTGCAATTTTCAGGAATTTTCTATCCTGTAATATGAACTCTATGGCATGAGTCAATTTACACTTCAGTTCAGTTCAGTTCAGTTGCTCAGTCATGTCCAACTCTTTGCAACACCATGAATCGCAGCACGCCAGGCCTCCCTGTCCATCATAGTAGCACTTAGTTCACCATGTGTCTACTTCACGCAGACACATGTAGCTTTACTTCCTGTAAAGCTGGGTGCAGCGGCAGGAAGCAGAAACAAGAAGGTAGGGTTGGCTTTGTGAGGCCTCACATGCTATTCACGTGAACATCTTCTCAAGTTCCTCTGGGGCGCAACCTGGTCTGGCTATCAATGCCAAGCTAAACATCCCACAGACGCTTACCTTTTCTTCCAAAGGACCCATAAGATACAGCAGAAGATGAGGAAAATGTGGGATCAACTCCACAGCCAAATGAGGGTTACTGATTCATTTTACCTTCTCTCTTTTCCTATCTGAATTCACCTGAGAAGTCTGATTCTTCACACTGATACTGTGTGATATTGAGATAACACTGAAAGCCTGCCCAGTCGGTGTCTCTACACTGTGCTAAGTGTTTTACACGCAGCATGTCATTTAATGATCTCAACAGTCCTATGAAGTAGACACTTTCATATGCAATTATGAGGACACAAGCTCAGAGAGTGAAATTTTTCTAATAAAGGTTGATAAGTGGGATTAAAACTCAGGTCTAACAGAGACTAATGCTTTTGTTCCTTTTTGCCACCACCCCCAACTTCCCAAACTGGTTCATCTTCCCAGAGCATCCAGTTTACCAGAAGACTTAAGAGAAAGACATGACTTGTGAGAAGGAGAACAAGGAAAGAATTAGCCTTTAGAATATAAATTTAGCATGAGTTTTTAAAAATGAAACACCAGAAAGTTCTTATATGCAGAAGCCTGAATAGACACTGCTGCTGCTGCTAAGTCACTTCAATCACGTCCGACTCTGTGCGACCCCATAGACAGCAGCCCACCAGGCTCCCCCATCCCTGGGATTCTCCAGGCAAGAACACTGGAGTGGCTTGCCATTTCCTTCTCTAGTGCATGAAAGTGAAAAGTGAAAGTGAAGTCGCTCAGTCGTGTCCAACTCTGCGACCCCATGGACTGCAGCCTACCAGGTTCCTCCGTCCATGGGATTTTCCAGGCAAGAGTACTGGAGTGGGGTGCCATCGCCTTCTCCTTCTTCTATTATGTTATAAACACTACATGTCCTGAAACCTACAAAGGTCTTTTGAAGGAAATGCTTGAGACTCACTCTCCACATATGAGATCTAGGGCTGGACAATAACTTGGGCTCCCTTCAAAATGACACTGAGTAAGGATACCTTCTTCATCTAGAGGGGAGGCGGAGACCTGTGAGGGGGAGCACAGAGAGAAAGACTCTGGTGTCAGGGCCCTGCTGATAGGTATGTACGGCTCAGATAAACAAAAACCTGTGCTCATTAACACTCAGCTGGCTCATCAGTGGTAATCCAGTAAGCTATGGGGATCTTGTCCTCACTTCACGCGGCTTATACAACTGCTCCTTCCAATTCTATCTTTGTTCTGGGTTAGAGTTCTGGTTAGCTGGTTTTTTTCCATCCCATTCCATCTCCAGATACATTTCCCCATCCCTTAAGGCTTGGTGCTGGGACTTCTCTCGTGGTCCAGTGCCCAAGACTCCATGCTCCCAATGCAGGGGACCTGGGTTCAATCCCTGGTTGGATCCCTGGATGTTAGATCCCACATACCGCAACTACAAGTTTGCATGTTACAACTAAAGATCCTGCATGCCACAACGAAGACACAGTGCAGCCAAATAAATAAATTTAAATTAAAAAAAAAAAACAGCTTGGTGCTGAGTTTATGTGTGTCTCCAAGCAGCACTGACCTCCGCAAGGCAGTCTTCACTGACTAAGGAGGGATGCCATGTCTACAACCACAAACGCGGAAAAGCAGCAGGTTACTGTTGTTGTTTAGGCGCTAAATCGTGGTCCACTCCTTTGTGACCCCGTGGACTGTAGCCCTCCAGGCTGCTTCTGTCCATGAGATTTCCCAGGCAAGAATACTGACGTGGGTTGCCATTTCCTTTTCTAGGGGATCTTCCCAACCCAGGGATTGGACCCACGTCTCCTGCGGTGGCAGGCGGATTCTTTAACATTGAGTCACTAGGAAGCCCCTAAAAGCAGCAGATACCACCACCCCAATTGCAGCCTTTATTTTTCATCTTTGTTTTCCACTAAGTATCACATAGCCCGGAGCCCTTCCCAGCTGATGCTGAGATGTAATGACTTGTCACTTGAGATATCGCTCATTAAAATTGCACAGCACGGGTAAGGGAAAACTCAGTGCAGGGGGGACAGCAGGTAATTAGCATTAACTTACAGGGCAACCGCTAGGCCCTCTGGGCTCCCCTCTCTACTCCTTTCCCCCGTGCTGCTGCTTAGCACACTGGTGGTCCTCACCATTTTCCAGAGGTATCTCTTGGGGTTTGTTGAGTGGGGGTGGTTATTTACCATTGTTCTCAAGAACTCAGCCACAGAGTCACTGCCGTGACATGGAGTCCACTTGCTGTAACAAGTGGGAGCAGGGAACTGGGTCCATCCACAAAAGACCATCCATTTGCCCACAGCCAGTGGGGGTGAGGAAGAGTGGAGCTGTCTCTGCGTGGTTTCCATGAACAGATGACTGGATGACTGGATAAATAGATGACTGAATAAAATAGGGGAGGTCAAAATCTAGAGAAGGCCAGTTCTCACCAGGAGCAGAACTTTAAGAGTTACGATCAGCAAGGAACAAGTATGATCTACATCGGATGCAGGGCCCTTTCTGTTTTCACATCCTTCCCTATAAATGTGGACTTACATCAGGACCCTTCCTGGAGAGGATTTAACATGTGATGCCTCAGGGAGGGCTAAAACAAGAGTGATGCTGTTCCTGGGGTGAGAACACCACAGACACGAGATGTTGGATTATCTTAGAGCATGGGCTATAGAGCTGAGCTGCTTTGGGTTTGAATCCTAGGTCTGTCCATGTGACCCTGGGCAAGTGATTTAATCTTTTTCATCTGTGACATGGACCACATGCTACCTGCCTTATGGGGTCATTTTACAGATTAAATGACATGATGCAGGTAAAGTGTTCAGAAAATTGCAGCTTTGTTATGACGCATTCCCAGTGAGTAAATTCTTAGGGCACCAAAGAGTTTGTGTGTGTTAGTCGCTCAGTCGTGCCCGACTCTTTGCGACCCCATGGACTATAGCCCGCCAGGCTCCTCTGTTCATGGAATTCTCCAGGCAAGAATCCTGGAGTGGACTGCCATTTCCTTCTCCAGGGGATCTTCCCAACCCAGAGATCGAACCCGGGGCTCCTGCATTGCAGGCAGATTCTTTACCATCTGAGTCACCAGGGGTGCCCTGCCAAATAGTTTTTCAGATCCCAAAGCCAAAACATGTTTCCAGAGCCTTAGGAACAACTCGCCAGTTCACAAGGTTAGCTTGGAGGCTCCATTCCTGGTGCTGAAAACCCTTTTCCCTTCCTCTTGAGAGATCAAACCCAGGGCAGCTCACCCAACACTAATTTTAGTGAATGGCTTGTCCCAAATGTGACTAGTTGGCTATCTCCCCACTTTCCCAGCTAACCTACACCCAGTCTCTGCTGAAGTCTGCTGGGTTGAAATGAGCACGGGCAGGTTCTGTACTCCGTCTTTTTTCTTTTTTGATTTATTTTTTTGGCCGCACTGGGTCTTTGTTGCTGCACACAGGCTTTCTTCTAGTTGCAGCGAGCGGGGGCTACTCTCTAGCTGAGGTGTTCCGGTAGCTTCTCTCGTTGCTGAGCACAGACTCTTAGGTGCACCAGCTTCAGAGTTTCAGTGCGTGGGTTCAGCTGCCCTTCAGCATGTGGGATCCTCCTGGCTACAACTACTACTACTTACTACTAAGTCGCTTCAGTCGTGTCTGACTCTTTGTGACCCCATAGATGGCAGCCCACCAGGCTCCCCCATTCCTGGGATTCTCCAGGCAAGAACCCTGGAGTGGGCTGCCATTTCCTTCTCCAATGCATGGAAGTGAAAAGTGAAAGGGAAGTCGCTCAGTCGTATCCGACTTTTCACGACCACATGGACTGCAGCCTACCAGGCTCCTCTGCCCGTGGGATTTTCCAGGCAAGAGTACTGGAGTGGGGTGCCATTGCCTTATCCGGGATCCTCCTGGACCAGGGATCAAACCCATGTCCCCTACATTGGCAGGCAGATTCTCAACCACTGGACCTCCAAGAAGTCCCCAGTACTCAGTCTTTTAAAAACCAAGAGAGATGATCCTTCCCAGTAGCTTTCTCTCTAAAGAGGTAAGTGCTCATCCCTAACAACAGGAGTTGGTCTGACTCCTAAAGAAACGTTGAAATTTCCCAAAGTCTTTGAGGATATTTATGAGCCCCTCCATATTGGGCTTCCCTGGTGGCTCAGACGGTAAAGAATCTGCCTGCAATGCCAGAGACCTGGGTTCGATCCCTGGGTCGGGAAGATCCCCTGGGGAAGGGAATAGCTACCCACTCCATTATTCTTGCCTGGATAATTCCATGGACAGAGAAGCCTGGTGGCTACAGTCCCATAGGGTCACAAAGAGTTGGATACCACAGAGCAACTAACACTTTCACTTCACTTTCACATGACCCCCACATCACAGAGCAATCCAAGAAAAAGGACAGCTAATTTTTAAAAAATCATGTTGAGTCTCTTACAGTGCATTTTGCTTTTATCTGAGGCTAAAATCACTTGATCAGAAATCATCAAGTGGGCTTCAAGAGTTTTGGTTGACAGTTACGTAGAAACGTATGCAGAGAGAGAGGCAGCTGACATACATTTGTTTTTTAGCACCTCTTACGCGAAGAGTCGGACAAGGGACACGACTGAGCGACTTCACTTTCACTTTTCACTTTCATGCATTGGAGAAGGAAATGGCAAGCCACTCCAGTGTTCGTGCCTGGAGAATCCCAGGGACGGGGGAGCCTGGTGGGCTGCCGTCTGTGGGGTCACACAGAGTCGGACACGACTGAAGCGACTTAGCTGCAGCAGCAGCGTGAGGGCCTAGGTGGCGCTAGTGGTGAACAACCTGCCCGCTAATGTAGGAGACGTGAAAGATGCGGGTTCGATCCCTGGGTTGGGAAGATCTTCTGGAGGAGGGCATGGTAACCCACTCCAGTATCTTGCCTGGAGAATCCCCATGGACAGAGGAGCCTGGAGGGCTACAGTCCACAGGGTCACACACAGTCGGATGCAACTGAAGTGACTTAGCACTTAGCACGGGGGCTTATGGCTCTGGGGTGGGTGTTTTCACTCACACTGCTTCATTCCTTGCAACAGCCCTGTGAAATGCGAATCTTCACACAGAGGGATGTAAGCTCAGAGGTTACGTGTTTACCGATAGCACACAGCACATAGTGTTTCCTATAGCCCCTGTAGCGTTTTATAACGGCAGAGCTGGTCTCCGTCTACAAGCCCGGTGCTAGTCCTGCCACACTGTAAGTATATTTTGATGACATACATGCTGTCTTACCAGCATTATCTAGGTTTATATCAAAATTTAAAAACCACGAGGGAGACAATAGAAAATAAAAGTTAAAATTTAAAGGCTAGTTCTAAACTCAGTTCCCCAACATCCCATGTTTGAAAAGTTCATCCCTATGGATATTTTTATAGCCTTATGTTTCCTGCCACAATATTTTCAAAGAGGATGAGACTCAGCTATAGTCTCATGAGAGAGGTTGCCAGAGGGAGGCAGCCAATTCCACAATGCACTTGTCCACAGAGCAAAGTACTCATTTTGGAAGAATGTGCAGATTAATTTGGAGCAACTTGACATTCTAGGCATTATGGAAACTGCTCAAGGACACGAGCTGTCTGCTTCGCTCCTTCTTGGAGCCTAAAATAGGACCCGCTTCTGAACAGGCATTCCACAAACATCTCCTGAGTGAGTGAAGGACCAAACGCTGTAACAGGTAGTCACGGCCCACGAAGCATCTTCCGAAGGCTGTCACCCTCTGCGCAGTCTTGTGACATGGGAACAGATACAGTGTCTGACATACTGCTCAGGCATTTTAGGGGTGATTTTTGAAAGCGGGGGCAAACAAAAACAAAACAAAATAAAACAGAAACAAACAAACGAAAAAACCAGAATCATTTCTTTAAAACTTATACCCAAAATCAGGTTTTCTGAAAAAATTTTCCCTCCTAGGTAACCTCCTAAAACCATGATTGAGAAGTCTTTCAGCATGTGAAGGAAATCTGCAGAATAACGATTCATGCTATAATATAAATGGTAATGGGTGACAAGAGCAGAGATTTTTGGCCAGACACTCTTGAGCTCAAACCCTAACTTCTAAATGACTGATTAACTGTACAACCTTAAGAAAGCCCCTGGGCTTGTTTCAATGTCAGCTCCCTCATTGGTAAAATGGCATATTTAATTCGTTCAGTTATTATAAGAATTAAGAAAGATTATGTGCCAGGTCTAGTGCTTGATGCTTAGGAAACTCAATATATGCACGTTCCCTCCCTTTCCTTGCTCTTTCCTTCTCTGACACCCATTTATTCTAAAACTGTAAAGGTAGGTGAGATTATGTCATTATTTTTTAAATGTTCTTATTCCTCCTGCTCAAAGACATTTTAAAAACATGAGTTGGAGTAGCGCTAAGTTTTCAACTCCCTTTTTTTCTAAGTGTCAGATCTGAGATTTAAGTCCCATTATATAACAGAAAAACAGGGAAGCTGGGGGCTAGAACAGAAAAATTATTGTGATTAGCCAGGCAATGGAATTTAAAAAGTGGGTGGCTGTGGCTTTCTATTTTTCTTTCGTTACCTCTAAAAGTGGTTAAAAAAGAGATACAATCAAAGAGGAGGTGGCCCTTGCTTCTGAAATTACTGCTGTTTTAGGAGCTTTTGCAGGAACATCTGTTGGCTTTTTAACAAAGGAGACTGGGGAGGATCAAGAGAGTGGAGGAAGGAGACTCTGGTTCACAAGGGAGCCACATCTGTTTGGTATTCTCCCAACTGAGAAGGCTTGACTTCTGAAATAGCCCGGGTATCCTAGTTAAATCAGGATACAGAAACAGATGAGAGTTTTTCTTTCAGCGGTAGAGATCAACAGCTGTTTATATCCTTTAATACCTAACTGAGGCTGAAGCCTTCACATCTGTCTGTATTTTTCCGGTTCTGGTTCCTCGAATCACAGTGGGGAGGAGGGAAAGTTTGAACTCCTCCCAATTCCCAGACAAGAAGACAAGAAATATGCCCAGGATTCAAAGCCATAATGCTAAGCAGAACTCCCAAATTTCTCATCCGCCCAGGGTCTGCTGTTGGCTGGAAATTCCTCTTTCACTTTATCCTGACAGACACCTTGATCATTTTCATGATAATGACTCATGGCAGCACCAAGATCAAAAAGAAGGAAAGTAGGCTAGAATCAGGGGGAGGAAGAAGCAGAGGAAATGAATTCTCATAGAGAAAGTGGCTCTAAAAAGACAAGTTTTTGCAAAGACAGCAACAGTGTTATCGGAGGGCAAACAGCAGAGGTGAGCAGGATACTAATGAAGACCATCAGGGTGGTGGTGGATGGTGGTGGTTTTTACTAACCCCTATCATTTTAACCCTCTTTATGGATCACAGCCTTGTCTCGTGGCAAAGGGGCTTGTATAACGTAATAAAGCTATGAGCCATGCCATGCAGGGCCAAGATGGACAGGTCACGGTAGAGAGTTCTGACAAAATGTGGTCCGCTGGAAGAGAGAATGGCAAACCATGCCAGTATTCTTGCGGCAAGAACCCCATGAACAGTTTGAAAGGCAAAAAGATATCACATCAGAAGATAAGCCTCCCCGGTCAGAAGGTGTCCAATATGCTCCTGGGGAAGAGGGAAGGGCAATTAATAATACTAATAGCTCTGAAAGAATGAAGCAGCTGGGCCAAAGCAGAAATCCCGGATGCAAAGAGCCAGCTCATTGGGAAAGACCCTGGTGCTGGGAAAGATTAAGGGCAGGAGACAGGGGCGACAGAGGATGAGATGGTTGGATGGCATTATCAACTCAATGAACAGGAATTTGAGCAAACTCAGGGAGATACTTAAGGACAGAAGAGCTTGGTGTGCTGCAGTCTATGGCGTTGCAGAGTCAGACACAACTTAGCGACTGAACAACCAATGTTTTAATCTTGCAAAAGTTAAACAGAGAAAACTAAACCCCATGGAAGGCAAGGTGCAGGAAATATGCAGGAATGGTGATAATGGGTTTCAGAGACATTTGCTTACTCTGATCACCAGCACCATACCATACACATGCTGGAATTTTATAAGGATTATTTTTCTATCCATCTATCCATCCAACAACTTGTAAAGCACCAGGACTGGACTTGGTGCTCAAATAGTCAACTGAATAAGACATATTCCATAACTTTAAGGGGTTTACATTCTGAAAGATGACAGTCTTCACAGAGGAGATGGTATAAAGGATGCATGAGAATTCACTAGACAGAGATGTTAGGGGATTTCAAAGGAGAGAATGACATGGATAAAACTAGAGAGATAAGAAACAAACAATTCCTGGGGAAGGGACAGAAAGTATTCTGGGTGGTTACAATAAACAAGAAGAGTGGGGGGAGCTTACTAAAAGTACAGATACTTAGGCCTTACCTAAGAGATTCTGATTTAGTTGTTGAGGGAGAAAACCAAGGAATTTACATTTTGAAAAGAAGACCCAAGTAATTCTGATACATACAAAAGTTTGCCAACTCTAATGTATACAGATGAACATTTCTCGAAAGATGCTAACAGTATTCCATTAAGAAAGAAGGTACCAGGTTCAAATTAGGATACACTGAAAGTGAAAGTGTTAGTCGCTCAGTGGTGTCCAACTCCTTGCAACCCCACGGGCTGTAGTCCGCCAGGCTCCTCTATCCATGGAATTCTCCAGGCAAGAATCCTGGAGTGGGTAGCCATTCCCTTCTCCAGGGGATTTTCCTGACCCAGGGATCAAACCCACATGTCCTGCATTAGCAGGCAGATTCTTTTACTATCTGAGCCACCAGGGAAGCCCCTACATACTACCATATTCTTTTCTTGGAGATTTGAGTTCAGTTCAGTTACTCAGTCGTGTCCGACTTTTTGCAACCCCATGGACCACAGCACACCAGGCCTCCCTGTCCATCACCAACTCCCAGAGTTTACTCAAACTCATGTCCATTGAGTTGGTGATGCCATCCAACCATCTCATCCTCTATTGTCCCCTTCTCCTCCTGCCTTCAATCTTTCCCAGCATCAAGGTCTTTTCAAATGAGTCAGTTCTTTGCATCAGGTGACCCAAGTATTGGAGTTTCAGCTTCAGCATCAGTCCTTCCAATGAATATTCAGGACTGATTTCCTTTAGGATTGACTGGTTTGATTTCTTTGCAGTCCAAGGGACTCTCAAGAGTCTTCTCCAACACCACAGTTCAAAAGCATCAATTCTTCAGCTTTCAGCTTTCTTTATAATCCACCTCTCTCATACATGCTGCTGCTGCTGCTGCTGCTGCTAAGTCGTGACAGTCGTGTCCGACTCTGTGGGACCCCTTACACGGCAGCCTACCAGGCTCCTCCATCCATGGGATTTTCCAGGCAAGAGTACTGGAGTGGGTCACCAGTGCCTTCTATACACAACTATTGGAAAAACCATAGCCTTGACTAGACGGACCTTTGTTGGCAAAGTAATGTCTCTGCTTTTTAATATTATGTCTAGGTTGGTCATAACTTTCCTTCCATGGAGTAAGCATCTTTTAATTTCATGGCTGCAGTTACCATCTGCAGTGATTTTGGAGCCCCCAAAAATAAAGTCTGTCACTGTTTCCACTGTTTCCCCATCTATTTTCCATGAAGTGATGGGACCAGATGCCATAATCTTAGCTTTCTGAATGTTGAGCTTTAAAAAAAGCCAACTCTTTCACTCTCCTCTCTCACTTTCATCAAGAGGCTCTTTAGTTATTCTTCACTTTCTGTCATGAGGGTGGCATCAATTGCCTATCTGAGGTTATTGATACTTCTCCCGGCAATCTTGATTCCAGCTTGTGCTTCACCCAGCCCAGCATTTCTCATGATGTACTCTGCATATAAGTTAAATATGCAGGGTAACAATATACAGCCTTGATGTACTCCTTTTCCTATTTGGAACCAGTCTGTTGTTCCATGTCCAGTTCATTGCTTACTGACCTGCATACAGATTTCTCAAGAGATTTCTTGGAGATTTAATGCACATTAATATAAAGTCCTTCAGTAAAGAAATCAGTTTCACTAAACATTTCCCAAACTTATTTTTCCATGGGGGGAAAAAAAAGACAAAACATACGCACCTATTAAGATCTCTCAGAACACTTTCATAGCGTGAAGTCCATATTGGGAAGAGCTGAAACAGTGGATTCTGATCAAGTGAGCATGCCCCAAGCATAGTGAATGGCTAAAGAAACCATTTAGAAAAAGAAAGCAAAGTCAATTACTCTGAGAG
The DNA here is from genome assembly GCF_003369695.1 of Bos indicus x Bos taurus. Taxonomy (NCBI): domain Eukaryota; kingdom Metazoa; phylum Chordata; class Mammalia; order Artiodactyla; family Bovidae; genus Bos; species Bos indicus x Bos taurus. The sequence goes on along the minus strand of NC_040083.1, from coordinate 16,665,736 downwards.
ATCCAGCAGCATCCACTGATTTCCTCCAAAATCTAAAATCACCTATGATGTCCTATTTTCCAAGGAGACCGCCAGAAGCTTCCTCGCCCTTAAGTAACACACCAGGCTCCGTGATGTTCTTTCTGGTCAGCAACTTTGTGTGGTAACCACAGCTGCCAGAGAGAACAGCAGTGCCCAGAGTTCAAAGCATCAAAGAACAGAAACAGAAGGGGGAGGACAACGAGGAGGGATCCTTGCCCAGATTTATTTATCTTTATTGCCATCACATGTTCTGCACAGAGCCTTGGCAGTGGCTTGTAATGCTTTCGGAAAAGACAAATTCCTCCCAGCTCCAAAAGAAGCCTCCAACAGTCAATGAAAATGCAAGACGTGAGCCAAAATTGCTACTCCTCCAAGGCACCAGTTATACAGATAGGGGAGTTTCTGAAACCTGCCTTCTTCCTCCTATGCTGGCGAGTCAACCAAGGGGGACTGTGTTATCATGAACCCCACCTCCTGCCCTACAAGAGCCAGCAGAGAGAAAGTGCAAGAGGAAATCAGGCAAGGCAAGGTAACAAGAGGAATCTGAGCAAATTGGTTTGTGTGCTGAATATTTCAAGATGGACGTACTACTCTGGTCAAGTTATATATGTTTTATTTTTACATAAGCAATTACTTCCATACACCCCACTTCAACTTCCCATATGCCACATGGGGACACATGCCCTATAAAAGGTGATTTCAGCAATGTGTTTCAAATGCTTTTTTTTTTTTTTAATACCCCAACCTTCTCAGATCTTCTCAATAATATTTTGCAGCAGCATAAGTATTTTTTCAATCATTCTACAAATAGTTTCTCAGTGCCTAAAAGGTTCCAGGGGACCATACTGGGCATCAGAGTTACAACAAGGCAAGGAGTAGAGTGTTCATCTCTATTGACCCAAAGGCCCTAAAACTGAATTGTAAATTCATCCTGCCAGGCAGGCAGACCCAATGATCAGCAGCATAAAGAAATAAAAGACATGGAAAAGGTCTGGTCCTTCCCCTTGAAGAGTTTCATGGCTTTTAGTACAAAGCAGATGAAAGCATTTACATTCCAAGTGTCTGGGTTGGTCTAGTCACTCCACAATGGTCCAGAGTTAATAGAACAGCCAGGAATTAATACCTATGATCAGGGAAGAAGAGAATGCCAGGATCTTGTTTCTGCAAAATGCCAACTACCTGTTTGTTCAACTCCCAAACAAATCCATGGATTTTCACATTGGGATTTCTCATCCTGAGAGATGACTACCAATCCTTGCACTAGAGTTAGTATAACTAACCAGTTAATTAGCTCCAAATTAAAAATTTCACTAGGAACTCTGGGTGGGTTTGGAGTCTAATCCTAAGGAAGTCAATAAGATCAAATTTAATTTTTCATCAAGCCAGTGTTCCCCACTATTGAGGACCACAGAATAATTATAAGTGGTCCACACATGATTCTTTTTCCATAAGGTCCTTAGATATGGAAAAAGAAACTGCAGATACGTGAATGATGGGACCTTGGGAAACAGTGACATGGATGCTATCCAGCATTCAAAGGCAGGCCGCTTCAGAAGAAGCCTCTGCCAACTTTCCAAGCCTGGGTGGGATGTGACAAAATAACCAGGCAGCTGGTCACGGACTTACCCACACACGTTGGAAAGATGTCTTCATTGTTGATCTGGACCTCGATCCAATCCATGAGAAGGTTCATGTACTGGGGGGCCGGCAGGGCAGTCGGCTTCTTGTACTTGAGGTCATCCTGCCACCGGTATTCGTATTTGGGGCCCCCTGACATCACAGGGCAGGTCCGTTCGGTGCAGAACTCACAGATGGTGCCGTAGATGAGGTTGATGCGATTGAAGAAGTCCACCACGTGCACCGCCACCCAGTCATTCTGGTCCTCCCCACTGGGCAGCTGCACGGCTGCCTTCAGGTCCACACCCGAGTTGAGGGAGGCCTGAGCCCGTTTGTGGAGTTCGAACCTCTGCGTGCCAGGTTCAAATTTCCTCTTTGGCCGGAAGGTCTTGTCCTTGTTGAACACCTGCTTCAAGGCTATGGACATGGTCTGCTCCTTTTCCCCCTTCCTTCGGCAGGAAGTAAAAAGGCAACTGGGACTTTTCAGTGAGAGATGGCAACCCAACAGGGGTTTCCACTGCCAGCCCTCTGGCCCCAGTCTTGTGATCTGCAGCTCTCAGTCTCTTTTAGATAGCCCTTTCCATCTTTCTCTTGAATGATTTCCAGGGGAACTTCATGTTTCTTCCTAAAGGTAGGAGAGGAAAAGGGTCTCATTAGTGTTCCATTTGTATTTAAGAAATGACAAAGGCTTAGACCCGATTTCCGCCTTACTTCTGACTGTGTCCACTTACAACCAGGTATAATAATGTAGAAGTCAAGCCAAACCCTTGAGAATCTGTATTGGTGATCAAATCATATAACCCCAGGTGAAAAGGTATCACACCCTTTTTCTTTACGGCCTTAGTCAAATCTCTGACAACTTTTCGCTAAGTGGTCATAGTTTCAGTGGGCCACTCCAAGGTGTTAAGGATCAACATGATAGTCAATAACATCCCCATATGCTCCTTTTTAGATTATCTGTCCCACCCTTCACTACCCTTGAGTAAGCATGAGGACACGACCCCCATCCTCTTGGACACACCTGATTGGAGCAAATTTCCCTAGAAACTTGGAATCAGGATCCAGCCTTTGTATTATCCCTGAGAAGTGATGAAAACTGGGTCTGCTTGACACTATTTACAATAGCCAAGACAGGAGAACAAAAGACTGGTTCCAAATCTGGAAAGGAGTTTGTCAATATGCAGGGTATATTGTCACCCTGCATATTTAACTTATATGCAGAGTACATCATGTGAAATGCTGGGCTGAATGAAGCACAAGCTTGAATCAAGATTGCCAGGAGAAATATCAATAACCTCAGGTACCCAGATAACACCACCCTTATGGCAGAAAGCAAAGAAGAACTAAGAGCCTCTTGATGAAAGTTAAAGAGGAGAGTGAAAAAGCTGGCTTAAAACTCAACATTCAGAAAATTAAGATCATGGCATCCGGTCCCATCACTTCATGGCAAATAGATGGGGAAACAATGGAAACAATGAGAGACTTTATATTCCTGGGCTCCAAAATCATTGCAGATGGTGACTGCAGCCATGAAATTAAAAGACACTTGCTCCTTGGAAGAAAAGCTATGACGAACCTAGACAGCATATTAAAAAGCAGAGACATTACTTTACCAACAAAGGTCCATCTAGTCAAAGCTATGGTTTTCCCAGTAGTCATGTATGGATGTGAGAGTTGGACCATAAAGAAAGCTGAATGCTGAAGAATTGATGTTTTTGAACTGTGATGTTGGAAAAGACTCTTGAGAGTCCCTTGGACTGCAAGGAGATCCAACCAGTCCATCTTAAAGGAAATCAGTCCTGAATATTCATTGGAAGGACTCATGCTGAAACTCCAATATTTGGCCACCTAACGCAAAGAACTGACTCATTGGAAAAGACCCTGATGCTGGGAAAGATTGAAGGCAGGAGGAGAAGGGGATGACAGAAGATGAGACGGTTGGATGGCATCATCGACTCGATGGGCATGAGTTTGAGCAAGCTCCAGGAGTTGGTGATGGACAGAGAAGCCTGGCATGCTGCCGTCCATGGGGTCGCAAAGAATTGGACATGACTGAGCGACTGAACTGAACTGAAGACCTAAGACATGGAGACAATGTAACTGTTCATTGACAGATGAATGGATAAAGAAGATGTAGTTATATATATATATATACAATGGAATATTACTCAGCCATAAGAAGAATTAAATAATGCCATCTGCAGCAACATAAATGGACCTGCAGATTACCATACTCAATGAAGTAAGTCAGGCAGAGAGAGACAAATACCATATGCTATCAGTTATATGTGGAATCTAAAATCTGACACAAATGAAATTATTTACAAAACAGAAACAGGCTCACAGACATAGAGAGCAGGTGGTTGCCAAGGAGGAGGGTTGGGAGAGGACTGGGGTTTGGGAGTAGCAGATGCGGAGTTGGTGAGGGACAGGGAGGCCTGGCATGCTGCGATTCATGGGGTCGCAAAGAGTCGGACACGACTGAGCGACTGATCTGATCTGATCTGATCTGATGCAAAATATTATATACATGTAGAACTGAATCACTTTGTTGTACCCTGGAAACCAACACAGCACTGTAAATCGATGACGCTGCAATAAAGGAAGTTTTAAGAACTGAATTCCGTTGAGCCCTCTTTGGACCATGGGTAGTAGTGTTGAGAAACCTGGATTTGTAGAGAGGAGAGAGGAGAAGGGAAGGGGTAGAGAAAGAAGAAGAGAAAGAAGTGAAGGAGGGGGAGAGGAAGGAAGATCCCATGGACAGAGAAAAAGAGACACAGGGAGAGAACAACAAGAGGAAAAGGGAGAGGCAGTGGGGAGAGAGTAGCTTCTTTTGTTTTTAACTTTTTATTTTGTATTAAAAATACAACAGTTTTAGGTAAACATCGAAGGCACTCAGCCATACTTCTTGTGTTCTCCATAGTCTTCCGAACTGGTTCCAATTCCTCTTGAAGTCTGGTTGTATCTCCAACCCTTGGGATCAATTTCCCTTAGGAAAAGGGCTGTTTTTCTTTAGGATTGACTGGTTTGATCTCCTTGCTGTCCAAGGGACTCCCAAGAGATCCCTTGGGGCACGTGTATTTTTCTTGAATTAGTCATATAAATATCTCATTTTACTCCAGCCAACTTGGGTGGGTTGTTTCTTTCTAAGAACCCCTGTGACAGTATTTATCACTCCTAAACATGCCACCCTTGACATCTTTAATATCACACCCTAGATAGTGCTTTGAGGCAGAGCTGCCCATAAAACTTTGTGATAATGCAGATGTTCTATATATTTATTGTCCAATATGGTATCCACTAGCCACATGTGTCTACTGAGAACTAAAAAGTTGGCTAGTATGACTCAGAAACTAAATTTTTCATTTTATTTAATTTTAATTAATTTAAAAAAATTGATAATTAACTAATAATCCCAAAAGCCATATGTGGCTAGTGATTGTCATATTGGACATTGCAGCTTTGAAGTCTTCAATGTTCTCTTCTCTGGCACCTCATTTCACCCTTTCAAAATTTTGGTGTGGTCTAAAGTAGATTTCACAGAGAAGGCAATGGCACCCCACTCCAGTACTCTTGCCTGGAAAATCCCATGGACGGAGGAGCCTGGTAGGCTGCAGTCCATGGGGTCGAAGAGTCGGACACGACTGAAGCAACTTAGCAGCAGCAGCAGCAGAGTAGATTTCGAGCAGGTGTAGTAGATTTGTAGTAGATATCATTAACCCTGGGTCTCCAAGACCTGCTTTCCTAGTAGCTCAGACAGTAAAGCAACTGCCTGCAATACAAGAGACCCAGGTTCAAACCCTGGGTTGAGAAGATCCCCTGAAGATGGAAATGGCAACCCACTCCAGTATTCTTGACTGGAGAATTTCATGGACAGACTAAGAGGGGCTGCAAAGAGTCGGACACGACTGAGCGACTAACACACACACAAAGTAACCACAGTATCCAAGAGATAAAAGTAGTTGTAAACAAGGCCCCACATCGAGTAGGGGCATGGTTAGGATTGAGATTCGGTTTTACACTCCCAGCAAATGCTCTTTCCACAAAGTCTTACATTCTAAAAAGTGATCCTCCTCAATCTGTTTCTCCTACTGGTTCATTCATAAAGCCTCTTACCTAGCGCTTCCATGCACATATTCCTCTAAAAACACAAGTACTGACTGGCTGGAAGTGAAGACTGTGTCCTGTGGCCTGAAAACAGAGAGGAGACCATTGATCTGCCCATGGATCACGCCCTAGCAAAATTAGCCCACAGCTGTGGCCAGAGCCAGAAGAGCCCATCATGGCATCTGCTGAGATGGACTTGAGGCACGATCCCACTGATCTGCCATTTTCCTCCCAAGCAGGGGTTCCAGTAGGCCACACTCGAACAGGGTTTGGTGATGCATTCAAACTTAAGTTATTCAGGCTAAACAAAAACAGAACCCCAAACCATCTAAGACACCCCGATTCCCTCTCATAGACTCTGGTCTTGGTTCAGAAGCGTTGATATTCAGATTATTCAGTTAAAGGCCTCCTCTGGCAACTGAAGCCTCAGTCTGTTTACTTCCTCCCTCTAAACACCATCCTCTTCCTATTAGCTTTTCACTGCCAGACCGTGTATCAGTGAGGTGTTTCTTCCCCTCATCACTTGGCCTTGAGTATACACACTCCCCACAAGGAGACCTGTGTGGAAAAGTGGTTCACGTGGCACCCTGCCTTTGGCTGTCTGGGAAATCACATTTCCGGTCACTTTGGAACATCTCGAGGAAGGTTATCAGCACAAAAACTCTGCAAACTCTAGGGAAAGAAAGAAGCAATCTCGTCTGAAGGAAAAAAAAAAAAAAAAAAAACAACAACTTCCCAAAGGGTGTATCTGCCTGAAAAGAAACAAGAAAACCAAAGGCCTTCAAAGAGCATTTCCAAAATAAAACCAGGAGCTAGAGGTTGGGAAGATAGAGGAGGATGAGGGCTTTTATTTCCTCTTAAAAGAGACAATAGTCCTTCTGTATTGCAAATGCTTAATTGCTGACAGTAAAGCAGCAAGAACCCAACAGCCGCCCCCTCACAGCTCCAGTAAATAAGACTTGCTATTCTGTTATTCTGATAATGAGGGGACCATCCATTCCCACGGTCCGCAAAGCAATCTTCTCTCATCACCTCACATGACCCTCGTTGCCATTAATTCGGCTGTTTCCCCATGCCCTGGAGTGTCTGTGCACGGACACCAGCGTGGAAGACTACCTTCGTACCAGGCTGTTGTGGACACCATCCCGTCCCTCTGGTGCCTGTGCTGAGAGCGTGCGAATGTACAGAATAATCATAGCAAATCCTCCATATCACAAAGCCCTCAGTGCATGGTGCTCACTAAGGTTTAAATAAATATTAAACCCTTGTTTGAGGTTGGGGATTTTTCTTCCACAGACAGACCCTCACATAACTAACTTCAAGATGTTAATCTCTTGAACCGGATCAATGTTATGTAAACCTTTGTATTAATCTCTCAATTGTGTCTTGACTTTTTGCTACCCAGTGGATGTAGCCCGCCAGGCTCCTCTGTCCATGGGGATTCTCCAGGCAAGAATACTGGAGTGGGTAGCCGGGCCCTCCTTCAGGGGATCTTCCCAATTCAGGGATGGAATCCAGGTCTCCTGCATTACAGGCGTATTCTTTACCACTGAGCCACCAGGGAAGCCCCATTCAAACCTTTAACCTCTTTTTTTTTTTTCCTTGCCCCAGTGTTACAGGCTTAACTGAGGGAAAAATCATCTTTGGAGGATTATTTCTCAACCAAGTAATTTAATGTGCTGCTCTTGGCTACCTTTATTAAACTCTACTATGCACCAGATTTTTACAAATATTATTTACATTTTAACCCTCACTTCCATGACAGGAAGCTTCCCAGGTGGTACTAACGGTAAAGAACCCACCAGCCAATGCAGGAGACATGAGAGACACGGATTCGATTCCTGGGCCGGAAATATCCCCTGGAGGAGGGCATGGGAACTCACTCCAGTATTCTTTCCTGGAGAATCCCACGGACAGAGGAGCCTGGTGGGCTACAGCCTATAAGGTCACGGAGAGTTGGACATGACTGAAGCAACCTAGCACATGCACACTGCATGATAGATGATTTTACGATCATCTTATATAAAAAGAAACTGAGACTCAACCACATGAAATAATTTTGCAGAAATCACAAAATTAGTAGATGGAAAAGGTTAAATTTTGAATCCAGACCTCTCTGACACTGAAATACATAGGACTTTTTTTTTTACTGAAGTTGTTTTTAAATCTCATGACCATCTTTATGTTTTCAAGGCCCCATTCAGATATAGATTTCCCAGCTCCTCACAACATGACTATAAAGGAAGCTAGAACAGGTGGTATTCTTATTGCCATTTTACAGATGAAGAAACTCTGACCTCCTAGTGTTGTTTGAAACATGTTCATCATTCTGACATCATTCAGATGTAAGGTTGTCTCTTCCGGTCACACTTTTTTTTTTAATATTTATTTATTTGGCTGTGCCAGGTCTTAGTTGTGGCACGTGCGATCTTTAGCTGTGGCGCATGGGATCTAGTTCCCTGACTTGGGATTGAACCCGGGCCCCCTACATTTGGGAGCACAGGGTCTTAGCCACTGGACTACCAGGGAAGTCCTCCAGTCAAACTTTTTTGTCTAAAGTTTTCTGGAACAGGGATAGGTTGGTCAGTGGGCCCCCATGTTTAAAGACAAGGGCACTCCAAGAAAGATAAAAACAAATTCATCATGTCACTGAACGAACAAAGAGGCACCTGTCCGTGTCTTTATCTGAGGGTCAGATGCTCTACTGAGGCAAGTGCCCAAAAAAGTTTTGAAATTAAAAGGCACCAAGAAATCCATCCAACCTAACTTTTAACACAGGGCCCCATCAGGATGCTTACCCACAATGGACACTGTAGGCTTATGAAGTGGTTAGAGCAGCATCTCTTGAATGTGAACATGGGATCTTGTCAAAATGCAGCTTCTGGTCCAGAAGGTCTGGGCTGCATCTAAGAATTTATGTTTCTAGCAAGTTCCCGGGTAATGCCAAATCTCTAAGTTCATGGATGACACTTTAGCTAACAAGGTCTGATCTAAGAGGGCTTGTTAGAAATGCAGACTCTCGGGCCTCTCCCCAGACCCAGTAGATCTAAGCCTGCATTTTAACAAAATCTCCGAAGTACATGCTTTGAAGAGTACTGGGTGAACGAGCTGGGAAAGGGGAGAACTAATACACTTCCATGTGTTGTTTGGTCAAGAGTTTGCTTCATAAACCCAGTTTTCATTTTTTTCCCACTGAACTCTTCAATTTACTCTTTCAATTATAAACTATACATTATCTTAATATCACATTTCCAGTATTTTTTCACCAAGAGAAATCACACCTATTTTCATAACACATTACAGACATTGTATGTATTTAAACATACTGGGTTTTTGTTTGTTTGCTTTTAAGGCCATTTTGCTTAAAGCAACTAGACTCCAGTTAAAAAAACAAATCTCATTTTCAGCTGAGTGTGTGTCTGTTTGAGAAAAAGAATGAGGAGAGACTCAGTGTTTTGAATACAATTGCCTTGACAGATGGTAACAATGACCAGGTCTTTTGATCTGGCTTGACTCAGACAGCACAGCCCCTGGATCCAGGAGGTTCCCTGTGAATACCTTCTCGTAAGTGCCAGATGGGCTGTGGCTCCTCTACTGCTCCCACGGCTGCACGCAGGAAAGCTGCTTCGGCTAAACAATGTGGCACAGGCAACAACACAGCCATTTTTCTCTGTCTTTGTCCGGTCTCCAGAAAGAAAAGATCAAGTCACCAGTTTTGCCCCCTGGCTAAAACCTATAGCAAATTCTATGTTATGAATAACACCTACTACAATGCTGGTACTTAATACATGTCTGAAGCCAACTGCTCATGCCACCAATAAACCTTTTCTAGGGCGCAGAGCTAATTAAAATCCGGGCCCTGCCTTTGAAAAGTCCACAGTTTGTTGTCTAATTTTAAGGTCAGTTCTTGGGCTTTTGCCTTTTTAGCTACAAAGTTAAATGCCCCCACATGGATTATGATGGGATTCCTGTACAGTATTACTCAGGTCAGGAACGAAAAGGACAATGAAGAGAAAAATGGAAATTCAAATAAACAGTGCAGAATTGACAGGAGCTCAATGTGTTCTCCATATTTTCTGCTAAATAGATCAATATAGCAATAAAATATGTGCGCTATAAAAATATGCAGAGAGCATTCAGCTGGGCAGCAAGAAAATGTTGTCGAGGTAACTAAGCAACACTGGCAAGGAAAGTTCTTATTTTTCTTTTCCTCTTGATGTCTTCTAACTTAATTAGTTGAAAAATCAGAGTCCTGGCCAAGAAGAAGGGAGAAAAGAAACAACTCTCCCATCCACTCCTGAGAGACACATCCTCTTTAGCAATTGAAAGTACAGAGGCTGGGCAGGACAGAAAGCAGAGGGACACAGTGACATTAGCCAGGGGAAGGAAGCTTACTGTCTTCTCTGTAGGATGAAGCACTCCTTCTGTCAGGGCCAGCTGGCAGGGCAATTCACTACAGGAAGGACTTAGGAACATGGGAGCCCCAGAAGGACCTCACATGAGGGAATTTCTGTGCTGTCTTCTTTGTGGGGGGCCTCCCCAGGAGCTAGGATGATGCCTGGAACAGAGCCAACTTCACTAAGTGTTTGCTGAATGAATGAATAATTGACAGTGAATGAAGAACCCTTCGCATCAAAGTGAAATGACAAAAATGAAACCAAACCAGTTTTTCTCCTTTCATTATTTAGGGATGTGACCTGAAGCTGCAAGTTCACTGCCAGCACACTGAGGTCAGATTTTGCCAACAGCTGGGCTGTTCTGAGGCATCCTCTCCTGAGAGGTCAAGACATGTGTCCATCTTCTCTCTCAAAGGGGCTGCTCCTTTCCCATGAGTTACCTAAAATTGCAGGTCTTTGAAATTAAAGAATGACTCATCTGATTTCTTACCTTTCCACTTTATTTTTTCTCTTTAGGGCTAGAATAGTCCATGGAACCCTCCTTTAACATCTCAAATATTGAATAAAAGTAGATTAGGTTTCTATTTTAGAGAAATGTATGTATGTATGTGTGTGTATGTGCACACGTGCATGGGTGCACACACAAATAATTTCTACATCATCTGACCTTCTTAGGCTCCAATAGAAGGAGTGTACCTAAAAATGTGACTCTATTGACCTTTATGGAATGTTTTACTCCTGCCTAGTCATTAGGTGCTATCTTTGCTCACAAAACAGTCCCCAGATTGCAGAGATTCCTGCCTAAGAAGCAATCTTGCTTTTTTTTTTTAATCCAACTAATCTATCTCCTCATCTTTGAGCCGCCATATTGTTGCATTTTAAACTAGTTGGGAAAAACAGTGCTGCCTCATTTTCATCTTCAAAGGCATGTATGATTTCAGAGCTTTAAAATGCCCAGATTATTTCTGAACACAGATCAATTCAGTACAAACAGGTGCAGCCCCACAGAAGTCTGTCACATGACCAACATTCCCCATTAATTTCTAGCTCTTCGGTGTTCATTTAAGTTGCTTTCTCATTGCTTATTTGCATATTTCCATCACCAGTGTGGGCAGTCTAGCATTAAGAATATAAGCCTTCCAAAGACAAAAACATTGTATGCAAGCTTGTACATTGCAGCGACAGCAACAGCAGTGATAGGTCAATGCACGGGTTTTACAGCAGAGACCCGTAAGAATCCTCCACTTCACAGCCTCGGAAACATCGCCATTCAGAAGAGGACACTTAGTGGTAAGAAAGACTAAAAAGAATAGAAGGATAGACAGTGGGGATTTATTTGGTGTGGTTTAATTTACCACATGGGCTTCCCAGGTGGTGCTAGTGGTAAAGAAGCAACCTGGCCTGGAGAATCCCACGGACAGAGGAGCCTGGCAGCTACAGTCCGTAAGGTCACGAGAGTTGGACACAGCTGAAGCAACTTGGCTTGCAGATATGCAATTTACCATATACTCACACTGTGCTGAAGAAAAGACAGACTTTTAAAAATATTTTTTCTTAAACAGAATAAAGTTCTCTTAAATAAAGGCCTTCCTGAGCCCAGTAGAGACTGGTTCAGATTCCCAGTAATGAGGGAGATGGCAAATCTTTGGTTCCACCTTGCACAGGGTTGATCCAATCTTATCGTAGTTTCAAAAATAAACAATGAAAGTAAAATTATTGTAAGATAAATGTGCAGTTGACTCATTTAATATTTATGAAATGCAACCTAATTATTTTAATAATTTTTAAAAGGAAAAAACCTCTCCAAGTTAGCAAGCAACTTGCTCTCTATTCCCAAATCTTTCACCTATAGTTAAAAAAAAAAAAAATCATGATTTGTTGGGACCACAATACCTAGGCAGATGGTAGTAGAGAAATGGAGGATGAGGTGGTAAGTACAGATACAGCTAATTTAACAGGTGAAATAAAAAATTACAGCAAGTGAAAAATTTTTTACTTTTCAAAGCGCAGGTTTATACCAGCTGGTACGATGCCAGTGAGAACCTCCATCGGATACTGGGATAAAGGTCATTGTCAATTACCATTTCCTTCTTTCTCTCTGAGACAGGATATGCCAATTCTTTCTTGGAAAAGTCTTGCTTTAAAGGAAAAATGTTCAAATTCAAGGAAGTTGGTTTCTGTAACTATTAACAGACTTACTTACTTTTAGCCACTCTAAGTGGATTTGAGTCTCAGGGTCTGGAAAATTCTTACCCCTGGCACTATGGGAATTTATGTATGACGTCTGGAAGCACTGCAAGAGACCTTTGAAGGTGGCAGAGAACACACAGTTTGCTAGAAGACTGGAAATTGGAAAATACATTTCAAATTTTCAAAAGGTTACTATTTTAAGCTGGCAGGGGCAGGGGGGAGGGATGGGTAGAATTGACAGCAATGACAGACAAAATTTGGAGCTAATATAGTCCAGGGCTAAGAACACAGCCATCTGTAAGGTTGTGGGAATTCCACAGGGTATATTTGTTAAATGTTTGGAACACAGAAGGCAGTGCATAACATGGTTGCTGCTTTTATCATCACCATCCTTTGAATCATAATATGATGTTAAGTCTTTTTATTCCAATTTTATTGAGATATAATTGACATACAGCACTGTGTAAGTTTAAGGTATGCAATGTAATGATTTGACTTATATACATTATTAAATAATTACCACAATAAGTTTAGTGAACATCCATCCCCTCAGATACAAAATAAAAGAAAAATATATATTTCATTGTGATAAGAACTCAATATTTACTCTTAATTTTCATATATAACACACAGCTGTGTTAATTATATTTATCAGGTTGTATATTCTATGCTTAATCTTATAACTGAAAGTTTGTACCATTAAAAAAAATTTTTTTTAGAGTATAATTGCTTTACAATGTTGTGTTCCTTTCTGCTGTACAACATGAATCAGCTATAAATAGCCCCTCCCTCTTGAGCCTCCCTCCTGATACAAGTTTTAACAGCAAGTCAGATTCTTGAGAAAGCAAACAGCCAATTAGAATATTACAATGGTTAAAATTCTACTCAATCTCGTTATATAATAGTCAAGTAACTACCATTTATTTTACTATTTATTTAAGTAGAAAATTATGAATTGGGTATTACTATCCCCAGGTTATCCTTAGAGAAACTTGAGACACAGTGAGATTAAAACTTGTCCCAGGTCATGGGAACAGTAGGTAGCCAAGCTGAATCCAAAACTCTTAACCCTAATTAAGAAGACCTAGAGCCCACGCTCTGCAACAAGAGAAGCCATCACAATGAGAAGCTCATGCACCACTAGAGTAGCCTCCGCTAGCTGCAATTATTGAAAAGCCATGCGCAGTAACAAAGACCCAGCACAGCCAAAAATAAATGGATAAATAAGTTACTAAATTTAAAAAAACAATGAAAACGACTGCCTCTTAAACAGTTAAGTAGTTCAACCAAAAAAAAAAAAAAAAAGCCAGAGGAACTTCTGGAGTCATCCAAGGGGGTTATGGAAGACGATGGGGGAAACACGGACCTAGCGCTATGTACACAGTCGTGTGCCACCCCTAGGGACACATCTTTCTTGAACTTTTGCAGTGTGCAGTCAGGACCTAGCAATGACTCTGATGGCTATATCTTTGAATAAGGCACCTTTTATGCGCCTCAGTTCTGTTTCCTTTAAAAAATAATGATGCTTACCTCTCAAGGTTTTCGTTATTGCTTTGCTATGAGAAGCAAAAGCGATAGCACATGCGGATGCACTTCTTCCATGGAAAATCATTATATTGTTATTGACAGGGTGGGTGCGTGCGTGCTTCAGTCATGTTGGACTTTGTGACCCTATGGACTGTAGCCTGCCAGGCTCCTCTGTTCATGGGATTTCCCAGACAAGAATACTGGAGTGGGTTGCCATGCCCTCCTGCAGGGGATCTACCTGACCCAGGAATTGTATCCACGTCTCCTGTGGCTCCTGCACTACAGGAAGATTCTTTACCACTCGGCCACCGGGGAAGCCCTATTGACACGGTGACTGGTAACAAAGGGAACTACGAATTCCAGCATAACACCAAGAAATGATATGAGTAATGGAAAATGATTCAGTTAAGCTAAGTGAGTTATAAATATTGGGGAATACTGACTCACTATCAAACACTTAGATTAATATTATGCGTTTATGAGTAAGGGGAAAGTGAAAGTGAAATCACTCAGTTGTGCCCGACTCTTAGCGACCCCATGGACTGCAGCCTACCAGGCTCCTCTGTCTGTGGGATTTTCCAGGCAAGAGTACTGGAGTGGGTTGTCATTGCCTTCTCCAAATGAGTAAGGGGAAGGGGTGGCAATGGGAGGATCAAAGTAAGAAATCAAATACTTCCTTCTGGCTTCATTTGCATGGACTTGTAATTCTCAGACAAAAGGAAATAATATTAATTTAAATGATTTGACAATGAGTCAAGATTCCACAGTATTTATAACCCACTAAATGAGTAAGGGGAAGGGGTGGCAATGAGAGGATGAAAGTAAGAAATCAAATGCTTCCTTCTGGCTTCATTTGCATGGACTTGTAATTCTCAGACAAAAGGAAATAATATTAATTTAAATGATTTGACAATGAGTCTAGATTCCACAGTATTTATAACCCACTTAATATTGTGAAAGAGTTCCAGTATTTTTGCATGTAATAAAATGTAGTACAATATTATTTCATGTATTTTGATAATAACAGGACAAATTACATGTCCCATGCCCTCCCATTAATCTCCCAAACACTTTTTTGGAATGAAATATAAAATTTCTCATTTAAAAATTTTAAATGCTTTTAAGTTTAATACAACACATTAGGATTTAACTCAGCTATGATCTCTGTGTGCTGATAACAGAATAACTTTCTCAACTGATTAGGAAGTTACCCCTCTTATCAAACACAGGGATCCCACTGGAGGATTTAGGCTGCATCCCGAGAAACTCTCACGAGAGAAAAGACAAACATCCACCAGCGAGCTTTTCAATTCGAGTAGATGAAACTGACTCATTAGAAAAGACCCTGATGCTGGGAAAGATGGAGGGCAGGAGAAGGGGGCGACAGAGGGTGAGATGGTTGCATCAGCAAGTCAATGGATATGAGTTTGAGCAAACTCCAGGAGATGGTGAAGGACAGGGAAGCCTGGTGTGCTGCCGTCCATGGGGTCGCAAGGAGTCAGACACGACTCCTTGGGACTGAACAGCAACAGGTGAAACAGATGGACAGGAGCATAACTCCAAGGTTCTCGAGAGGTAAGCACTCCATCATTTAAGTAATGCTATCCTCTCTATGTTCTTGAACACATCCACAACAACTAAAACAGAGGCTTGAAATAAAACCAAATCAAACAAGTAATTGTAAACAATGTGGTCCCCTGGAAAACTGGACAGAGCTCTGCCTTCAGAGTCAGAAAGACGTAGGCTTCAGTCCAAACTCTGCCCCTTAACTACTTACTCCCCTGGGCTATACACTATGTCTTTGTACTAACACCAATATCGTCAAAATCACTGCAGATGGTGACTGCAGCCATGAAATTAAAAGACGCTTACTCCTTGGAAGAAAATTTATGACCAACATAGACAGCATATTAAAAAGCAGAGACATTATTTTGTCCACAAAGGTCCGTCTAGTCAAGGCTATGGTTTTTCCAGTAGTCATGTATGGATGTGAGAGTTGGACTGTAAAGAAAGCCAAGTGCCGAAGAATTGATGCTTTTGAACTGTGGTGTTGGAGAAGACTCTTGAGAGTCCCTTGGACTGCAAGGAGATCCAACCAGTCCATCCTAAAGGAGATCAGTCCTGGGTGTTCATTGGAAGGAATGATGTTGAAGCTGAAACTCTTGGCCAAACAATACTTTGGCCACCTGATACGAAGAGCTGACTCATTTGAAAAGACCCTGATGCTGGAAAGATTGAGGGCAGGAGGAGAAGGGACGACAGAGGATGAGATGGTTGGATGGCATCACCAACTCAATGGACATGGGTTTGGGTGGACTCCAGGAGCTGGTGATGGACAGGGAGGCCTGTCGTGCTGCGGTTCATGGGGTCGCAAAGAGTTGGACACGACTGAGCGACTGAACTGAACTCCTGGAGATGCTAATATCAGTTTTGCACACAAGCTTGCCTATGTAAACTTAGCTGTTTTCTAGCAGAGCTTTGGTATATTAATCCAAGGATAGCCCTACTTAACACATCATAACTTACTTATCTGCCAAAGCTCTGTGTCTCCACACCAGGCATGCATAGTCTCCTTAAGGGTTGACTCAGACAACAGAGACCATCACGGGGAGCATCTCTCCCAGTCACTGTGCCACCACAGGCAGAGAGGGAGGAGCCCTTCATCTGTGAGGTGTCTCTGGACATTCCACAACAGTCAGTGAGCTCAAGGCTTGACAGTCCCAGGTTGCAGGTGGCTACTGTCCAGAAACAGGGTACGGTCAGCCTTGTGACCATAGCATATAAACATGGAATCTAAACCATGATAAGATAAGGCCTCTGAGTCCCCCAGATAAGGCCTCTCCCTTGCCCAGCCTCATAGCCTCAAGTGTCTCTCTGGGTTAACTTCAACCTCTGGCAGGACAGAGACAGAGGTAGAGGAAAGAGAAAGAGGTAGAGAAAAGAGGAAGGAAAAGAGACAGGATGGCTCACCATCTTTGTCCAGTGATACCTGCAGCTTGTACCCAGCTCTCTCACACTCATGCAGTAACCTCACGCTGTGTTGCATCTCTGTGCTCACATGTCTGGCCCATCTCTCCCCCCGGAGCCCTGGGATCCCACCCTAGCCTGCATCGCAGCATGAGGACCAGTGCTGACCCAGCACGAACAGGAAGCTGTGTGGCTGAATTGCACATCTAGATCATTTCTAATCAAATGCTGCACAGATAAAACAGTCCCTTCTCCAGCTGAGAGGGCCACACTCCCAGAATCACGAGGAAAGGATGATCAACAAAAGAAACCTTTTCAGAAATCAGAGATACTTCATGCAAAGATCAGCAGCAGCCACTAGACCTGCGGTTCCCCAGGCCAATCTAAACAGCATCCACGTTTTCATTTTCCAGCATCAAGTCAGCTCCTTTGGAAGGATGCCCAGCCTTAAAAGAATGTTTCACAACTCACAGTAGATCTTTGTAGCCATCTTTGCATGATGCTACAGAGGCCTCTAACTCTAACCTCTGTATTTTGTTTAAAAAATAAGTTTAATGCCCAGGAATTGTTTTTCTCCAAAGCACCAGATATGATTCTAATGAGCAGCCATGTTTAAAAACAACTGGATCATGTCAATATATGGCAAAACCACTATAATATTGTAAAGTAATTAGCCTCCAATTAAAATAAATAAATTAAAAAAAAATAAAAAATAAAAACAACTGGATTACATGATGATCTTTTATCAAGTTTGTTTCCCTTTTTCTATTTCATAAGTAATGCTCCCAATTCATTTAGTTTATGTTTCCCAGTTTCTCTATCTCTTTTATCATTGTTCTTTATCAAGTATAATAGAAAAGCTTTGTCAGTTTAGTTCAGTCGCTCAGTCGTGTCCGACTCTTTGCGACCCCATGAATTGCAGCACACCAGGCCTCCCTGTCCATCACCAACTCCCAGAGTTCACCCAGACTCACGTCCATCGAATCGGTGATGCCATCCAGCCATATCATCCTCTGTCATCCCCTTCTCCTCCTGCCCCCAATCCCTCCCAGCATCAGAGTCTTTTCCAATGAGTCAACTCTTTGCATGAGGTGGCCAAAGTACTGGAGTTTCAGCTTTAGCATCATTCCTTCCAAAGAAATCCCAGGGCTAATTTCCTTTAGGATGGACTGGTTGGACCTCCTTGCAGTCCAAGGGACTCTCAAGAGTCTTCTCCAACACCACAGTTCAGAAGCATCAATTCTTCGGTGCTCAGCCTTCTTCACAGTCCAACTCTCACATCCATACGTGACCACAGGAAAAACCATAGCCTTGACTAGACGAACCTTTGTTGGCAAAGTAATGTCTCTGCTTTTGAATACGCTATCTAGGTTGGTCATAACTTTCCTTTCAAGGAGTAAGCGTCTTTTAATTTCATGGATGCAGTCACCATCTGCAGTGATTTTGGAGCCTAGAAAAATAAAGTCTGACACTGTTTCCACTGTTTCCCCATCTATTTGCCATGAAGTGATGGGACCGGATGCCATGATCTTCGTTTTCTGAATGTTGAGCTTTAAGCTAACTTTTTCACTCTCCTCTTTCAATTTCATCAAGAGGCTTTTGAGTTCCTCTTCACTTTCTGCCATAAGGGTGGTGTCATCTGCATATCTGAGGTTATTGATATTTCTCCTGGCAATCTTGATTCCAGCTTGTGCTTCTTCCAGCCCAGCGTTTCTCATGATGTACTCTGCATATAAGTTAAATAAGCAGGATGACAATATACAGCCTTGACATACTCCTTTTCCTATTTGGAACCTATTTGGAAAAGCTTTGTACACATATATAAATAAATAGTATGTATAATATAATATATATTTTAGAAAAGTTATACATTTTTGCTTAGCTAAAAAATTTAAGACATTTTGGTTCTACTTGCTAGATTTCTAATCTATAGTCACTCAAAACTTTGATATAGTTCCATCTATTCTGGCATCTAGTATTACTGAAATAATTTCTTGATTTTAATTAAGCTGTGAGATCCATGAGGCCATGAAGTCTACTCATTTTTGTTTTACAGTTAGAGCTCTAACTTTTAGCATTGTGTCCAAACCAAAAAGACACTGAAATATATATTAAATAAATGTATGAATGAAGAAAATAAGTTTAAAAAATATACCTCAAAGGAAAAATAATGGGGAAGAGAGGAGGGAAATCAGCTTGGAGAATTTTTTTTTTTAAATATATGTATATAAGAAGAAAACATATCACATCACCTTCTTTAGTGCAAACTTTACTTCTGTGACATTGGTGCCCACGTCCAGCTTCCACCTCTGCCAGATCCACCCTTCACAGCCCTTCACAGCGAGACATGGCAGCAAGGATCCTGGCCCCTAACCTGTCTCCATATGTCACCCGGAACACCTTAAACCCATTCTCCTCAAGCCAAGATCCTACCATCCATGTACCATGGATATGCTGGGCAGGCCTGGGAGCAAGATCATTGTGGGAAGGGTTTCACAGCAGGAAGAGCCTGAGAAAATCACTTAATTCATCCTCTTAATGTACTCAACACAAAACCAGAAACAAACACACCTAATCCCCAGAAAAATGAGGTGAGGCCCACAATTAGGCCGGATTGGAGCTGAAACAAAGTCTGAACCTTGATGCCAGTGCTCTTTCCACTAAGCCACAAACCTCTTAAATGTTTACCCAAATGTGATACCTAGCTGCCCTTCAAAACTGCCCGCAACTTCAGTATAACTTTCAATACTTCAACTGAAGC
The DNA here is from genome assembly GCF_003369695.1 of Bos indicus x Bos taurus. NCBI lineage: Eukaryota > Metazoa > Chordata > Mammalia > Artiodactyla > Bovidae > Bos > Bos indicus x Bos taurus. Next base: position 16,646,149 of record NC_040083.1, on the reverse strand, counting down.
TATACACATACGTACTGGGGCTTCCCTGGTGGCTCAGTAGTAAAGAATCCACCTGCCAATGCAGAAGATGGGTCACTGCTCCTAACTTAGCAGTGTGCGTGTATGCTAAGTTGCTTCAGTCGTGTCCGACTCTTTGCGACCCTATGGACTATAGCCCACCAGGCTCCACTGTCCATTGGATTCTCTAGGCAAGAATACTGGAGTGTGTTGCTATTTTCTTCTCCAGGGGATCTTCCTGACCCTGGGATTGAACTTCTGTCTCTTATGTCTCCTGGGAGGCCTATATATATATATATATATATGCATATATATATACATAATCTCTCTCTCTATATATGTATGTATATATTGGGGCTTCCCTGGTGGCTCAGAGGTAAAGAATCCACCTGCCAATGAAGAAGACACAGATTTGATCCCTGGGTTCGGAAGATCCCCTGGAGAAGGAAATGGCAACCCACTCCAGTATTCTTGCTTGGAAATCCCATGGACAGAGGAGCCTGGCAGGCTGTAGTCCCTGGGGTCTCAAAAGAGTCAGACATGACTTAGTGACTAAACAACAAACAACAATATATATATATACACACATGCATATATTTTATGTATATATCATATATATATATACACATATATATTATATATTACAATTTTTCTTTAATTCCCCTGTGGTTATTCTTTTTTTTCTTTAAAGCAACATAGTCTTTTTTTCCCCTAAATGATGTCTTATGCAGGACCAAATTATAGAAAAATATAAAAAAGTGATGGAATAAGACAGGAGATGAGAAGAGGTCCACAGTGGGTCTGGCACACAGTAGGCAGTCAGTAAGGCAGTGGTTCTTCAAGAGTCTGACCCACCTCGGCCAGTCCTGGGAGTGAGGAACAGCAGGAAATTTCTGGTCAAGTCTGGTGCTCTGACACCTCCCTCCTGCCACTAGGCAGAGGAGCCTTTCAGGAGGGCAGTAGCCCAGTTTAGGAGGCTTCTTCAGAGAAGCCAGCTAGAAAGCCTGTGTTGATTGGACATTTATGCCTACTATCTTATGACAGGAAATCAAGCTTTCTCAGGGCAGTTCCAGAAAAACTCATCCTGAGTCCAGAGGTGCTGTTTTAATACCAAAACCTTAATTTTTATTTTCTTATGTAAGCACAATGGGTAGACTTGCCAATAATGTTAAAAACAGAAGACAACCCACCCACCCCCCTAAAAAAAGATCAAAAGAAAAAAAAAATCTTGTAGTTTCTAAACCAACTTGCATGGAAAGAGCTAATCCACAAAAGGGTGATGGGTGTAAATTTTTTCATTCATTTAGGGGAGTGGTTTTTGTTTTTCCTGTTTTATTCTTTGGGTCGGTTTATTTCTTTTTCCCACACTATGCTTTAATGACAAATGAGGGTGACACTGCTTTTCTCAAAAACAATGAAACAAGGTTGGTGGGAGGCCCTTTAAAATCTCCCAAGGCTGGGGAATTTTCGTCCGGAGAAGTGTGCTGCTCAAGGAAACTGGTGGAAAACAACAGCCCTGTGCCAAACGCCTGTGGTGAGAGCTCGCTTTATTTTTGGTCCAAGCACGGAGGCCAAGAAGCCACATTCACTGACTTCTTTTTCATTTAAGATTCTACATTCATCAATATGTCTTGTTGAGAAAGCCTCCATTAGAGATTTCCTCTATTTGTTCGAAGAAAAAAGAGGAAAAACAGAAACACAGTCACCACTCCTAGGAAAACAGCAACCACCTACCACTCAGGAGACCAAAGCAGGTGTTTAATACTATCTGAACTGCATTTTATTTTCTTTAAACTACATTTTATTCTTAAGAAGAAAAAAAAAGCCAAAAGCAACTACGTGAGTTTAAACAGTTTAAATGATTCAAATTCCTTTTGGAAGAAAATGATATAGGAATCTATAAAAACTCCAATAAGCATAACCACAAACATTTCTCCCACCAATTGTCAGTCAATTAAAAAAAACAAAACAAAAGCTTTAATATAGCTGACAATTGAAAAACAAAGTTCCATAGAAAGAAGACTGGCCCACTAAAAAAGGAAACACATTTAACAGCCACCTCGGCATATCTTAAACGCAGATTTTTACATAACTGATCAAGACAGAAACCGTTTGCAAATATTTATATTTGAAATCACAAGATGGCTGGCCCCACATCCTTTAAGTTGAGGGTGATTATGCAATGAGCTGGGCCTTATTTCCTCTCCTTTAATTTGGCCTAACCCAGAGTGGTTTCTAGAAAAAGACAAAACCTGACAGAGCAGGGCAAGGATGGCCAAGGAGTCCTAATTTATTTCCGTTTGAAAGGTCACTGCACTCAGGTTCTCATTTCTGCAGGGAGTGCAATCCACATGGCTGGGCTCACTCTCCGGATTCAAGCACATGTTTTTCTCATCTAGCAGAATCATCTTGTGAAATGTGAGCCCAACCTGCACAGGCCCCTGGGTGAGAGCCGATGGGGGAGGGGGTGGGGAGGGGGGGTTGTGGGGGGACCGGTCCCGCTGGCAAGTGAAGCCGCTCCAGATTGGCTCCTGCAGCACCAGGCTCACACCAGGGCCCAGACAGCAAGGAGGCCTGGCCTTGGCCCTGGAGATGCCCAGTTCAAGAAGTTTTCCAAGCTGGCATCACAAGCAGAGACGGAGCTGCTGCCCTGAGAGCTAGCACGCTAAACTGATCTACATTCAAGAAGGGCCTCGGGGCTCTTGGGGGCCACGCAGGGACCTGAAAGTGGAAAGTCAGTCGGGACAGAGCATGGGGAATTCCAGTCCCTCCTCCACCCAAGGAGCTAGCCACAAACAGGAACCCCATCAATATGTTCCCTCAGCACCATCAGGGATCGCGCACTCTCCCCAGCTCTGCAGCCCTGTCCACCTTGCTCACAGGAGGAAGGGATCTTGGTGTGCATTTTCCCTTAGGAAGGGACCTAAGCTGCAGAGAGAGCCTAAGCTTTCCGCTGGGGCACCCGACCTGAGGGCAGCCATATACTTGGAACACTCTTGCTTCGTCTTTATAATAATCTAGGTTTAGGAAGTACTTATGGATAATTTTATAAAACCACCAAAAGTGTGTGGGAAGGAGATAAAGCAATTCTCATTTCATCCAACCCTATCCAAGTAAACAAGAGGGTACTTTTAAGTAAAGATTCTTTCTAATGAAGAAATAAACCTACACCTCATCCTTCCTCTACCAGAAACTCCTGAGGACAGAGGATTTAGAAGTGATTCAAGTGGTGTTTCCTAGTTCTCATCTGCCCAATCTACCCTCCCCATGAATTGCTTTTTCATCTCTCTCACCAAAGCTGGCTGCAAAAAGCTCACTCAAGCCAGCAAACAAGTAAAGGCAATAACACTTCTCAGTGGCACAACCCACATCAGCATACCCTAGATTAGTAGCCACAATGACGGAATGGCTCGTACCTGCTGGTTAGAAACTTCCTGTCATTTCTGTTGCAAGATGCACAGCTACTTCCGGTTCTGGGACATTTTGGAGGGGCGAGAACAAGAAGACAGGAGGGGAAGAGAGCCTCCTGAAAAAATCTGGCAAAGGCTCTTTGAGGATTTACAACCTCTTCCTCTCAGGTAATAGCAAATAGTCCTATCAAGATGAACTTTGAAAGCTGCAGTAACACTTTTGAAAAGAAATCTTATAGTTATACTTGAAACTTGATTTTATTTACTTATACTTGTTTTGGCCGTTGCGGTGCAGCTTGCAGGATCTCAGGTCCCTGACCAAGAATTGAACCAGAGCCACGGCAGTGAAAGCCCAGAATCCTAACCACTAGGCCACCAGGGAACTCCCTTTCTTGAACTTGTTAAATATGCACACCTTTTCCTTTAGCTAGGGGGTTCCCTCGTGGTTCAGACGGTAAAAAAAATCTGCCTGCCAGGAGGCAGGAGACCCAGGTTCGATCCCTGGGTCAAGAAGATCCCTTGGAGAAGGGAATGGTTATGCACTTCAGTATTCTTTTCTGGAGAATCCCCATGGACAGAGGATCCTGGTGGGCTACAGTCCATGGGGTTGCAAAGAGTTGGACACAACTCAGCGACTAATGCTTTCCTTCAGCAAATCCACCTTTAATAATCTATCAAAAGACAACTCTACAGGGCTATAGTGATAGGCAGACCTCTAAGATGGCCTTCAATGATCTCAGTCTCCTGCTCTCCTCCAGGGGATCTTCCTGACCCAGGGATCAAACCCGTGTCTCCTGCTCCTGCATTGGCAGGCAGCTTCTTTACCGCTAGTGCTACCTGGGAAGCCCTCAGGTATCCATGGCACTTGAGTAATCCTCTCTGCCTGAGTGAGGGACCTAGTGATTGACTTCTAGTGAATAGAATACAGCAAAAGGGATGGGGTGCGTTTCTGAGATTTTAAAGACTGTGATTTTTGTCGCGCTTACAAATTCTTCCACTCTCTCATCTGTCCATTTTGATGAAGTCAGCTGCCATGCTGTGAGTTCTCCCTCTGAGAGTCAATAGCCGGTGAGGAATGAAGGCCCTCGGGCCAAGAGTCCATCAGCAACTGAATCCAGCCCATAACCACTGAGTCAACTCAGAAGCAGATTCCTCCACCCCGTATCCCCAGCCTGCACCTTGGCTTCAGCCTGGAGAGAGATCTTGAACCGGAGAATTCAGCTAGGCTGTGCTCTGACTCCTGACCCAGAGATACTGAGACATATTACATGTTGTTGTGTTTAAGCCACTAAGTTTTGGGATGTCTTGTTATGTGGCAAGGGATAAAGAATATAATTTTTAAGCATCATGGTTTACAATCACACCAAAAAAAAAAAAAAAATGGAAATAACCCAAAAGTCCATCCTGAGGGAGCTAGTTCAATCAAGAATGACACATCCAGACAAGAAATACTGGGCAGCCCTTAAAATATAATGAGGCAATATATCTGTATTGAAATGGAAAGAAGCCCACAAAAATGAAAAAGCAAGTTGCAAAACCATGTGAGACTTCTAAAACACAGCAGAGGTCTACAATAGATTTTCATTTCTGTAATCTCCAGATAAGCACCTCACACAGTGTTCCCATCTCAGAAAATAACAACTGTGGTTATCTAGTTGCTATAGGCAAACAGACAAACAAAAAAGACAGAAAAGAGAGATCATTCTTGACTCTCCTCTTTTCCTCTAACTGCTCACCTAATCCATCAGTAAATTATACAGTGTACCTTCAAATCACCACATCCCCCACTTCTCACCACCTCCACAGTGACTACTCCCAGCCAAGCCACCATCCCCTCTTTCCTGGGGAGTTACAATGGACCTAATTTGTTACCCTGCTTCCAATTCTGTTCTTCTGCAATGTATTTCCAGACCATAGCCAGAGTGGTGCTTAAAGAATACGGGGACTTCCCTAGTGGGTCCAGTGGTTAAGAATCTGCCTTCCAATGCAGGGGACACAGGTGTGAGCCCTGGTCAGGGAACTAAGATCCCACATGCCACAGGGCACCTAAACCTGCACACTGCAACGACTGAGCCCAGGCACTCTAGAACCCGTGTTCCACAACTAGAGAAGCCTGCACGCTGCAAATAGAAAAGCTCCTGCATGCTGCAACCAGAGAAAGCCCATGTGCCACAACAAAGACCCATAAGCAACTGGGAGTCATGGATACTGTGCTCTGAAATCCATCCCTGCATGTGTGATAAAGTCACACCCTCCATAAGCTACTCCAGGTTAGTGACTGGGTGGGGCAAGATGACCAAGACAAGCCTATTCTTGGGAGATGAAAAATTCACCTAACAGGGGCCTTTGGCTCAAAGGCTTTTTAACAACTTTGCCAAACTCTCTTAGAGCAGCGTAGAACTCCAGGATGCTTCCCCTCAGCCTCTGCCCTCCCCTCTCTTCACTCAAGTCACAGTCTGACAGCTCTCCCAGGCTCCGACCAGCTCCCTCCCTGTTTCCTTTCCTAGTCAGAGCAGAGCACTCAGAAAGGCCCTGCACTTGACTGAAGGCTTTGCTGTACCTGACTTGAATATGTCATTTCTGCTAAAGGAGACCCACACCTGCACTTTGCACTGGACGCTTGTCTTGTTCACAGGCGTTGCCGTCATAAATCTCTTGTGTGGCTAGTCCTGCCTTGGTGTCTGCTCCTTGGAGGACCCAGACTGACACCCCAGGCGTCAGCATGGCTCTGCATCACTTCACGTGAACCTCGGCTCAAACATCACCTCCTCACAGAGGCTTCCTTTGCTGTCCTAAATATAGCACACCCTACCAACCCAGTCTCTCTCTCTCATTAGCCTGCTGTGACTTTCCTCATAGCTCCCCCTGACACTACACTTTTATTTATTCTTTGTTTTGTCTTCCTCTTGAGAATGTAAACTGTACAAAGACCCTGTTTTGTTTAGTATTGTACCCCAGCACCAGGGGAAGAAGAGGGAGGGACATATTGAGAGAGTAGCATCGAAACATATACATTATCTTATGTAAAACAGATAGCTAATGGGAAGTTATTATATAGCACAGGGAGGTCAACCCAGTACTCTGTGACAAGCTAGAGGGGTGGGATGGGGTAGGTAGTGGGAGGAAGGTTCAAGGGGGAGGGGACATATGGCCAATTCACGTTGTTGTACAGCAGAAACCAACACAACATTGTAAAGCGATTATCCTCTAATTTAAAAAAGAAAAAAAAAGGCCCATAATACGTAGCCAATAAAAAGTTTATAAAGATATTAATATATTTTAAAACATCATATAAAAATCACCTAGATCTTCTTTCAGTTCCAAACAAACATAAAATATAACCTAATATGATCATCGGAGAAGGCAATGGCACCCCACTCCAGTACTCTTGCCTGGAAAATCCCATGAACGGAGGAGCCTGGTGGGCTGTAGTCCATGGGGTCTCGAAGAATCGGACACGACTGAGCAACTTCACTTTCACTTTTCACTTTCATGAATTGGAGAAGGAAATGGCAACCCATTCCAGTGTTCTTGCCTGGAGAATCCCAGGGACAGGGAGCCTGGTGGGCTGCCATCTATGGGGCCGCACAGAGTCGGACATGACTGAAGCAACTTAGCAGCAGCAGCAGCAGCAATGTGATCATCTTGAGAATATACCTCACAGACCTATAAAATATAACTTTTTAAAAACACAGGCCACAAATGAAGAGAGAAAGCCCAAAGCAGGAGGCATGAGAGCAAATGCTGCAAAACTAGCTGAATCTGGATTCAGTTGCATGGGGGCCTAGAACTGGGATGTTAATGTTCAGGTGAGGAGAGGTGATGTAGCCTAGACCCAGGCAAGGTAGGGGACTGGAACCAACATAACTACATACAGTCAAAATTCTTGAAAACCTCCCTCCACATGAGTGTAGGACTAGACAAACTACTACCACTCCCTAGGCACTCAGAGTATATTCTATCCTAGTCTCAAGATGAAAAAATTGTATATATTTCATGAAAAAATAAAACATCAAGCCTGTGACCTGTACAAGTGTGTGACCCAGATTTACACTGTTTAAATTGTGCAAGAATCCGGAGCTGATAAATTACCAAAAAAATATAGTCAGGACCAAAATGCCCCGGAGAAATATTTTCATAGCCCAGACTCATGTAAGGCTCTCTCAGAATAAACAAGTCCTGATGAATAAACCAGACAAAGAAACAAACCAGTCAGAGAGGCCATATGCATAGGAAGCAGAAGCATTAGCACCTCAAGAACTGATGGTAATAGAATAATCTGATGGGCCACAAGCAAGAGTAGCCCCTTGCTCACCACAACTAGAGAAAGTCTGCCCAAAGCAATGAAGACCCAGCACAGCAAAAAATTAAAAAAAAAAAAAAAAGAATAATCTGATGGAACTATAAACTAAGTATGTTTAAAGGTATTTTTAATGTAAAAGAAGGAATAAAAACTATAATAAAAGAACAAGCCTCTATGAAAAAAGAAATGACAGCTTTGGAAAGAAAAAAAGAACTAAGTAGAAATTTTAAAGTGAAAAATACAGTGTTACATTAAATAATAGATATAGCTAAAAAGAGAATCCATATCATGGAAGATGGAAAGAAAGTACTCATAATATAGTCAAGAAAGAAAAAAAGAAATAGAAAAATGTAAAAGAGAGGTTACAAGACATGGAGAGTGTGTTGACAAAATAAAATATACTTTTAATTGGAGTTCCAGGAGAAAGATGTAGAAGAGGAAACATTAAAAAGACAATTACTGAGAATTTGACAGAATAAAGTGCTACCTGTGATGTTTATTTCAATCATCACAAGTTCCAAGCAGGATTCAAAAGAACCACACACACCCCAGGGCCAAAGAGAAAATCATGAAGCAATCAGATAGAAAAAAGAGGTTACCAACCAAATAATGGCAATTAGATCAGGACCAGAATTTTCATTAATGACACAGAAGCAAGAAGATAATGGAATAACATACTCAAGTGGTAAAAAAAATAAATGTGTCAAACTAATATTCTCTATCTAACTAAATTATTGCTCAGAAATGTGGGTGAGGGCTTCCCTGGTGGCTCAGTGGTAAAGAATCTATCAATGCAGAAGACATGAGTTCAAACGTGATCTGAGAAGATCCCACATGCTGCGGAGCAACTAAGCCCATGTACCACAACTACTGAGCCCGTGCTCTAGAGCCCAGGAGCTGCAGCCACTGAGCCCATGCGCCCTACAGCCTGTGCTCTACAGCCCAGGAGCTGCAACCACTGAGCCCACGCACCCTGGAGCCTGTGCTCCACAACAAGAGGAGTCACCACAATGAGCAGCCCACGCACTGCAACTAGAGGAGCCCTCACTCTGCACAGCTCGAGAGAAGTCCACGCAGCAAAGACCCAGCACACTCAAAGATAAATACAATTATTTAAAAATGGGAGTAAAATATAGACATATCTATACAAAGAAAAGAATTCCCAATTCAAGGCTCCCTGAAAGAAAATAGTGAATAACAATAATATATTTCAATTTAAAGTAAATTAAACATAGAAAAAAGTAAGATAAACAATGATGAGCAAAGACGATAATAGAGATGATAGTCAGTTTGTAAATAACCATGCTGTTTAAGTTTTTTTTTAAGATTAATGGAGGGGAGACATTATAAATGACTTGGAACTAAAATATTGGATAGCAATAATATGGAAGTATGATTATCTTAAAGTACTTTAATGTCCTTGTGTTGTTTGGTAGAATATCTATTTTGAAGAATTTCTAAAGAGATTTTAGGGGCTTCCCTCGTGGTCCAGTGGTTAAGAATCTGCCTTGCAATGCAGAGGACACTGGTTCTATCCCTGGTTTAGGAAGATCCCACGTACTTGAGGGCAACTAAGCCTGTGCACCACAACTACTGAACCCACGTGCAGCAACCACTGAAGCCCGTGAAGCCTAAAGCCCAAGCTCCGCAATGAGAGAAGCCACCACAACGAAAGGCCCACACACCGCAACCAGAGAAGCCCGCACACCGCAACCAGGAGTAGCCTCCACTCTCTGCAATTACAGAAAGCCTGCACACAGCAACGAGGACCCAGTGCAATAAACAAACTTTTTAAAAAGTTTTTTAAAGCTAAGCATGCACATTATAATTTTAATTATAACTTTAAGGGAAATACGAGTGGAGATGGGAAGAAGAAATGTAATGTATACTTTCCAAAGTAAAAGCAGGGAGGAGAAGGAAAAAAGAACACTCAGATGAGAGGTGAAAAGATAAATAAAATCAGAAAAAAAAAAAATTACCATGGGCAGATATTCATTAAAGGAAATTTAAAGACTATAGTTCAAGTCAAGGAAATTGACAGAGATGTAAGACATCTAAAAGGACCTAGAAGAAGGAATTGAGAGGATACAAGAAGATAAAAGATATAAGATCCCAAACTATAAGAAAGAATGAAGAAGACAGAAAATGGTGAATATTTTCTGAAAATGATAAATCAGTACAAGCATTGACTCTACAGAAGCATAAAAGAAGTAATGCTTTATGAGATTCTAAAAGAAAAGAAATATATAGACTTAAAATATATAAAACCACTAACATCCAAGCGGGGGCAGGGTAGAAAAGGGAGGATGTTGTTCAGAATAAAGCTATTGATCACTTTAGAATTCGGTGAGTTAAAGTCACAATTACTAGGTTAACCACTAAAGTTTTTAAAGTATAAAAAACTGACAGTTAACCATGATCAGTTTTTTAGACTGATAAAAACCAGTATAATTTTCAGAGTGGTACAGGAAGAAAAAATTGGAGTGAGACAACAAACTCAATCAACCCAAAAGAAGACAAGAAAGGAGAGAAGAAACCGATCTTGTGGGACAAACAGAGAGCACCAAAGACTCGGGCAGACAGGAATTAAAATATATCAGTAATGATAACAAATGTAAGTCCACTTAATTTTCCACTTAAAATATGGTAACAAATTTAAACACCTTCTGGGGCCGGCAAAGTCATACACATGAATAAACAGCAGATATAGGAAAACAACAGCTCAAATGAAAGGATAACTGATCCTTCTACAGAGTAGGAGAGACAATAGAGCATAGTGGGGCCTGGGGCAAACTGGTGAGAGAATAACTATCCAAAGAAGGCAGTGCTCATGGACTTCTGCCATGGGAATACTGTCCAGGGTCCTGTGTGTCAACTTGCAAACAAAACTGGGATTTCTGAGTTTTATGAGGAATCTGAGTTTTAAACATAGGCTACCACTTTTCTAAAAAAAAAAAAAAAAAAAATCACTGGGAAAAAAATCTCCTATCAACTCCATGGATGGAAGAAAGGAGACAAAAATGAAACATGCAAGCAAAGAAAAAGCATGATAAATAAAATGCAGAGGGAAAAACCCCCATAAAACAAAAGGAAAAAAGAGCCACCTCTGGGAGACCTTGCAGCACAAATGGAAGTGACGGCTTCTACTAAACACCCGCTGTGATCCACACCCTGTAATTTCCACCCTGTTCAACCTTATCATTTGGCTGAAGAGACCTAACATTAAAGGATGGGAAAAACACTGAATAATCCAAACATAAAGTACATGGAGCACCAGTGGTCACTGAAAACTCCAAATGATGTCTGGTGCTTATTCCATCAGTTCTGCTTACACTAAGTCTCCTGTGGGGCTTACTGGGTACCTGCACTCATCTACCTGTTAATAAAAACAGTGATGTTAAAAAACCCTTGAGCTCCTACCAAGAAGCCCACTCCTGCGACTTCCCTGGTGGTCCAGTGATTAGTACTCCACACTTCCATTACGGGGCATGGGTTCCATCCCTGGTTGGGGAGCTAAGATCCGGCAGGCAGCCTGGCATGGGGGTGGGGTGGGGAGAAGTCCCTTTCCAACGGACCTCAAGGAAAACTTTTCCTGGTCGAGTCAAGCCAGCCTCTCATCTCACTCTCCTTCTTAGCCTTGCTGACTCCTTCCATGACAAAAAGGCCCTTTTCTGCCTGACCTTTCAAAAACTTGCAGATCTTACAAATGGAGCACACTCCATAATGCTCTCCCCTCCCAATAGTGCAAGAAGCCCCTTTCCTGAATTGCAATAATCCTTTTGAATAAAGTCTCTCCTTACCAAAAAAAAAAAAAAATGCCTGAAAGGATAGAGGGGAGGAAGCTGAGAAAAGAATTAAGGATGTTCACCCTATGTGACTCTCAGTCTGTCAACTGAGCCAGTTCCTGGAATGTCACTTCTTCCTCATGACCTGTGCAGTAAGGTCCCAAGTGTTCAGCATGGCTTCCATGGCGGTCAGACTTGGCTCAGTGCAGCCCCTGCCTCCACACCTCTGCCCAGGCTACTGCCCCTGCCAGGATGCCCGTAGTCTCCTCTTCCACACTTGAAACCAAGCCGACCCCCAAGTGAAATATTCTCTTAAAGGCTGCTTAAGGTGCCTGATGAAATCCCTGTAGGAGGAATGCACTTCATGGCTATTTTAAAGCTTAGTTGGGATCCCCTGGAGGAGGGCATGGCAACCCACTCCAGTAGTCTTGCCTGGAGAATCCCATGGACAGAGGAGCCTGGTGGGCTATGGTTCACAGGGTCACAAAGAGGTGGACATGACTGAAGCGACTTAGCACGCAAGCACGGGCTCTGCAAAAATATGTGTAATGACACAAACATAATTGTGTTCATCATCATTCCAGAAGACATAAGAGTATATGGATTGGCTTGATGGGGCTGCTCTTGGCAAGGGATGAGCCATGGTTGGGACTGGATTCTATTCTTAAAGGTTCTTGCTTGTAGACACGCCTCCTGCCAAAGCTGTCTCATCCACTGGAAAGCAGAGCTACAATGCCTATTGTAGCTAAATACTCTAAGACTTACATTTCTGTACCGAAATACTCTAAGGTTTAAAATTAACAAATGTATAAGTAAATGTTTATAAATATATAATGCTGACTTGATAACTTTCAAATCTTATATTCAAAGATGTGCTCACTCAGTCATATCCAACTGTTTGCAATGCCATGAATTACAGCCCACCAGGCTCCTCTGTCCATTGAATTTTCCAGGCAAGAATACTGAAGCAGGTTGCCATTTCCTCCTCCAGGGGATCTTTGGCAGGCGGATTCTTTACCAACGAACCACCCAGGAAGCCCAATATTCAAAGATACTTTACTCTATATGGTAAATTATTAATACATTGTCTCACTTTTTAAAAACAGGTGAATGAATAACTCCTGGGAAATCAGAGCAATCATGAATTGAATGAGCTACTTATAGTCAACCTCAAAAGCGAAATTATAAGAATGCTTTTCATTTCTTGCAGCAGAAACTACATTTAACGGTGTGGGCACACGTTGACATGCTTGGCATGTGTGTGGGCAGAAGAGGACCGAGGGCCTTGGAAAGTCACGAAGGCCTCATCCCATGCACAGCAGGAGGTGGGGGGCAGGAGGGGCAGGACACAGGGCTGGTGGGACATGAAGAGGTGCTGGGGGCATGGCAGAGGGCCGGTTATGGCTGAAGTGGTCCCTGCTCTGACCGCCACCTCTCATAAAATCATTAATAAAACTAGAGGCCCAGGAAAATGCTGATTTCCACTGGATTTGTTGTAGAAATGGAACAAGGACAAGACTCAGAGTCCAAGTTGGATTTTGAATAAAAGTGAGGAGGCTGCATGATTCAGCAGCAGGGACAGAGAAGGAGAAGGGGGTCAGAGCAGGGGTGAGGGGGGCAGAGGAGAAGGGGGCCAGAGCAGGGGTGAGGGGGGCAGAGGAGAAGGGGGCCAGAGCAGGGGTGAGGGGGGCAGAGGAGAAGGGGGCCAGAGCAGGGGTGAGGGGGGCAGAGGAGAAGGGGGCCGGAGCAGGGGTGAGGGGTGCAGAGGAGAAGGGGGCCGGAGCAGGGGTGAGGGGGGCAGAGGAGAAGGGGGCCGGAGCAGGGGTGAGGGGGGCAGAGGAGAAGGGGGCCGGAGCAGGGGTGAGGGGGGCAGAGGAGAAGGGGGCCGGAGCAGGGGTGAGGGGGGCAGAGGAGAAGGGGGCCGGAGCAGGGGCCATGTTGAACTCACAGTGTCAGGAACTGGGTTTCAGGTCAAGTTTTCCCTAAGCCTTTGTGGGGCAGAAGAGCCCTCAATGAGACTTGATACCTGCATTTCATGACGGATGTTTTTCTGAAAAAGGGCAACTTGTCAAGATCATCCGGTGCTAAGGACAGGTTGAAAATAGAAGTGACTGGGTGTTCTTCACATGGGCTCCGTCTCAGAGACTCAAGTTAATGAGGAGAGAAGGGGAGGGGGTGAGCCAAGTGCTGTCGCAGAAGCCCTGGATTGCACAAGGTCTTCCAGGTTTCCCACGGCCCCTGCTGCCTACCAGGTGGGGGTTGAGGAGGCGATCTCCACGCTTCCAGTTAGAATGGACCAATACCAGACCCAGAATGGAACAAAACAAAAACGTGGGTGGGGCAGGAAACCATAGGAAGTGCGCGTTTCTCCCTGTGCAAATCTGATGGGTGGGAAGCAGAAAACAGAGCAAAGACCATTATTGTGAGCTTATTTTTACTTTAAATAAAAACATAAAAAACTTGAAAACCATTAGCTGTTAGCCTCCAATTTCGAACTCACTCTAACCCAGGAGTCCCCAACCTTTTTGGCACCAGGGACCAGTTCCACAGAAGACAATCTTCCCATGGACCAAGAAGCGGTGGGGGGATGGTCCGGGGATGATTCAAGCACATGACATTTATTGTGCACTTTATTTCTATTATTATTACATTGTGATATATAATGAAATAATTATACCACCATAATGCAGAAGCAGTGGGAGCCCTAAGCTTGTTCTCCTGAGTGCGGGTGGTAATACAAGTCATAGGGAGAGACTGTAAATACAGATGAAGCTTGGCTCACTTGCCTACCACTCACCTCCTGCTGTGTGGTCTGGTTCCTAACAGGCCACGGACCAGTGCTGTAACCTGGGGACCCCTGCTCTAATCCATCCACATGAAAGAGCCACCCCAAAGTCTCCCCAGGCTTCCCAGATGGCACTAGTGATAAAGAACCCACCTGCTAATGCAGGAAACATAAGAGACGTGGGATCAGTCCCTGGGTCAGGAAGATCCCCTGGAGGAAGGCATGGCAACCCAACCCAGTATTCTTGCCTGGAGAATCCCATGGACAGAGGAGCCTGGCAGGCTAAAGTCTATAGAGTCACAAAGAGTTGGACACAACAGTTAGAACCAGACATGGAACAACAGAGTGGCTCCAAATTGGGAAAGGAGTACGTCAAGGCTGTATATTGTCACCCTGCTTATTTAACTTCTATGCAGAGTACATCATGAGAAATGCCAGGCTGGATGAAGCACAAGCTGGAATCAACACTGCCAGGAGAGGGACTTCACTGGTGGTCCAGTGATTAGGATTCTGAGCTCCCAATGCAGAGGCCCTGAGTTCAATCCCTGGTTGGGGAGCTAGATCCCACATGCTGCAACCAAGGGTTCGCATGCTGCAACCAAGAGTTCATGTGCCACAACTAGTTCCTGGCACAGCCAAATAAATAAATATTAAAAAAAAAAAAAAAAAAAGACTGCCAGGAGAAATACCAGTAACCTCAGATACACAGATGACACCACCCTTATGGAAGAAAGTGAAGAGGAACTAAAGAGCCTCTTGATGAAAGTGAAAGAGGAGAGTGAAAAAGTTGACTTAAAACTCAACTTTCAAAAAAAAAAGATCATGGCATCCGGTCCCATCACTTCATGGCAAATAGATGGAGAAACAATGGAAATGGTAACAGGCTTTATTTTCTTGGGCTCCAAAATCACTGCAGATGGTGACTGCAGCCATGAAATTAAAAGATGCTTGCTCCTTGGAAGAAAAGCTATGACCAACCTAGACAGCATATTAAAAAGCAGAGACCATTACTTTGCTGACAAAAGTCCATCTAGTCAAAGCTATGATTTTTCCAGTAGTCATGTATGGATGTGAGAGTTGGACTATAAAGAAAGCTGAGTGCTGAAGAATTGATGCTTTTGAACTGTGGTGTTGGAGAAGATTCTTGAGAGTCCCTTGAACTGCAAGGAGATCAAGCCAGTCAATCCCAAAGGAAATCAGTCCTGAATATTCATTGGAAGCTGAAACTCCGATACTTTGACCACCTGATAAGAAGAACTGACTCACTGGAAGACTTGATGCTGGGAAAGATTGAAGGCAGGAGAAGGGGACAACAGAGGATGAGATGGTTGGATGGCATTGCCGACTCAATGGACATGAGTTGGTGATGGACAGGGAAGCCTGGTGTGCTGCAGTCCATGGAGTTGCAAAGAGTTGGACACGACTGAGCAACTGAACTGATTGACTGAAGCAACTTAACGTGCACGTGAAGGCTCCCCTGCAGGAATTCCAGGAGGGTTGTTCTTGCTGCATTTCAGGCCTGCCCATCTCCTGAGCCTTGTCCCTGCCCCGTGGGCTTGATGCCTGCACAAATCAACCCTTTGGCCCCTCTGAACACATCCTCTCACTCTCTCAGAACTCAGGATCCCACACACCTGGGGCTTTGTCTGCAGGCACTCACATCCAGGCATTGGGCTCACCAGGGGACCAGCCAGTAAACTACATCCACACCTTAGTGAGGGGCTAGCCTGGGACTCTGAGACATACAGTGACAGGGACCATATACCTCAGTTCATGAAAACTTAACTCAGCCATTAACAATACAAGAACCACCCTGGAAAATTGACCCTACCACTGAAAGAAATGGGAATACCAGACCACCTGACCTGCCTCTTGAGAAACCTGTATGCAGGTCAGGAAGCAACAGTTAGAACTGGACATGGAACAACAGACTGGTTCCAAATAGGAAAAGGAGTACATCAAGGCTGTATATTGTCACCCTGCTTATTTAACTTATATGCAGAGTACATCATAAGAAACACTGGGCTGGAAGACGCACAAGCTGGAATCAAGATTGCTGGGAGAAATATCAATAACCTCAGATATGCAGATGACACCACCTTATGGAAGAAAGTGAAGAAGAACTAAAACGCTTCTTGATGAAAGTGAAAGAGGAGAGTGAAAAAGTTAGCTTAAAGCTCAACATTCAGAAAACGAAGATCATGGCATCTGGTCCCATCACTTCATGGCAAATAGATGGGGAAACAGTGGAAACAGTGTCAGACTTTATTTTTGGGGGCTCCAAAATCACTGCAGATGGTGACTGCAGCCATGAAATTAAAAGACGCTTACTCCTTGGAAGGAAAGTTATGACCAACCTAGATAGCATATTCAAAAGCAGAGACAGTACTTTGCCAACAAAGGTCCGTCTAGTCAAGGCTATGGTTTTTCCAGTAGTCATGTATGGATGTGAGAGTTGGACTGTGAAGAAAGCTGAGTGCTGAAGAATTGATGCTTTTGAACTGTAGTGTTGGAGAAGACTCTTGAGAGTCCCTTGGACTGCAAGGAGATCCAACCAGTCCATTCTAAAGGAGATCAGTCCTGGGTGTTCTTTGGAAGGAATGATGCTAAAGCTGAAACTCTAGTACTTTGGCCACCTCATGTGAAGAGTTGACTCACTGGAAAAGACTCTGATGCTGGGAGGGATTGGGGGCAGGAGGAGAAGGGGATGACAGAGGATGAGATGGCTGGATGGCATCACCGACTTGATGGACGTGAGTTTGAGTGAACTCTGGGAGTTGGTGATGGACAGGGAGGCCTGGCGTGCTGTGATTCATGGGGTAGCAAAGAGTTGGACACGACTGAGCGACTGAACTGAACTGAACTGAACTGTTTTTGAACAGACCACTCAGCCAAGCTCCAGCATTTTCCAGATCAGCATTTTCCATTGCCAGGTGGACAATTTCTGTGGGATGTCTCATTGGCATCTGCAGGGGTTAATAGTCAGCCGCCTGTTGCTCTGGCTAAGCCATGAGAAAATCACCATGGGAAAAGAATAAAAGCAAAATATAGCAATACAGCATAACCCAAATAAAAGTACATCGGGTTGATTAGCTGGGGTCGGCATACCCTGCTAAGCTAAGGAAAAATATAGTGTAGACCTTGGAATGCTGGGTCGGCGCAAGTTCAGAACGCTGCTTGGGCACACACTAAGATGTTTTCCCAAGGCATATGCAGATCTATGGCCTCCAGCTAGGTGATAGCGCTTGTACAAGAAAATAACAAAGATAGTTTAGTAATCAGTAAAAATTCTATGGTAGATGGACTTTCCTGATTCAGACGGTAAAGAATCTGCCTGCAATGCAGGAGACCTGAGTTCTATCCCTGGGTCAGGAAAACACTCTGGAGAAGGGAATGGCTACCCACTTCAGTATTCTTGCCTGTAAATTTCCATGGACAGAGGAGCCTGGCAGGCTACAGTCCATGCGGTCACAAAGAGTCAGAAACAACAGAGTGACTAACTCTTTACTCTATATTATTAACTATTGTTAGCCACAAAAGTACAAACTCCTTGACATGTTATTCAAGCCTCTTTACAATAAGAGTCCAAAACCTATATTTAATTTGTCCAATCAGTATTTCTTAAGCACCTGCTAGGTCAGGCTAGGTTTGCTGTGGTGAACAAAACAGAAATAATTCTTAATGGAGCTTATAGTCTGGTAAGGGCAAAGTCACACACATACACACAAGACGCAAGGACAAATTGTGCTGTGTGCTAAGAATGACGGAGCACGTGTTGCAAGAGACGACGGTGGGACAAGGGCTAGTTCAGACGCCGGTCCCAGAACTCTGGTTTCCAAGTCAATGCTCCATTAAGTATCCTGGAGGCAACGAACAGAAATAATTTCCCGTATCTTGGATAGTCATGCCCCAAATGAACAGAAGCATAACTGAACCAAGTATAATGGTACTTGGCCAAGCATAATTGGTCAAGTGCCATGGCAGGAGACGTAAAGAGACATGGGTTCAATCCCTGCGTTGGGAAGATCTCTTGGAGGAGGGCATGGCAACCCACTCCAGTATTCTTATCTGGAGAATCCCATGGACAGAGGAGCCTGGTGAGCTACCGACCACAGAGTTGCAAAGAGTCAGACATGACGGAAGCAACGTAGCACGCACGCACGCACGCACGCACCATGGCATCCAAGTATCAGGGTTTCACGTTTGATTATAACTTTCACCTGTCATTCAAGTTCCCACATTCTGATCACAGCCTAGGTTTTACAGTTTTGTGCCAATTCCGCAGCTTTAAAGTAAGTAGCAGAAAGCCATCCAGGCGAGTAGAAGGGGAAAGTGGTGCTTTTAAGAACATAACAGCAATAAGAAAAATACGTAGGACTTGCTCTGTTTAAATCGGAAGGAGAGGCAAGGGAGCCCGAGAGTCCTCAGTGTGGGGAGATAATTCTCCATGTTGTTTCTGCAAGTCTGATTGCCAGACTGTCTTTTCTGGGAAGTTTCCTTTAACAAACAGCGTAGGAAGCAAGAGACAGTATCCTGCTCCAAAAGGCACATTTGATTCCTGATCAGCAGAGTAAAGACAGGGAACAACTCCAACTCCAGCGCAGAGAAGATCTGTCTACACTCCAGGGTAATAAAGATAATGGGACTGTCTGGAAGGGAGGATGGGCAGGTCCTCCTGTAAGATGTTGGGGTGGGGGATGGTGGAGTGTACCTAAGCTCAGTGTTGCTGAGCTGGGAACAGGCCCCTGTGCACAGCACCCACCCGGGCCCACAGCCACAACACCCCCATGGGACTTGAGAGGAAAGGGGGGACTGATGTGAACAGGAAGTTCATGCTGTCTGCTGAACCGTGGGTACCTAAGTTCTTATGTTCTGCTAAGTTCCCTCTCTCTCTCTAGGTTGCTACTTAGGGACTGCTTGACCCTTCTGAGCACTAGTTGGAAGATCTCCTTTCTTGCATTTGCCATGAATAACTCAACTATTTCCACAGGTTCTCTGTGTGCATCTTTCACACTTCGATGCTATACATCTTTTCCCTGCCTTATTATGGTTTTTGCCCAATCATGTTTCTGCCATCTCAAACTTGGTTTACTTATGGTCTTTTAGACGCACCCTTTTAGTTTTCACTGCTATCTGATAATCTTCACTCCCAATGTCAAATTTCTGAGAAAAATAGTCTATTGTGACAACGTGTCTCTGATGGGATAGAGATTTATTTTCAAACCAGGCAAGCCCATAGGTCTGTTAGTTTGCAGACTGGCTCCCCTTGAGTCAGGTGATGACTATTGATCTGCTGTCTCTCCCCTCATACCTGCCCTCCTACTCTCTGCTCTGTGTTGCCCCTGGGGCTGGAAGCCTGCAAACGACTTTCCCAAACTCCATTACCAACTGATCTCCTATTATGTTGTAAACATGGGAGGCAGAGGAAGGGGAGCATCCCGTGGAACAAAGACAAAATCTTCCTGGAAAGATGTAGCTCTTACAGGGAGGCAGCTGTGGTTAACAGCCTCTAGAGCAGGGTGATTCAGAACTCTAACCATTCCAGCTCGAACTCAGCTCAGCATTTAGCCCAGCCAATATCAGGGTAAGTCACACCTACAGAGGCTTCATGCATTGACTTAATCACACAGGGTGCTCTTTGCATACCCAACAGAACTGCATGACATCATGATGAGAGCACTGAGGGAAGTCTGGCTTCCAGAATGTACACTTCCAGGCTGCCTGTGTCATGCCAGGGTTAGGAGAAGGACTGGCCTAGGGTTACAACCATCCCATGGCAGGGACTCAATCATTCCTACTTATTCTGGGGGAAAAAAAAAAAAGGTAACCTACACAGACTAAAAGGCGAACCATGACGTTTCAACTGTCTTGTGGGGGTTTAGATAATTTTGAGTCCCATCTTCCTTTTCAAAAGTCTAGATGCTGCCACCAGATTTTCTCTTCAGCCATTATGGGCGAGTTCTTCAGTTTTTCTCTGCTGTTTCACACTCACATGTATCTTTTTGCCCTGGCACAGCCTTTTGTCAACAGTATTCCCTTTTACTGCTCCTGGTCTGTCCTCCTTCACTTGTGGTTTTCTCCCCTTGTCATTTAAGCTTTCTCAGCTATGCACAGAAATCGAACAGAAGCCTTTTGTGTAGGGGATCCTCTCCCTCCCAAGCAGTTCTGAAAGCAGCAGGTGCCCCAGCAAAGCCTTGGTTTGGACCTTAGACCTACACCAGCAGCTGCTAACCCTGAGTTCTCACTCTTTTTTAAAAAGCAGTAAAATGGACTTACATGAAAACCAAGTGTGTTGGGGGTAACTCTCTTATCTTGAGCTCAAGCCACTCTGGCCTCGAAACTTTCCAAAAGCACCACACTTCTCTCACCATCGGAAGAGAGAGTGACTATGTTGCTGGTACAGACCTCTGCTTATGTTGGAGATGGCTAGGCATGGATTTCCCTAATCAGCAGAAAAATGCAAACTGCGTGTGTGAGTGGGGTGAAGGTTGGGGATTTTGCAGGATACCAGAGTTGCAAGTAAAAGCACAGATTTCCCTAGCTGGGAACAGGCCCTGGAAAGGGAACCTCCCCACATCAGATAAGGAAAAATGTATTTCATATTGTCAGCCCCTGTTATATTTAGATAATAAAGAATACTTGGGCAGAGGAAATGATAATAATAGTAATAATACCTGCAACAAATATTCTTTGTACTTTACACTTCTAAAATCTTCATATATATCTGTATATTATTTCATCACAAGAATAAGATCATTATACAGTATGGACAAGATTAACATGTGGTCCATAATTTAAAAACTAAGATATACTATTTATAACTGTTCATCTGAGGCTGTCGCTGCTGTCAAATATATAAAACAGATGCCTTCAGGCTGAGAGATTTGGTGCCAACTCTAAGTAATCCAGAAAGTTAGAAAAACTGAAAATAGAAGTGCATTTATGCTGTTTATCAAGGAAAAGAATGTTTTCTTCTCAAATGATAAAGCTGTGCAAGAGAGCACAGCAACAGGCTCAGAAAAACGGTGGCAGCATCCTTTTGTTAGGGGAAGCACACAGACTGAAACCCGCCCACCCTGGCCAGAAACCATAGTAACCATTTGCATGAGTTGTTTTATGACAGGAGGTCCTGGTAAGGAACAGGGAACTAATAAGCCTCCACCAACCAGAAGAGTTCCGGAAAGGTCAAAAGGAGACAGACACCAACTGTCCGACAACCTCCCAGAATCCTTCTCTCTGGCATCCATCTTGGCTGAACAAGGTGTGCACCAGCAGGAAAGACTCTGAGTCAGAATGATTGGCTAAGGACAACCTGGAAACTAATCCCATCACCATAAAACCCGAGACTGCAAGCCATGTGGCAGAGCTGTTCTCCTGGGTTCCCTTACCCTACTGCTCTCCACCCGGGTGCCCTTGCCCAATAAAATCTCTTGCTTTGACAACACATGTGTCTCCTTGGACAATTCATTTCCAAGTGTTAGACAAAAGCCCAGTTTCGGGCCCTGGAGTGGGTCCCCCTTCCTACAACATTTACAGGACATTTTAGACCCCACATAATTCTGCTGGAATAAGACATATTTTCTTTCTAAAAATAGTCACTGTCCATCAAGCTGCTTAGTTTTTTTGGGAGGACGACATATCAAGATCAACCATTTTTTTCTTTATGCCAGCTTAGAAAGGTAATTCCTTAAAGATCAAGATAAGCATTTTTATACTTTGTAAGTACCTTTGATTTTGCATTACCATCTTTATAGGCATATGTCCTTGAACTCTTGAGATAGCTAAGCTGAAAACAGCCTTCTCATCGCCTTGCCCACCACTGGCCCAGCTCAAATAGAGAATCCTTGTAGGGAAGAAAAAAAAAAGAGCTTTGCAAAGGAGATAAAGAGTAGAGGAAGAGAAGCCCATGAGGGCAAAGGCAAATTGTAGGCTACTTTCATGTAAAACTGAAAACCTGGTATATGCACATATCTGTCTGCACACATTTGCATGAGGAAGGAGAAAGGTGTGGAACAACTTAGGCCAGTCCAGGGAGGAAATGGGAAAGAAAATTAGGAGAAGTCACAGAGTCGGACACAACTGAGCCACTAAGCATTCACACCAGGTTATAGGTTTTCTAAGTAATCAAGGAGCACTAAAAGCAAAGAAAAACCTTGCATTGCTTTGCTTACAAAATATAAGTCTTCCAACTGGGGCTTCGTATCAGCATCAGCTTGTACAGTCAAGTCACGCAGTCTTTGCATGGATTATTTTACTGCACGGACAATTAGAGGTTAGATTTGCCAAGGAAGCTACTATAGCAAAATCTGGTTTTCTTGCTAGGAGTTAGAAACCTCATTAAAGCAGAAGGACAACTGAAAATTTAAGCTTCATTAGACAATACTAGGAAGCACTTGTCCAAATTTGATGTATTTATGTAACACGGCTTTTTTTTTTTTTTTCTGATCAGAGCCTCAAATTCTAACTCAATTGGTCAGTTCAGACCTGTCTTCTTATGGCTCTTTGGCTGCAAAATCAGGACATTGTGCATATATCTATATATATAGTCAGTACAATATCTACTTCTAAACCTTTACAGATATGTTTAAAATTTTAGTTTTACAACCTAAATCTTCAATTAGGTGTGGTGAGCTGTGACTCATCTTCTCAATAAAATAATAGGATTCCGATATATATGGCACATTGCATTTACAATAAGGAAAGCTGTAATTAGGTGTGTTTTTAAGATTTAGCTCTGATATAATCAAGTCAGCCCAGGTAGTCAGACATATTAGTTTCTGTCAGCACAGGAATCCACATATTTGGAACCGAATCTTTCTCCTGGGGAGGCTACAGCACACCTCTCCGTAAGCGTCTGGAGAACTTTTAAATCATTCTTTAATTAATGCTTTCAGCACCCCTGTGACCTCATTATGCTGTTGTTATTAAGCATTTTATTTTCTTGGTCCCAAGAGTTCCTCATAGCAAATACATGTTTCCCAGCAGACATTTATATTTTCTGACAGGAAAGTTGGCTTCTCATGCATGATATAAAGCAAATGTTAATTAGGATGATGGTTAAGATGGCCCAGACTCTTTCCAAACATTTTCATAGCTGGCAGCATTCCACTTTCCTCTTCCTGTAAGCCGAGAAACCTAAGTGGTTATTTTTCTTCTTGGGGTAGAAATATCTAGGTAAAAGCAGTCAAAGAATATTCAGAGTGGCTTAGCCAAAAGATATCCTGAGAAAAGCTCCCTATTTGGGGCTGTCATAGAATGCCATGAGGAGGGCTTCCCTGGTGGTCCAGTGGTTAAGAATCTGCCTGCCAATGCAGGGACATCGGTTCCATCCCTGGCCTGGGAAGATCCCACGTGCCTCGGGGCAACCAAGGCTGTGGGCCACAACTACTGAGCCCGTTGCACCTAGAGCCAGCCGATGCTCCCCAACAAGCAAAGCCACAGCGGTGAGAAGCCTGAACACCACAACTAGAGAGTAGCCTGTGCTGGCGGCAACTAGAGAAACCTGCCCGCAGGAACAAAGACCCAGCACAGTCAAAAATAAGTAAATAAATACATCTTTAGAAAAAATATGCCAAGAGGAGGTTCAATGCCTACAACGTTTCTGGAGGTCACAATTAGCCCAGCTATATACTCTTTGACTCACAAGTCACTTCTGGGTAATGTTCCGGAGGAAAAAGTTATAGATGTGCAGACAGTTTGGATGTGAAAGCTTATGAATGTCGGTATCATAGCACTGTTTGCCAATAGTGTCAAATCTTTGAAAAACCTATCTTTCTAAAAATAGATCATAGGATATCCATATGTTGCTATGCTATGCTAAGTCACTTCAGTCGTGTCCGACTCTGTGTGACCCCATAGACGGCAGCCACCAGGCTCCCCCGTCCCTGGGATTCTCCAGGCAAGAACACTGGAGTGGGTTGCCATTTCCTTCTCCAATGCATGTAAGTGAAAAGTGAAAGTGAAGTCGCTGAGTCTTGTCCGACTCTTAGCAACCCTATGGATTGCAGCCTACCAGGCTCCTCCATCCATGGGATTTTCCAGGCAAGAGTACTGGAGTGGGATGCCATTGCCTTCTCCAATCCATATGTTAGGTAAATAGAATAGGGAAAATGGCATCCAAAATGGCGGTGGCTAAAAGACAAGGAAGGGAAAAGCCCGTGAAAACAGAACAGAGGAAGGTCAAAGGAAGGTCCGAGGAGAGGACTGAGGACTTCAGATAGAACAGCACTACTGACTAAGCCCAATTTGCATAGGGCAGACCCAGGGAGAAGAAAAAAACATATAAAAAGAGGAGCCAAAAGGCTCTCTCTCTTCTCTCCCCCAACCCCCTGCGCCCCGGGGTGCTCTTCTCTTCGAGTCTTTGGATCAGCGTGCCCTCATGCCTCGAAGATGGATTTTCCTGCTATCTTCTAAATAAAATAGAGCTGTGACACTGAGCTGTAACATTGATTTGTCTAAGAGCTATAACACGGTCCGTTCGAGACCTGAGAGCTATAACATGGTTCAAGACCCGAGAGCTGTGACACGCAGAGGGAGCTTTAATGTCCATCCCTCCAAATCTTTGTTGTGATTAGACAAAAACCGAAGCGCATACACTCGTGTGACACATACAATGGAATTCTATAAAGACTTTTTAAAAGCTTTAATATATGAAAAATATATATGACCCCACTCCAGTACTCTTGCCTGGAAAATCCCATGGACAGGGGAGCCTGGTAGGCTCCAGTCCATGGGGCCACTAAGAGTCGGACAAGACTCAGCGACTTCACTTTCACTTTTCACTTTCATGCATTGGAGAAGGAAATGGCAACCCACTCTAGTGTTCTTGCCTGGAGAATCCCAGGGACAGAGGAACCTAGTGGGCTGCCGTCTATGGGGTCGCACAGAGTCAGACACGACTGAATCGACTTAGCAGCAGCAGCAGCAATATTACACATAAACAAGCAGATAATGAAATAGCATGTCTAGAATTATCTCAATTTCTTAATATACATACATCTATGACTGAAAATAAATCCAAAAGTTAATAATAATTACAGTAGGATAGAGTGATTTTCTGATAAGGCAATGGCACCCCACTCCAGTACTCTTGCCTGGAAAATCCCAAAGACAGAGGAGCCTGGTAGCCTGCAGTCCATGGGGTCGAGAAGAGTCGGACACGATTGAGCGACTTCATTTTCACTTTTCACTTTCATGCATTGGAGAAGGAAATGGTAAGCCACTCCAGTGTTCTTGCCTGGAGAATCCCAGGGACAGGGGAGCCTGGTGGGCTGTCATGGGGTCGCACAGAGTCGGACACGACTGAAGTGACTTAGCAGCAGCAGCAGAGTGATTTTAAATTTCTTTATATTTTCATAATTTTTTTGTAGTTTAACATTTATACTAAATAAATATTACTATTGTAAGTAGAATATAAAACGTTTTCCTCATTTGTTCTCTCATCATACGTATGGAATAAATTACTAATACATATGGAATAAATTAATCACTAGGAGGAAATAGAAATAAAGTCAGTGAACATAAAGTTAATGTATTATACTATAGATTTAGCCTTCAATTCTTATATTTAAATAAATTTCTCCCAGTAGATTCTCTATGAACTAGCTCCAATTTCTCATAGTTCATCCTTTATCTGAAGCAGTTCAATGATTCTTCGTAAATTCAAATGAAAATCCAAGATGATCAAGGAAATAAAATGTGCAAAGGAAGCTGGCCTTGGCAGCATGCAGAGGGTTGGAAACCATGAATATGAATGGATGGAGCTTTAGGACAACAGGCTAATGGGAGGAGGGAGAAGCTATTCAGATGACAGCTGCCGGCCCCCTCTCCCAGCTAGTCACTCCCCTGCTGCTGCCCTCTACTCCCAGTCTTGATTCTCAGCCCACAAGTAAGCCGTGGTGCATGTAGCCTCCATGGTGTTCTCACACTCCAAAAGCACAGAGGAGAAAAGGCCACTGTGTTGAAAGCTTGTGCTTCATAGAGCAACAGCACTGCTAAAAGTGCTTAAGAATACCTTGCTACTTTTCATATCAATCACAGCATTTGCCAAGCTACCCCCCAACCTACTGGGAGGTACAAGGGTGAGCCCTGTTTAATTAGCTTCGGGAATCTTAAGAGCTCTGCTAGACCATTAATTAGACTTGTTGGAAGAAGTGTGTGACGTGTGCGTTGGGGAGGGGAGGGCTGGTTAGGCCACGGTCTTGGGAAACCATTTGCAAGTGCACCTTGGGACAAACTTAATAGAAAGTAGGACGTTAGGAGAATCCACTTCTTGCTAAAGAAAAAAAACTCAAGTTTTTTTTTTTTTAAACCCTAAGTAGGACCCTAAATTTTTGTTCTGGTACCCAATCTCTTTGAATACAAATACTACTTAATATGCTTAAATTCTTTATTCTCAATGCTAGAAAAATGTCCATCAAGGCCAACAGGATAAAGTGTTATTTGTAGAATCAGGGTCTCATACTCAAATGCTTTTAGATCAAGGACACAAGGTGTCAGGACACAGGCACCGTTTAAAAAGGGCCAGGGACTCCACTCTAGCAGCAGTGGCTAATGTGGGGAGAAAGACCTAGAAATGCTGGGTATTCAGACTTCCTAAGAATAGCTGGAAATTCAAAATTTTACGTGAAATCTGAGTATTTTTTTTACAGATTGACAACTAAAAAGAAAAACCAATGCTTTCTATGCACAAACAAAACATCTCTAAGGACCAAAATAGGCCTGTGGACTGCCAGCGTGCAACCTCTGATTCCAGAGAACAAGATCTTAAAATAGGATTTTTAAGATGCGTGTTGACTAAATTTCTCTGTATATGCATAAGTGATCAGTCAATGAACAGACTAGAAAAGAATCATGAATTTAAAGTCTAAACTGCTGGACCAACTTACCCTAATCAAGTTCCTAAATTTCTCTGGGGTCTGTTTTCCACCTTTTATTAAAATTGGAATAATGTACTAGGGTTTCACAGTTTATGTTTTTTACCCGAGAACTTATGAGAGCAAATGCATTTATTTTTATACCTCAGAGTTACTAACGACTTCTTTCTTTTAGGTATTGGGGGGAAAAAAAAGGATGGCAGTCCAGGGGTTAAGACTGCCTTCCGATGCAGGGGCCTCGAGTTTGATCCCTGGTCAGCAAACTAAGAGCCCGGAGCGGGGGAAATCACATAGAAATGAAGGGGTAAGACTGGAGTCCTGTCTCCTCACAATTCAACAATCAATTAAGAACCTTCTCTAAAGAGGCGAGTAAGAAAGCTAGCCTACGAACCCTCTAGGTTCATGAAGCAAGTCATCATGTCAACATATTACTCTTCTAATTGTGCTGGCAAGACAAACTCAGGTCCTCACTGAAAACACATGGAAAGGAAATGTGTCAGGTTAAGACATCTTTATCTGTCTTTAATAACTGGAATATTAATCATATCTAATCCAAAGTGAGTATTAAAATGAGTAACTCAAATACTACCCAATTTAATAAACATCCTCAGCTTCCTAGGACAAACACTTTAATATTTAGAAATTTGCCTTCCACTCATGCCATTTCTTGTTAGAAAGGCGACGTCCGGTCTGGGGGGGAAATGAGTCATGCTGGGCCACCATCCCACCTTCCGAGGGACAAGTTGAACCAGGAAACGATTGGCTCATTGTGTGTGTGTTGGTGTCAGTACAGGAAAACCGTGTAGCCTAATACCGAATGATCTCAACGTGGGGGCTTCAGTTTTTATTAAATATTGTTTGCAACTTGCAGAACCTTGTTGGCTTGGAAAGAATTCTAATTTTGCCATTAAGTTTGCTGTTGAAATGATTTATAACATGATGAATTTTTTCATTGGAAATCAAGCTTTTAAAACAGTCTCATGTTGGAGTTCTGCTTTCTTACACCTAACTTAACTTCATCTTGTTCTGAATTGCTGTGGCATGTTGACCTGACCTCAGTATTGTGGAGAACTTCCAATGATTGAAAAATCACCCTTGTAGTGAGTATACCAGAAGTCCAGAAGTGAGGTGCCAGTTTGCTTTAACTGAGTCTGGTTCACTGACTTTAGTTTCTTCCATTCTGTGTCTCAAATTCCCTGCACTGAGAACAAAATTGTGACTACCTATAAGGTATCTCGCAAGGAAAGCCAAGTTCCTTTGCAAAGCTACCTTTTTATGCAATCCAAGTAACAGAAAGTGCAAACAGGTGTCTTACTGAACACAAGACAGTAAAGTCTCTTACTGACACTTTAAAAGAGTCCTCGTTTAAAACTCCAATTGCAGCAGTAGGATGTTTTTATTAAAAAGACACTATTACGAAAAGAGGACTCCACGTTGAGCGAAGTAAAGTACTTCCAGCAAGGGAAAGTGTCAGATAATTGACTACTTTAGGACAGCCTTTTTTTTTTTTTTTTTTGATAAAAAGAGATGTTGCCAAACAAAAGGAAATTGTAAAATTGCAATTCAAGTTTTACCTTTAGTCCCTAAGGCTCTCTCAGGAAAAACACACCCTCAACCAAAAGGACAAAGTCTGGCATCTAACCCTGTTTGTCTTCCACTCTTCTGCCACCAGTTCAGCTCTCTCGTTTCTTCCAAACACACACCATCCCTTCCCACCAAGTCAGATCTCTGGTTTCCCGTCATCCTTTGCTAAGCACTGTATTATAATACATATGATTTCTCCTTTCATACTTTGCTACTTGCCATCAGGTCAAATGAGGTAATGAGAGAATGTTCCACTTCAAGCCCCAATCAACCTTTTTATCAGCAGGTCTAACCATATAGGACCCAGACCTATCTCAGTGGAGTTACTGGTGTGTATCTCCTACACAACACCAAAACAGAAGAATATTTACATATTCTACTTCCACTGTCTCTTTCTCATTCAAGAATATGCTTGTGTGGGAATTTAATTGTCCTCCACTTTTTCCCCAAAGTCTAGACAATGGCCTCTTTAACTCATCATGCGACATTCAGCATTTCACCTCTGAATAACTCAAAAACTAGAGTACATCCCACTGGATTAAAGGTAACTATTGAGTATCACTAAAAACAAAAAAAAACCAAGCAGAATAACCACTCTTCAGCCAACTGAGGACACTGTTGGTGGAAACTCTAGTCCAGAGATGGCCAAACACACACCTCCCCATGTACACAGCCAGGGCAGCCAGCAGCCAATCAGACAGAGGCTCTTTCAGAATCTTCTCTAACTCAGCATCTCCAGACCACCACTCCCAATGGCTCAGACTTGGTTCTCCAGATGAAAAGCCTTGGTCTGGTGGCCATGAAACCTTCAGTCTACCGGAATGCAAAAACTAAATTCTTGTTACAGGTAAGAACATCTTCAGTCTTTCTAAAGAAAACATTACAAGGAGGTAGACACAAATTGTTTTTTAAAATCTTGTACTTAAGCCTAAGCATCGAGATCAGCAACTGGAAAACGTGCTGACAGCCCTTTGTGACAAAGTCCTCTATTATCCTGCTCATCTCTGCTGGTTTCTTAGCAGCCTCCCTCAGAGATCTGATGACTTTTTTTTTTTTGGAAGGGGGAGGGTCCCAAAGCCATAAGTGTGAGCTGATCACTTATTTCAGAGAATGAGAGGTGTTGACCCCATTGTTTCCTAATCCAAGGAAGTAAGAGCCAGACTCCAGGCATCCAATTGTTTAAGAATAAAGAGTTAGGGGTGACTAAACAAGAGAGACAAAATGATGTCTATGTGGGGCCTAAGAATCAAAAGGAAAAAGGAGGGGAGGGGGGGTGTGGGAGGAGGCTGGGGGTGGGGGGCAGGGGGTAGAACAGATTTCATCTTTTCTTTACAAGGTACCTATATTTTACTAGAGGAAAAACTGACCACAAAATGTCAGACCTACCAACTTTTTATTTCATGTTTTTGTCATTTTCTCCATCTGCTCCAATTCTGAGTCCAAGTGCCCTACAAGGCCAAAACAAGACTAAGTAGCAAGACCTTCAGTGTCTCTCAAATTAGCAAGTTACCATAAATGAAAACGCTAGTGGAGGCAATTCAGGCTCTGCCAGCTCTGGGAGGGGGGTTTCTAGTTTAGAAGGGGCCCAGCCCTCTCTCTCCAGTGGTCCGGACCTTGGTTTAGCATCATGAGAGCTCTCCCTTGCTTTGGTCTCTTCCTCCTGATTACTTTGCCCCTGATTTCCATCTCAGCATGGCCAAAAATAGTGACCAGACTCCTCCAAAGTTTGGCTGTCCGGCCGCACCAGAATCACAGCCTAATCATTTAGTGGACTCTCTAATGTGCTGCCCACATCCCCTTAGGGCTACAGCAGTTATTTCCATGGTGGCAGGTTGTGATGGAGGCTGCCAGCTCTCAGCCTCTTCTTATAAAGCCTCCTGTGATTACCTTGGGCCCATCCTGATGATCCAGGATAATACCCTTTCTCGTTATCTTTAATTTAACCACATGTGCAAAGGCCCTTTTCGCATGTAAAGTAACATATTCACTGGCTCTAGAGATTAGAATGTGGATGTTCTTAGCGGACCATTATTTGGCCTGCCACACTCCATCTGCTGCTGCTGCTGCTGCTGCTAAGCCGCTTCAGTCGTGTCCGACTCTGTGCGACCCCAGAGATGGCAGCCCACCAGGCTTCCCAGTTCCTGGGATTCTCCAGGCAAGAACACTGGAGTGGGTTGCCATTGCCTTCTCCAATGC